>NC_074711.1:85230321-85542821 GCF_947242115.1 Biomphalaria glabrata
CTGGAATGTAAAGGTTCTTACAGAATAATAATGATCTTTGATCTTCATGACCTTTAACCTTTGTTTTTTTTTCTAAGTGAAGAGTATTAGATGTGATAAGATGTCTTGCATTATGTTGAGAATAGCATTAGATGTAGACAGGCGCAGAAGATGAGAAAAAAATTACATAGACCCCCCCCCCTCCGGCGGACAATCGCTTTGTCTGCATGATATGCGGGAAAATATGCAGGTCGCATCTGGGTTTGCGTAGTCATGTGAAACACTGCACCCAACCTTAATCTATGGAATCAAAGACATGGACATTATCACTAGTTGTAATAAAAAGTCTAGCATTAGGTTGAGAAGTGAATGATGGCCTTTCTTCTTCGTCATTTTCATGTCGGAGGATATCAGTAAATGTCTATATATGAGATGAACCGCTCAGAGGTTTCTAGATCAGGCAGTTCTCCGTATAGTTTTTGTTCTATAGGTCTTGTTCGGGCCAATTGATGTAGTATGCAGCTTTGAAGGACATAGTCAACATTTTCTGGGTTTCGCTAGTCCCGACTTCAAGCTTGGTGCCTCAAATGTCGGCAACGCAGATGGAGGTGCCAAAATCGCGGTTTCGATACTCGGTTTGAACCAAATATTTTTTTAGTTATTTTTTTTTATTTTTATTTTATTTTAGAATGGAGGTATATTCCTTTTAAAAAAATGTATTTTCTTTTATTGTTTCATTTATTTATTTTGTAAAGTAAGCTTAAGAAGGTCTTAAAAATTTAGGATTGAAACGATTAAAAAGTAGGAGTAGGAAAAGAGTAGAGAGAGATCAAGAAATTGTAAGAGAGAGATGGAGAGAAGAGGGAATGAGAGAGAGAGTGAGGGGGGGAGAGGAAGAAGAGTGAACAAGAAAAAAAGAAAAGAGAGGGAGAAAGAGAAGGCTAGTGAAGATAGATATGGGTGGAATATGGGAGGGACAAAGAATGAGAAAGAACAGGTGTGCGTTTTTTATGCATGCGTGTGAAGGAGCTACTTTTAACACAAATAGTAATTGTTTCACTTATATCATCCATTTAAATCCAACTAAACCCTGCGACAGCTTTATTTAAACTAAAAGCTCTTAAGACACTTGGTCAAAGAAAAAGACTTCGTCCTGACACCATGAATGATAGTTTGGCTTATCACCCAGCCCTTGGTCGTAGCTCAACCATCAATCAGATGATAAGTTGTTTGTTGTAAAATGTTGTACATGTTTTGGATGTTCTTTCAGAGTTCAAGATAATCTACGTCCTAGTCCAAACGTCTCGCTGGACGACTGGGGGGGTGGCAGCTAGAAGAGTATGAACCCGGTACCATTGAGATATCCCGAAAAAATTACTAGCGCCCATACCGCATGACATGGAAGCCATTCGTTAGGTCAGGCGAACACCTAACGATATATACAGTTTATTAAATACTTTTGAATATTAACAATGTAGGCTTAATAATAATAACAACAAAGCCAGCCGGTTAAACAGTACAGTCATACAATCATGTCTGCAACATATCTATTTCGTATGGAGGGAGATAAGATTGCGGTTATTGACAGAGAGTTCTTAATAGCGTCTGCTATTCCCGCTGATAATATTGAAACCTGCCTGTTCAACTGCACAATTTACCAAATACATGACTCATGGGTGGGCTCAATGGGGTGTATTCGAGTTTGTTTGAAAACACAAACATTTTGTGTAATCTTTTTTTTAATGATTAATGTGTTGATGTTTGTGGTCTAGAATAGTCTACAGAGATTCGACTTTCGTAAATTACATTTTTATTTTTTTTTTGTTTTGTTTTTGTTGTTATTATTTTTTTTTATTTAATTAAGATTTTGTTTTTTTTTTCTTTCAGATCCAGATGTAGTCTGATTGGTGTGACATGTGCCAGAATGAACGAAACACACTTAACTTCTGAGGATCTTAACACTAATCAACTATTTTTTACTACATTTGTTTAAAACAAAGTCTTTCTGGAAAACCACATCAGCAAAAAAAAAAAAAATCATTTCTGAATTTCAGTTTCTTAGATTATAGATTTCATACTAATTAAAAATCTAATTTTGAAAGTATTAAATTACTTTATTTCCCCAAATATCGACTTTGTTGAAATAAGCTTCTATTTCCAGATCTCAGTAGGCTGAGATGTCCATTGGTTCGAAGACTTTGAACTGCAACTTGTATTGTTGTCATCTTTTATTTAAAAACGAACATTTATAATTAAAGAAAGGGTATTAAAAGAAATTTCTATAAATCAAATAAGAACATAAAACTAAAATGTTATTTAACCTTGGTTAGGCCAATAATAGAATATGCATCCTCCGTTTGGGACCCCTCAACTCAAGAAAACATTAAGAAACTGGAACAGACACAAAATAGAGCAGTGCGATTCATAACAAACGAATATTCACATTTGACTAGAGTAACACCTTTAGTAAAATCACTAAATTTAGAAAGCCTTCAGGACAGAAGGCTCAAAAGTAAAGTAGCAATCATAAATAAAACACTGAACCATAATCTTCAAATACAAAAACAAAATTTAATAAAATACTCTGAAAGACACAAAGATAAAGGCACATTCCTCGTCCCATATGCTAGGACAAATTTGTACAAATACTCCTTCTTCCCTAGTGCTATTAGAGCATGGAATGGGTTGCCTGAGCTAGCCAGGAAAACCAGTGACTTGGCAGAATTTAAGTCATTGGTTAATATGCATGACTAAATGCATGATGCGTAGGACGTAATCATCTTCTTTTTTGAAGTAACGTCTGTATTATATAAGATAAGATAAGATAAGATAGTGTGCATATAAAGATGGATCTAACATGTATTCTTTCCTGTAGTCGAACTAATTCATTATGATTCAGAAAATTGCACTCTAATCTCTGCTCCAATTACTCGTTCTTTTGTTATTATAAAAAAGGTGTAGCCTATTGAAGGGGCATGGGCGTAGCCAGGATTTTTTTTCGGGGAGGGTTTTGGGGGTTCTCCCCCCCGACCCCCCCCCCCCGCGAAAAACAAATTATATATATATATATATGTGTGTGTGTGTGTGTACATAATTAATCTTTATAACATTCTGACCCTTTCGGAAGACGTTTATTGTTTATTGTAGACTCCCCGCCCTTGCTAGCAAAGGGGTCTGGGGGAGGTCGCAGCGCTCCCCCAGCGCGGGGCGAAGCCCCGCCGCCGAGCAATATTTCTGGTATTGAAAGCCGCCGAGCACTATTTCTGGTATTGAAAGCCAACAAAATGCATATTCTGAGGTATCTACAGTGCATTATCTTGCTATTAAAAAGTTTTATTTCAAAAACCTAATGTGCTATTCTTATTGACTTTTTAGACCCTCTCGCGCCGTTCGGCGCATTTTCCGGCAAGCTGTTACCGCAACTCTTATTTTGCGTAATTCATTTTGTCGGAAAACATGTCCCGCAAAACCTCATGCGACGCTCTGTCACAACCTTACTAAGGATTCGACTCCCAGTTCGGCATATGATTTCTTTGATTTAGACCCGATCTCTATGACTGACTCCTAAAATCTGTCTTAGCCATCTTTGTTGAGACACATTTAATGTTTTTCAATTTCGGTAGAAGACTATTCACACTTAATTAATGGAGCCCAAGCCACTGGAAGAAATCTGTAACCTTTCTTGACTACGCTCTTGAAATTATATGGCTGTATTTAGCTTTAGATTTTATATGGAAAAGGAAAGTTTTTTCGTCAAATCATCTGTTGAGGGGTTTTATACTAAAAAATCTCTGGGGTTTTTTTTGTTTTGTTTTTAATTCAAAACCCAATTTAGCTACGATCATAGAATTTGGTGACTGTAGTTTGCTTTAAAATAATATTGAAGAGAGAGGTTTTCAATTCTAAACGCTCTGTAGGGGAATTTTAAACTCAAAACCATCTGGAGGGGTTTTAAAATTTACAGAAAAAGCCATCTGGAGGAGGGGGATTTAAACTCAAAACCCCTTTGGCTACGCTCATAGATTTTATAGTGTGTAATTTGCTTTCTTTAATATTGAAGAGGTACTTTTTAGCTTAAAACCCCAACTGGAAGGGGGAGGGGGGTTAAACTCAAAACCCCTTTGGCTACGCTCATAGAATTTTGAGTGTGTAATTTGCTTTTTTTTAATTGAAGATGGGGTTATCGTAAATTTTGGATGGGGTTTTAAAATCAAAATCTTCCTCAACTGTGCTGTTGGAATTTGGGGATTGTTGTTTGCATTTTTTTTGTTTTGTTTTATAGAAGAGGGGGATTTAACTGCAAAAACCTCTGATAGGGGGTTTAAAATTCAAAACCCCCTGTATGGGGTTTTAAACTCAAAGCCCCCTGGTAGAGGGATTTGTATCTCAAAACCCCCTGATAGGGGTTTTAAAAATCTCAAAACCCCCTGGTAGGGGGATTTAAACTCAAAACCCCCTGGTAGAGGGTTTTTAACTCAAAACTGCCTCTGCTGTGCTGTGGTAAGTGATGATTTAGTATTAAAATCTCACCTAAAATAAACAAAATGAAAGCAACAATCAGTCACTTAAGTCCGTCCCCCCCCCCCTGCTGGGGGGGGGGGATTTCATTTCGGGGGGGGGGTTTGAACCCCAAGAACCCCCCCCCCCTGGCTACGCCCATGTGAAGGGGTACTATTACTTTCAAATGTATTTCCGATTATTATGTACTTTTTAAATATGCACAGGCGTATGTGTGTGTGTGTGATGTATGTGTGTGTGTTTGTGTGTTAAAACACAATGGACCTCATTCACCAATCGTAAACAAACAACATTTAGCCACGTGATAATATTGATAAAACAATGAAAAAAAAACTTATCACGTGACAGCCTTTATGGATTAAATATTTTTGTATAGAAGATATAGAGAATCACGTGGCTAAATGTTGTTTGTTTACGATTGGTAAATGAGGTCCATTGAAATGCCAAGACATCCTCCCGAAACTCCAGACATTGTGTAACGTCTCATTCACAATATGCAATTACTTTTAATATCTTCCTGCTTGTTATGTTATCAACCATCAAAACCATCAATGGCATATAGCTATCTATACACAACAAAGAAAAAAATCGGTTGGAATAGATTTGGTACAAGTGAAAAGTTAGCAAGATTTGATCGAGGCAGTTCAGCTCACTCTATGACGGGTAGTTGTTTTTTATAAGCTTTTACTGCATCGCTTGTGTGTCGCCATAGCAACATAAAGCAACAGCATGTTGGCTATTTTTATATGATTTGTGCTTGAAAAAAAAAAAAAAACATACAACTTCCTGTTTCTCATTAAGAGTTATACAGAGGGAAAAATTTTAAAAAAATTCCTTGTTTTTTTTTCCTGTACAATTTTTAAATCTAAATGCATTAGACGTGTTTTTCAGGTTCGGGACATTTTTACTCGCTAATTTATATGCTGTATACACAATTATTTTGGGTCTATCGGGACTACCGTGGCAAATCGTCATTCCTCCATTCCCCAAGTTAGAATGTCACTATACTGAATGTTTCGTAATGTCTTTATTATGACTAATACATTACTAAAGAATGCTCAAAGTACTCTCCCTATAAAGGAATCAACCATGCAAAAGCTTTTTTCGTCTGTCTGAAGACAAAGACTTAAACAAACATTGACAAAAAAATTACATAACTACCGTTCCATGGAAACTTGAAAGAATATCGTATACAATTAAATGTGCTTTGTTTATAGAATAGTAACTGTAAATTTTAATTGAAATTTTTACAAATCAATCAATAACATAAACTAGAAGCCTATTTAGCCTTGCTTAGACCAATATTTGAATATGCAACTTATATTGATGATGTAAAGGTCATCCGTTTCTGTGGCCCACGGTTAACGAGGGTGTCCTTTAATTTTTCCCAACCAATGTCAGTTATCCATTAGAGCTTGGTGGACTCGGAGTTGCCCTAAAGATCCCGAAATTAAAATCCCAGTCATCGCCAAGATTCGAACCCGTAAATGATAAGATACGAATGTCTGTAATTGATTATAGGATAAAAGAAACATAACAACTAAGGTGAGATAATTGATTAGAACAGATGCAGACGGTTAAAAGAGAACCTAAATCGACCACCGACGGACAACGGTTAAGTCTGCATAGAGTTTGGCAAAATATGTATGTCGCAGCTGGGGTTACGTTGTCAGTGAAATACTGCATTTCTCATTAACCAACTTAAAAACCTTGTTATTAATTACAGACAACGGTTAAGTCTGCACAGAGTTTGGCAAAATATGTAGGTCGCAACTGGGGCTACGTTGTCAGTGAAATACTGCATTTCTCATTAACCAACTTAAAAACCTTGTTATTAATTATTTATTATTCACGTTCACATGTGAGGAGAATACTAAGAGTGATCTAAGAGGAAATAGTATTGCTATGTAAATGTTTCCATTTGATCTTTCTTAACAGTTTTAAGGTCCAGCAGGGTTTAAACGAGACCATTCATTATAGAATGTGGGCAGTGGAGATCGTTGCCAGGTAATACAGACCTGTGACGTGACAACGAGATATTGGTCTCCGATGCCCACATGTTGTGACGTTGCAGGTCACTTTTCGGGCCCTCTATGACGATAGGTCTTGGTTTAAACAACGTTTCGTAAAGGTCCATAATCCAGGAAATGCTTTGCTTTAGTGTTTTGAATGAATGAGTTATACTTTGGACACTAGCCTATATGAACGTGAACCTCTTTAATATTTCTAATCAATGCAATAAGCGGGTGGGAGTAGGAGAATGGTCAGAGTTGATAATTGTTTGTTTCATTGAAATGTAATTATAAATTCGAATTTTTAATATACTTGCTATGCTAATAATATGGAACAATCTTTATAGCTGTGTAAACACATGTAGGCCTATGTTAATCGCTCTGGAATGATTCGTTCAGAATGTTCCACTGCAATAAAAAGTCCTCAACGACTGAGTTATATTTCATTTGTTACTTTATTTCTTTGGACTTTTCCTTGTTGTGTATATAACATAGGTCTTTGTGTGACGATATATAAATGTATTATATTTTACTCTCTGATTTAACTATTTATTACATAAATAAATCTGTTACAATGAAAATAAAGTATTCTATAATTGAAACTGTTTTTTTTATGATTATTTCTTCCCTTAAGATAGGCCTACATGTATGGATGCCTGGTCCTGTGTGATGCAGTTCAAACTCTCGTCACGAAGGTTCTTAGTTCGAATTCTGCGAATGGACATCTACTTCCTCCAGCAGGAAGTCTGAACTGGGATGTAATAATCTTCGTCTCTAAAAAAAAATCTGCTAAAACTTATAAAACTAAGTTAAAAAATAATTTATACGTTAGAATATTAGCCTACAATAAATTAACAATGAAACCTAAACCTAAAACTTATTAACAATTTTTTTTTAATGAATAAAATATTACTGTAATTACTATTACCTGGCGCAACAAGAATTATAAGACAACATGGATGTGACATTTTTGTTAGGAACTCAAATTGTATATAAAAAATAAAGTTACACTCTATACTTAAAGGAGTAGTGAAAACAGTTCCAATCTACAATCTATAGACATGGAACTAGCGAATTAAGTTCCGGTCTTTTGAGTCACTCAAAATAGGTAAAAATAAATTCCCATTCCCATCTACACAAAGGCGTATCGAATAAAGTTCCAGCCAATACACAGAGACGTAGCTAATAAAGTTCACGCTATAGGCCTACACAAAGCCGTAGCGAATAAAGTTCCAGCCAATACTCAGGGGCGTAGCTAATAATGTTCCACGCTATAGGCCTACACAAAAGGCGTAGCGAATAAGTTCCAGCCAATACAAATAGGCGTAGCGAATAAAGTTCCACTCTATACTCAGAGGCGTAGCGAATACTACGTCCCGACCAGTGTTTAACTTACGATAGTTTTTGTTCAAAGTGACACAGATCCAGTGATTTTAAGAATAATCGCAAGGTGAATATATGAATTCCTATATAAGTTTACTTTCCACTCAGCATTCAACACAACCATTTCGTAAAACAAAATTAGATACGCCACTGACTGACCAACAAGTGGATCACGAAAAAAAAATATCTAAAATCATGCTCATTAAATTGTGAATAGTGTGGTAAATTCGGTAAAATGAATCACCCGTGTGTGGGACAATAGCCACTATTTGGACGGTCTCTATAGAGATGTAACAAAACAGGCAATCGTGAAAAGAATATAGGGCAGACACATCCTAACTCTTTGTTTTCGTGGCCGCACTGCTACACCCCAGATGAGCATTTCCTAGTGTGAAAGAATGCGTCATCACGATGACTCGTGTAGGCCTAGAAGTCCAGCAGTCATAACAAATGCATGACTCAGATGTAAACGCATTAAACAAAGTTATTCATTGATATCGTAGCAGCGCAATAACTTTGGTCAGGGAGAAGTTGGTGAAGCACTTAGACGCGTAATAATAATATTTTAAAAAAAAAGTGCGTGACATGCACTGAACGACCGTTTAATGGGGAAAGCTGTGAGTGCATAAAATGGCAAATTTGATCACTTATAGCTGGGGTACTCAGCCTGTGGATCGCGACCCCTTTGGGGGGTCGATTGACGATTTGCCAGGGGTCGCATAAGACCATAAAAAAATGGATTATTTTGTCTATTCTTCTATTGCTGTGTGTGTTTGCGGGGGGGGGGGGGGGTCGTGGCAAAGTTGGGAGGGGGGTGTAAAAAGGGGTCTCCGAGCCTAAAAGGTTGAGAATCGCTGACTTAAAGCGAGATTGGGCAACACAGTAAGTGAATTTCGTGATATGTTTCTTTCTGGTTAAAAAAAAAGATCTTTAGTAGACTTACGTGGGACAGGCATCAATGCAGCCCAAGAACAGGCACTCGTGTTATTCTCATTTAGATTATAGAACTTGATTTACATTTTTAGAAAGATCATATGAACTCACTCCGTCTGTCTGTCTGGTAAGATTTTTTTTTCACGTTTTCTTTTTCATAAAATTCCCATTCTCGGAAAAAGTTGAAATTTTGCACAATTATTCATTGCCGATAGCAAAAACATGCGTCAATAAAAAGAAATCAACCAGTTAGTTAATTAATTTGTGGTATTTAATTAAATGTGTTTTGTACAAACAACGGGAAATAAATCATGCAGTATTGAGAGGTATGACAGTAATTGAACAGTTCTTTCCATTATATAAGTATTTTAAAAGTATTTTTATATTTTGCTTGTTATCAAATTTGAAACCTCAATTCTCGCTACTCTCAGTATGTATTTTAATTTGTCTCCACCTCTCCTCTTCACAATCCCTCTCTTTCTTACTCCCCCCTCTAATGTTTTCTCTCCTTACCTCACTTACTTTCTCAATATTCCCTCCTTCATCTATCTTTTCACTTTTCATCCCCCCCCCCTTTTTTTTTTCTTTCTTTAAATGGCATACTAGGGCGCAGTTTTCAAACCTATATTCCAAGTTAACATCAGACATCCACTTTACTTCAAACCAGGATATCTACCATGACAATCAGCTTTGTATTGTAGTAATGCATCGATAGTCCCAAGTAATGATTTGTCTATCTTTGGACTATAAATATCTCCGTTACACTATAAGCAATGCCGTTTTATCTCATCTATTTTTAATCAGCACAGAATGAATGTTGACAACACATCTTGTTAATACACAATTACGTTCAGTTCGTCTGCTGTGAAATAAAGACATCGATTTGCAATTAGCGTTTAATTAGGTCGTCAAATATTGCCAGCCTCTGCTTGCTTTTTATCTGAGTACCCAGAATTGGCGCAACTTTACTTGTCATTTCAAAATTGGCTAATAATTCAAAAAGAAAAAAAAATGAAGTTCCTTTTTCAGGCTTTGCGATCTATAGAGCAGACGATGTAAAGTTGCCATGTGGCCATCACAACGACCAATCGCCTTTACTTTTCCCCGACTAATGGCAGTTATCCATTAGAGCTGGGTGAACTCAGAGGCGCTGAAAGATTCCGAAATTAAAAATTCCAGTTTTCAACAGGATTCAAACCCAGGACCTACGTCTTAGAAGCCAAGCGCTTTACCGCTCAGCCACAGAGCCTCCACTTTGGAAGCTAATACCATATAGAGAATATAAATATAATTGAATAAATAGAAGGACGACTCTTTTTAAAAAAGTCAAAAATCGCCAAAGCTGTAGTCAAGAATTTGATCTCTATTACTTGAACTCCGCCAGAATTAGTGCTGACTGTCTTTGCTATTTAAGTTTTAATCTTAGGTAGACTTTGGCTTAAGTCCTCACGCGCCGTTCGACTTATAAGGTGGAAAACTCTCTCTGCAAAGATCGAACATAGGCGACTTCCACAGCCCCTTCCCAGCTGGTGCCCACAAAGTTTAGGTCTTCTAAGAAGGTGCCATGCCATGTTATACGTGGGCGGCCCTACTTTCACTTTCTTCTTTTCGGCCACCAAGTTGGGGGTTACTTTGGTGACTTAGTTTTGAAAGCTAACATAAACGAACATTTCTACGTTTTACTGACGTGCTTTCCGATAAAAAAAAACAATGTCTGGAAAGGTTTAACACCATTATTACCATATGTTACAGAGTGTCAGACAGTGGAGTGATAACATTTAGTTTAGTGTTTCTCAAAATGTAGTTTGCGTCCCTTGCGGGACGTTTTTTAATTAAGGGGTTGGTTCAGGACGCGTATTTTTTTTAAGGATTAAATTTTTTTTTAATTTGCTTTTTAGTTATAAATTTATATTTGAGCATTAATTAATTTAAATAGAAGTATGAAAATTAGAAAACATTAGATTATTAAATTTAGTATTTTTTATCCAAATAATATATAGTTTAATTTCTATTCGCGACAAGAGCCTACAACAAGCAGGATTCAACATTTTTCTTTTTAAGAAAACTTTTCAATACTTTATTTGTCGATGCGTTTTTAAATTCTTCTCTTCTTCTTTGATAAGAACGGTCAAATTTATCCAGTGTGACAAACCATCGTTTTTTTTAGCCTTTAGCATGATGAAAACAGTTTGGTTTCAAGACTTCTTTCTGATTTTACAACTATTAGGATAATTTGTAGCGTACATTCTAAAATGTCTGTTACATTTTAGTATCGGTTCACACTTTTTAAATCTATTTTCCTTCCTAATAGGAGACATAGTGCGTTGTAGACTCAAGGAGAATACGGTTCTAAAGCTCAGATCGGAGTAAAATGCTTAGCGACGGGGCTCCGATCCGGACCCAGCTGAGGGACTTTACTGTATTACCAGAGACTGGCTGAAATTTAAAAGAAAAAAAAGGGGTGGGGGAGAGCGAATTTAATTTTTTGATCTAAATGGGGTGGGGGCGTCCTTTGTAAAATTGTGAGAAACCCTGATTTAGTTAAACTATCTCTAGTCTCACCACCTTCTTCAAGTCGTCGTGTCCCCAATTAGAGACTATAAACAGAAAGAGAAAGCATATACGAGAAAAGCGTGGTGCTAATCCTCTTGTCAAAAAAGATTGAGAAGTTTTATAAAAAGTATGAATACGTCTGCTTATTGCCACACTTCCTTGTGCTTAGCCTTTCAGTAAGTCCACATCGCCTTTCTCACACAGCCAGCGATGTGGTTGGGTATCAAGCTGGCTAACTTTTGTCCAAAAACTTAAACAGGTCAAATCTTTTTTTTTTTTTTTTTTCCCTTTAGGTTTTCTATTTTATAAAGATAATAAATTCTCTTCACATTTGGTATTTATGAAAGTAAAGCTGGACTGAGGATATATATATTTATAAAAGTAAAGGAAGAGATATGGATATAAGAGAAGGATATAAGTAAAAGTTGTCACAATAAGTGTTTTTTTTTTCTTCTCTTATCTTAGCATTAAAGTTAATCAAGTGCACATTTTTTGTATGGATATGCGATGACTGAGCGAAAAATATGAAGCATTTACTCTTGACAGGCTTAAATTCTTATTTTAGCCTGAGCATTTAGTGACTAACTTTGACATCTATATAGTAGTACAATGACCACTGGCTAAGAATATAGCACTAATTAAGTTACCATTTTCAATTCAAGGGAGAGAATACTATTCATTGTTTACTTTACATCTTAGAGAAAATTGTGTGTAAATGGCATAGTTTAAATTAATTTTGATATTGCTAAATCGGAAGCTAAGACTGTAGTAATATTGAAATGTTCCGTTTCATTATTGTAGGGGAAGATATAAAAGCATTATTAGCTTAAGTAATATATGGTTCAAATTTGGTCACCTAGGATTTGCCTAGGATACTAGGAGGACTGGTTCAGAACCACAGTTGGAGTAAGACAAGGCAGACTACTTTCACCAACACTCTTACACATCTCCCTTGAAAGGATGATGGAAGATAGTCTCCAGGGATTTGAAGGTACTGTAAGCATTGGAGGAAGAAGAATCACTAACTTGCGCTTCGCAGATGACATTGATTGCCTAGCAGGGACAGAAGAAGAACTAGCTGACCTTGTGATGCGCATTGACAAGACTTCCGCAGCATATGGCATGCAAATAAATGCAGAAAAAAAAACAAATTATGACCAATAGCCAACAGGGCTTTGTAAAGGGCATCAGTATTGGAGGTGAAAAGCTGACTAGTGTCAGTAGTTTCAAATACCTCGGAGCTATTGTCTCAGATGAGGGAACAAAACCCGAACTACTGGCCCGAATTGCACACTCCAAAGCAGCACTTTCAAAACTTAAACTAATATGGAAAGACAAAAGCTTAGCCCTCGGCACTAAAATCAGACTGATGCGCTCCCTGGTCATGGCCACATTTTTATAAGCTTGTGAGTCTTGGACGCTGACTGCAGAGCTAGAGAGGAGGATCCTAGCAATGGAATTGAGATGCTACAGAAGGGTCCTAGGCATCACATTCAAAGACCACATCACAAACCAGGAGATTAGAGACAGGGTTACTGCAGCGATCGGACCCCATGATGACCTGCAAACTACTGTGAAAAAACACAAGCTTAAAATCTATGGTAATATTACAAGATCTTCGGGGCTCGCAAAGACCTTCCTTCAGGGAACAGTACCAGGAAAAAGAAGAAGAGGCAGACAGAGAAAGCGATGGGAGGACAACATTAAAGAATGGACGGGCCTGCCATTGAAAGAGGTTTTAAACAGGGCAAAGAACAGGGAGGAATGGAGAAAGACGGTCCAAAAATCTTGCATGGTGCCCCAACAGACCAATAGACTAAGGGATAGGTAAAGGTAAAAGGATACTAACACCTAAAATAATAGCATAACAAAATTTGATAGTAAATTTAATGATTTTATTTATGAAGTAACTTATAAGTAATATTACAGACTTATAAGAAATATTACAAAGTAAAAAGACTGAAATATTAATATATGAAATGTGATAATTATTAGATGTAGTTTGTTTAAATAAGAGCTGAAAAATGAATATTACAAATCACTTAAATACTGTTATGGACAAATACAATCAAATTAAATGATAGTTAATAAAATAGACAAAACTATGAGCCACCCTTATAAACTAATAATTAGAAAGTGTTTCAAAGTTTCAAATAAGAGTTGAAAAGGAGCTGGCCCAGATCATTGGTAGACTAACTACAAATGTGAAGTTAAGTGCTGAAACAATGAATGATTCATACATATAACATTCATAAAGGCAGCACTAAGAACCACATTTTTAATGAGAAAAAAAAAGAAAGTTAAATATAATAAATTAAGGGACTATAATGACAAGGGCACAAAACAGTGAGGCAGTGACCCTCCAATATAACAACTCCACCTAACAGCAAATTCAGTGCCAAGAGAACCAATCATTACATCACTCTGATCTAAAAAACCAACCAAACTTTCTGAGCTGCTTATTACATTATATTTAATTGGCCATTTACGCTCATAAAACATTGGTCCCGAATGCTGTCTTTATATAAATAAAATAAATTATGGCTTTTATATAGCGCTACTTTCATGCTTATAATATGCTCAGAGCGCTTTAGTCCAATGTCAGTTGTGGACCAGTGAGAGGGAGGGGGTATCTAGGAGAAGGTTTTTCCGTGCTGCCTTTAGGGCTCAGTAAACACTAGAACCTAGAGCCCCCTTCATAGGTAGCCGAGCCAAGTTCAAGCGTACTTAGCCTCTCGACCACGCTTCCCACAATATATGCAATATGTATGCCTCATTCATTGGTAGATTGACAGAAGCAATAATAAGATTTTAAGTTATTGTGACAAGCTGCCAGACTACAAGATTGATATAAATGAAAAAAAAAAGATTATAGAAGAAAATGCAGGGGAACAATACTAATTACCGTTGATGTTGGATAACTGCATAACAACACAACTTATGACTTTTATGCTTGAAAATCTCGCCAGGGAACTTGTAGTTAAATCAAATCTGGGAGAGCTATGAGAAATGGAACAAACATTCTACATTCCATCTACTATATATTTAAGAATGTAGCACTGCCCTATGTAAAGACCATTTTAATGAGAGATCTGTTACTTCGTAACAAGAATTTCTTGGTAAATGGTTACATTTTTTTCCTGACTAAAATATCTAAGTTCAAGAAGACGCCTCATATTTTAGCAATAGTGACATAAAACTAGGTTTGTAAACACACACACTTACAAAAGACATTTTCAAAAATATAATTTGTAAATACAATTTATTACTAGGAATGTAATATCAGTTGGAATTACAGCAACATTTACAAATATAACACATAGACAATTGTTGCATTGTAGAGACATACAGATGACCACACTATCATACAAATTGGGCTAATTGATCAATCTTATTAACCAACATTGAATACAAGGATACATTCTAAAAAACTATACAAACCAAATATACAAACACTTTAGAATTTGTTTTGAAATTGGAATCAACATTTTAATTATCTAAATTCTTATAGCCTGAATTTACTTCAGTAGAGCTCTCTCATTGCTTTCCACAAAACAGCTTAGATCATTTATTGGTGCAACAAGATAAATTATAAACAAATTGAAACTTATATATGCAACTGCTATTTTAAACACAGCCCTGTTGTTGGATTAGTTAGGGCTTGCACAGCAAGGGTGGAAAAAAAAAGGTTCCATTATATACAAGATAATATCTTGAGAATAAGTGCAATAATCCCTTTACCAATTACTTAAATTAATCTTGAATAAAGCCTACAACATTGGCAGCAACATGATAGTACAAGACAATGATATTAAAACAAAGACACTCAATGTTTACAAAACATTCACACCTTTTAGGTCAAAATAAATTTTTGGTTTTAATTTTTGTTTTCAACAGATGCAGTAACGCAATAAATTGTCTTAAGTAAGACAACAACTAATTGATCAATTAGAGAGACTGAAGTACATTGGCTTAATCCAATATTTCTTAAATTATTGTACTATTATGTAAATTTTGCAAAACACAGGTAAGAATGATTTACTTAGACAATAACTAAATAAATGATGATAATTATAGAACTTTTGAACTCTTGTCATTCCAATGTAAGCAGACACATTTTGATATATTTTGTGTATTTTCAAATCCAATATTTTTTATTCTGAAAGAAAAGTTTTTTAAAATGAGGTTTAAAATAGGTCATACATACTTTTTCATGAAGTTAAAAATATTGACCAAGAGAGCAAATAAAAATAAGTTGTGTTAACAAAATAAAACAAAATACTCCTCAGTAGGGTATCTAAAAACAAATTCAATATATTTTTTTTTCTAAGAAAAAGAAAACAAGTTTCTGTTTGCTAAGATTTCATGGCAGTTAAATTTTTAATGACCAAAACGATTTTTGTATCAGTGGAATAAAAAAGAAATATTAAGAATTATTTTGTCATGATTAAAAAATCTAAAGCTAAAAAAAAATATCTACATCACAGGCCTACACATTATCACAGCATTGGTCTAATAGCAGTAAAAGATTAAGGTATTAGCTCCATTCATCTTTTATTTTTCCCCGTTGGTCTTGTAGTTTCAAGCCGAACTTGCAATTCTTCCAGTCGCACATCCTTGAGGTGAAGAAGGTGTTCAAGTCTTCGTACTTTTGCCTGTAGAATCTGATTTAAAAAAAACAACAACCAGTTAAACCAAGTCTAAAATATTCTTCCATAGCACTTCATAGCACAATATAATAATAAAAGCAGCTTTTTTCTGATGACCATTAGTTGTGTTTTTACATATCTAATTTGAGAAAGAAATTACATATATCAATAGACATTAATAAGGGAAATAATTGCAAGTTACATAAAAAAAAACAAAAAAAAACTAAAGACAAACCTGGATTGTTTCCTCTTTGGCTAAGCATTCCTGCTCCTTTTCCTCATACACTGCCCTCGGAACCATGTCGTCTAAGGGTTTCATCTTATTATTTCTGTTTGGGAATCAAATATTAAAATAATTTGTCTTAAGTTAAATGAGTCACAATTTATTTTCATCAAGCTATACAGCTCTATGTTTAACAGAATTAACAAGCATTCTTAGGCATCATTTCATAGTCACATATTAGTAAATATGGCACAGAATCTAGATGAAACTTCAATAATTTAAATTAAGACTGAAGTTTGCAGATTTCCATTAACATTTAGTTGAGTTACCAGTGATTTTATCCAAAATATTAATTATTTATTTGTGTAAGTGTTGAAAGTGTTTAAAGAAAAAGAGAGAAAAGAAAAAGACAATCTCAAAATTGTGGATAGATTTGAATCTGTTTACATGTTTAGATTTTTAAGGACAGGAAGTAAAGCCGATGAGATAATACAATGACTTATTTCAAAACTTTCCTTCTCAATTAATTATAGTAACATATGGGAAAATACAATTGGCATATATATAAAGGAAATCCTGTTGGAAAAACACAAAAATAATGGACATTTGCGCCATGAGGCCTTCATAAGCTTTAATTAAAACGAAAGCAAAATGGCAAGAAACACAAGATAGTTATTTGTCTCATTTTGTTGGCTAAAAAGGCAGAGAAAAAAAATTAGTCGATATTAGTGTGAAAGTGATGAAAATCAGGAAGAGGCAGTCAGACTAAGATGACTGGGCGTGTGACAAACAAAAATGGTGACTGGGGGAAAGAGTAAAAATGTTCATCTCATTTTTTTCTTGCCCAAGTGTATTTATTATTCATTTTTGTCAAGTTGGTCCAGCATGACTATTGTATTCTTCTAAAAAGTTGTTTACTTCTGCTGCTATAAATTCTTGTATATCTTAATACATTAACGTAACACACCCTTTTTGAAGTGGAGCTGGAGGTAGTTTTTGTCTTGGCGGTGAAACTATGTAAAAAAAAATAACAATAAAAATATGAGATAATTTTTGATAAAAGTAAATATATAAGAAAAACAAGCAAAATATAAAAAAATACTTTTTTTTAAAGACAAAAGCTTGCCTAAGGAAATAGATTACATAATTACTGCAAAATCTATGTCAATATTGCAAGAATTTATCTTCCTACTTTTATATAAAATAAAATTATTTACCACTAGTCGTCAATCAACTAGTTGGCTAATTTTTTTTTTATTGATTCATGTTATTGTTTTTGACAAGGAATTATCATGCTAGATTTCAATTTGATCCAAGAATGGGAAGTAGGAGAAATAATGTGTACAATATTTACATCAGACAGTGTAAGTTGGTAGAAGCTTTATAAAGTATACGAACAGTCTTAGGTCCACAACTATTTTTAATTTACGTAAATGATTTACCAAATTGCATTAGTTCAGGAACAAAAGTCAGATTATTTGCAGACGATTGCATAATATATAGAAAAATAAAAACAACTCAAGATATAGAAATATTACAAAAAGAATTAGATGAATTACAGAAATGGGAATCTAATTGAAGCATGTCTTTCCAAAAAGAAAAATGTCAGTTATAAAGAGTAACAAAAAAACTATAACAAATCCACTTATCTTATTCAAGGTAAACCAGTAACACAGACTAAAAATGCAAAATACCTAGGTGTTATAATAAATGAAAAGCTGTCATGGAATCCCCATATTGATGAAAGTATCAAAAAATCAAACAAAGCATTAGGGTTTATTAACAGAAACTTCTATAAATAAAATGAGAATATAAAACTAAAATGTTATTTAACCTTGGTTAGGCCAATAATAGAATATGCATCATCTGTTTGGGACCCTTCAACTCAAGTAAACATTACGAAACTGGAACAGACACAAAATATAGCAGTGAGATTCATAACAAACGAATATTCACATTTGACTAGAGTAACACCTTTAGTAAAATCACTAAATTTAGAAAGCCTTCAGGATAGAAGACTTAAAAGTAAAGTAGCAATTATACATAAAACACTGGAGTAAAACATGAGAGTGTCTTATTATTTTGAAGAGTCTTGTGTCATAACTGAACCATAATCTTCAAATACAAAAACAAAATTTAATATAATACTCAGAAAGACACAAAAGATAAAGGCACATTCCTCATTTCATATGCTAGGACAAATCTGTACAAATGCTCTTTCTTCCCTAGCACTATTAGAGCATGGAATGGGTTGCCTGAGCTAGCCAGGAAAACCAGTGACTTGGCAGAATATAGGTCATTGGTTAATATGCATGACGCCTAGGACATAATTATCGTTTTTGAAGTAACGTCTGTATCATATAAGATAAGATAAGCTTTGTAAAAATTTAATATATTCAGAAAAAAAAAATCTAAACATTTCTTACCATCTCGGGTGTAGTCATTTCTTTCATGAGTTTGAAAAGAGACATTTGACATGCCTGAAAACAACAACATAACATCTACATGAGTAACTTAAACAAAAAATTTAACTCTATTCTAACAAACAAACTTTTATTTTTTAACATGAGCTACCTAGAAATTTATTCTTACACCCCGGCCCATGCACACATGGTAGGAAAATCTGGGGAAATTTTCAGAAAGTGTATAAATGCTATTTTTTTTAAAAATTCGTTGTCATTTTCAAAACTGTTCTGACTAAGACTTTTACTCAAGATAATACAACTGTCAGTTTCGTCATACTTATTTTCATTCTATTTGTTTATACTAGTTTATAGTGATTTTATGTCTGAATAGACCTCTCTTTTTGAATGACTGCTCATAGTTTTGATTTGTGATAATGATCAATGTATAATTTGTATATAGAGGGCAAGTAGACCTGTAACAGGAAGCCATGTTGTTGGCTAAAATACTGTTTTGTCTAATGTCAAATTTGTTGTTAGTAACCATTGTCATCTATCCACTTTTAGTGGGTAAAGTAATTGTAGATTTGGCTATCGTTGGAATTTTTTCTTGTTTATGCAACATTATGTAAAGAATATTGCTACATTATGTAAAGGATATTGTTCAATTGGTTAGAATTAGGCTATACTGATTTGTTACAATATTATTGTTATAGGGTCAGTGTCCGGGTGTGAACTGTATCTTGTGAGAGTATGATGCAATATTGTGTGACCAAATATTTAAAGAACCTGTATGTGAAGCAGTTGATATTTGTGTAGCTGTATACTGATAGAAGACTCTTGAGCTACTTCCCCACTAAGGACATTTCTTGGGCCAAACAAAATGACTTCATAATGTAGCATAAATCAAGACCTAAAAAAAAAATTACAATTGCAGGAAAGAAAAGAAAACCATGTCTAATAATCTTTTATGCCAGTGCCATAACGTAAAAAGTAAATTAAAGTTTCTCTTTCAGACCTTGCAATCTATGGGCAGATGATTTAAAGGTTATCAGTTTCTGTGGCCAATGGTTAATGAGGATGTTATGTGGCCAGCACAATGACCAAACATCTTTATTTTTCCACAGTTCATGTCAGGTACTCTATAGATGTGCGTGGACTCAGAGATTCCCCTCAAGATCCCAAAATTAAAAAGCCCAGTCTTCACAGTTCAGACAAAACTATATCATGCTTAATTATATTTTTAAAGCAGAGTACTTTATTCATTATGTTTAGTAATGCATTAGTCCAAGCATAGACATAAAAGACTTATATGACTCACACATAAATTGTGGTAATCCCAGAATAATTGTGTAAATCGTATATACATTTCTGCTCAAGAAAACTGAAATGCACTTGATTTCTATATATATTATTTATACTTAAAAACAGAAAAAAAGTCTTTATTTTATAAAATGTTTCTTACTTATATTTTGATCAGCTTCTGGTTTATCACTGTGTTTGTATTTGACATTTTTTGGATTGGCCATTTTCAAGGCTGTTTTTGATTGATGTTGAGCAACTTCATTTCTCTCCCCTGACTGTTTGTGCATCTCCCATGAGGCCTTTTCAATTTTGGCCCTTAAATGCATAAGAAATCTCTCCACCAGACCTTGTTTACAAAGACAGAGTTCTCTAATGAGATCCTCTGTCAACTGAAAGTTTAATTTCAAGAATACCTTTCTGTAAGTTAAAAAAAAAATTAAATTAAAATTAAGCTACCAAGGTAGGTAATTATTCAAATAT
Organism: Biomphalaria glabrata; assembly: GCF_947242115.1. NCBI lineage: Eukaryota > Metazoa > Mollusca > Gastropoda > Planorbidae > Biomphalaria > Biomphalaria glabrata. Next base: position 85,250,759 of record NC_074711.1, read on the forward strand.
TAAATAAAGATTGTAATAAATTCTTCTAATCTAAAGTTTCTTTTTACAGTTAATAGATTTTGTTCCTCTGTTGTTAATAAAAAATCATGTATATATTTTATTTATATATATTAAATATTTTAATAAAACACAAATAATTGTAGAAAGTATTCTTCAGATAATTAGCACAAATTTAATAGAAAGCTATTCTTTAATAAAATTAAAATAACTTTTGATATGGAAAGAGCCACAAGATCTACAGAGGTAATCACAGGCATAATACTAAAGCAATTTATCTAATTCAAGTAAAAGCAACTAAAAGGAGTAAAGATATAATGCTAAAAAGTAATATACAGGAGGATGTAGAACTTAAGCATTTATGATTATAGTTTAATAAAGGCCATCATGCTAGCACTAATTTTAAAAGTGCTCAAGAAATTTAATATTAATTATAAATAAAATAAAATTATAGCTTTTATATAGTGCTACTTTCATGCTTATAGCATGCTCAGAGTGCTATGGTCAAATCTCATTTGTGGACCAGTGGGGGATAGGGGTATCTGGGAGAAGGTTTTCTATGCTGCCTTTAGGCGCTCAGTAAAACAACTCTGCCCGAGTCTGGTGTCGAACCTCGAGCCCCCTTCATAGGTAGCCAAGCCAAGTTCAAGCATACTTAGCCTCTCGACCACACTTCCCACTATTATAAAAGGCATTTGAAATATTTTTTTTTTAATTTTATTTCTTAGTTAAAAAACAAGTTTATTTATCTTAAAAATTCTTGGATGCAAGTCAAATTTACTTCAAATTATATATTTTTTTTTGTTAATTGTAGTGATTATCACCCCAAGAAAGCAATCATCACCTGTTCAGTAGAAACCAGTTTTGCATTTTCTGAGGTGTTGCATTGCCAGGAGTGTAGTTGTGAAGTTCAACCAGTTTGGGTAAAAAGTGTTTGACTATTTCAGCCACGAGAACTGAAAGAATGAGTGACATAAAAACAGTTAGGCAACAAGAAATATGGACAGCTAACAGACTACCATATGGGCATTGATCACCACCATTCTGCAGTGAATCACATTCCAAGAATAAAAAAAATAATGGAAAAATCTGATTTAGGGATAAGTAAAACTATTGTGTCTACAAAACTAATTATTAAATCCTTATTAAATCTGGAAGTATAAGGCATGAATAATTTTAATAAATAGTAACTAAGTGAAAGTGCTATTTTTTAAAAATCAAAACAAAAATGTTGAATACTATTTGACTTTTACGTTAGCTATTTCACTTCATTTACAATGGATGAAGTCATATAAACTAGATATTTAACCCTTAAAATACCAGGTGGGGAGGGTCCTGACCAGAGGGAGATTTTTGTTGATCTAGATCTAACTGAAATAGCTAAAATTCTCTAGTGTCCTGAATTATCTTTAAGTTAAATAATATATAATTATAGTTACAAAACATCATTAAATTATTAAGCATCTTTACAATGAATGAAGTTTTATAATCAACTAAAAAGATATATATATATATTTAACCGTTAACATACCAAAAGGGGGGGGTGCTTTTGGGATCCCAGGGGGTGATTTTTGTTGACCCTGTTCTAATTGAAATAGCTTTCTTATTATCTTATACAAATAATATATAATTATAGTTAAAAAGCATCATTAAAAACTAAAAATGTAATTGGGGTCCCGGCTTGGTATGCTATGTTAAAAAATCTGATTGTTATAATTCTTCTTTACGCATAATCTGAACTGTGCTATATTTTGAAAAATGCATGATCAATGTTGTTTTGATATTCAGAAGCTGTTGTTTTTTTTTTTGTGAAAATGTAGAGTGTTTATAAATGTTTGACATGTTTCAGATGTTCCTTCAGAGATAAAGATAATTTACTTCCAAGCCCAAACCTTCTGCAGGACGATGGGGGATGGCAGTGGGTGGGGTATGACCCTGGACCATCAAGAAGTCTGAATGACAGTCCAGGGTGCATACAGCACAACCAGGCAGCAGATGTTGGAGGAAAATGACACTTTACATACAAAGGGGGTTTCCCACATAGATAATTTTCTTTTTGTATTGAAATTAAGTTTTATTAACTGACAAAAAACCTATTTTGATTAATCTACCCAGTAAACCATGCTTGGTAAATGAAAAATTAAAAAGAATAAACCTAGATACTACAATTAGTAAAATTAGCAGAAAGGAATTATTAAGTTAAAGAATAAAATTCAAAGGCAGGAATTGGATTTTTTTTTTATATATTTAAAGGTATTAAAAAGCAAATAGCAGTAAAGAGTTATAGCTCTTTTAATTTAGAACAAAATCTATAAAGGTATTACTTTAAAAAAAAAAAAAAGAAATGCAACAAAATGATTGTGTAGCTATTGGATAGGCAGGTTCTTGGTACCTGTTGAGCTGTCTCCAGTTGACAACTTTCACTTTGACAGAGTTAGCTGGAGTGTAGTTGTGTAATGAAACAATGTGTGGTAAAAAATGTTTGACCAGCTCTGCTATCATAACTGGGGCACACATAATGCCAATCAAAAATTTTAGAAGAATGAAAAAAAAAATCATTTAGAGAAATAAGTGATATTTAATTTGACAGTATACCAATATGGGAACCTATAATAAATGAAAAGTTAGCATGGAATGTTTATAGACAAAATATAAACAAAAAACAAAGCATTATGGTTTATTAAAAGACATTTTACTAAATCAATAACATAAAATTAATGCTATTTAACCTTTATATTGGAATATAAACAAAAAACAAAGCATTATGGTTTATTAAAAGACATTTTACTAAATCAATAACATAAAATTAATGCTATTTAACCTTTATATTGGAATATGGGTCTTCCGTTTGAGACCCCATAACTTGAGAAAACAAAGAAATTAGAACAGACAAATATTCACAACTAGAGTAACTCCATTATTAAAATTACTAAATGAGACACTTCAGGACAGATGAAAAAAAGTAAAGTAGCAATAATACATAAAACAATGAACCATATAACTTACAAATACAAAACACAACCTAATAAAAAATACAGAAAGACACAGAAAAAAAGAGAATTTCTAAATCTATATATGTTAGAAAAAATTCATACAAGTCATCCTTTTTTCCTATAGTGACATAAAACCATAACTTATAAATTTACAAAAACAAAAACTATCAAAATGCTTAGGAGACATAGAGATAAAGGACTCATTCATACAATGGGTCCTTCTTTCCTAGTGCCATTAACGTATGGACAGCAGAGGATGTTGACAGGTAGGGTTCAAACAATTAATCAATACTTTCCTTAACTTTCCAGAATCTAAGATCTAACACGACGAGCCATTTTAATTTCTACACATCTTAATTTGTTAAACTGTGAACTGTAAAATTGGAGAGGCATTGCATTTCTCTCTATTCCTGAGAAGTTTCTTATTACTGTTCTGCTAAATTGACTTCAAAAGTTTGCAAATAAATGGGGGGAAGAAGAGCAGACTAGATTTTAAAGAGTCAGATTTTTATCCTGGGAACAATCATCCAGCCAAGCCAGGAATACAAAGAAAAGCTGCTAATAAGTTCTGTAGTTTATAAAGACAGCATTTGATAGTGTCCATCATGAATCACTCAGGAAAATAAAGATTGGCATACCACAACGTTTTGTCCAGATTATGTTACATTTCTACAGCATATCTAGTTGTTGCATCAGAATAGACAGTCACAATACAATTATATTATTCATTCTTCAACATTGAGACAAGTGTAAAATGCTGCTAGCCATCAGTTATATCATAAAAAAAATGAATCAGGCTGCATTTGGTATCCAATGGCATTAACCAAACTGACTAACTCATCTGCACTTTGTAAATGATATAGCATTACTAGGGAATTAGAAGCAATATGGAGATGCATGTACTATGATGTAGGATAGTGAAAGCAGGATCACTCTTTCAAAAACAATGGTCTAAATGGGCAAATAAATCAATTAGCATGGATACCAAGATACACCTCTCAAAACTAAATACAATCATTGTACATACGACATTACTATATAATGATAAAAGTATATTTAAGTATATAAGTTATAAGATCTATATTATAATAATTAGATCTATATGTCTAATCAAGTCTAGCTATGTGATAAAAATTTGTGAAATTTTATTTTTTTAATTTTAATAGTAAATTATTAAAGATCTTGTTCTGAGCTTTCCAACGAGGTATAGAATGTTAATATAGGTCCAATTGATAAAAAAATGTTGTAAAATTTGACGCGTTTTCACTTATACATTGAAGCAATGGAATCCCAGGAAGTGAGACTTTCTGAAAAATCGAACTAAAGTGTATGTCATTTCGCTAATTTTCATCACTTTGATAAAAACTATATATCAAATTAAAGCTTAGGATGTGCTTAATTAAGTTATCCAATTGTTTTATAAAATTTATTTGCAGATTTTTTTTTTTCTTTTTTTAATCAACTAAAAATGACATTATTATAATTTATTTTTGTAATAAAATATTATTTTATTTTTAGATTTTTAAATTCTTTATAATACATTATGGAAGCACTTGTTCTGAGCTTTCCAATGATATATAGATTATATCTATACGCTCAAGAAGTTAATTTTATTTTTTTTTTTTAACGCATTTTTGTTCATACTATATGAGGTTTTCTGAAAATTGAACAAAAATGCGTAACTTTTCGCTAATTTTTATTACATAGCTAAATATATATATATAAAAAAAAAAGCATAGGATGTGCCTACTAAAAGCATTTGTTGTATAATATTTTATTTATATTAATTTTTTTTCTAATTTTCTTAACTATCCGGTATTATCTTAATGCTTTGTTTTGCAATTAAATATTTATTTTGCTTTATTTTATTTGTTTAAATTGTAGATTATTGAAGCAATTGTTATTTACCAAACAATAATATATATAGTTTATTGTTGTAGGTGAAACAGCTTTAAAAAAAAAGCATATTTTTTGATGCGTTAACATAGGATAATGTTTTCTGAAAATGGAACAAAAACATATTTCATTTCTTTAATGTTTATCAGATAGCTAAAAAACCAATTAAAAAAAAAAAGCTTAGGATGTTTTGTTTTTTTTACTTCTTTTTAAATATATTTTATTAATTTGTTTAATTTTTGTGTGTGTGTAAATGTAAATTTGAAGATATATAATAATGAATGACCTTATTGCCCCAGGCCAGTGCCATATATGGGCCAAGAAGCAGTAAGCGTAAACTATATATACTGTTCCAGATCACACTTATTGGCTCAACCCCCTCTATACTGTCAGCCTTTTTATTACAAACATCTAAAATATAGTACCTTACGTAGCTAGTGTACTGTTGGCTGCTTGACTACATTATGTACTGTTTTGTAATAAATTTGCAGCTTGTAAGATTTTGCCCCAGTGTGCTAATATTATTTAGTGGCCTTTAATCATCATAAAAATGATTGAGAAACAAGGGAATCTTCTATCACGGGTCCCCCCTTATGCTCTGGACCTGAGGAAGTTGCCCCACTCACCAACTTATAAGTGAATCAGAAGACATTCAATTGATTATTATTTTTGATGAAAGTATAAGCAATGTATTGAAGAAGGTTGATGTAATTGATGAGGGATAAATAATGAGTTTGTAATTAAGGCACTGGATATGATGATGGGTTAATATGATATATAATGAAGCTACATATTACTAGGTTACGCAAATATATAAATTGAAATTTATTTCTATATACGAATCTTTTATTATAAATTACCAAACAAGATATAACTCATTTCTGGCTTGAAAATATAATAGTATGATAGATCTAGAATGATAGTAATAGTCATGCTTTACGACACACTTTAAACCATTAAATTATTGCTTTTTCATGAGTTGGGTAAGCTCCTGAGCTAAGTTTTAAGTAATTTTTTTAAAATCTCATCATCTTAAATGCATTTTGGCTAAAGCATTAGTAATTTGTAAAGGTGCGGTGGTTGAGTGATAAGGGTTAGGGTTAAGGGTTGAGCTTGGCTTCCAAAACCAGGGCCCCTGAGGTTTAAATCCTGGAGAAGACTGGGACTTTTAATTTTGGTATCTTTGGGCACCTATGAGTCCAACCAGCTCTAATGTGTACCTGACATTAGTTGGGGAATAGTAAAGACAGTTGGTCGTTGCGCTGGACACAGAAATTAGTTTTATACATCACATGCCATACAGACCACAAGATCTGAAAAGGGATTTGTTTTTTTTCTTTTTATTTTCTTAATTTATTCAATTTTATATATGTATTAAGAAATAAATGAAAACTGAAGAGTAAACTAAAACAAAGCTATATAGAACAACACATGAACTGACGAAGGAGACTTGGACAGTAGCACACAAACATATATATATATATATATATATATACACATATATATATATATATATATTAATGGTGCACCGAATAGTACTATTTGATATTCGGCCAGAGCCTGATATGACCAGATAGTAAAATTTGATATTCGTCCGAGGCTGGATATCTAAGTGTCTTGTAAATAGCTTGTATTGCTGAACATTTTACGAAACATACCTATATTTGCTGGTATTATTTTTTTTTCCTTTATATACCTTATTGTTTTAAACTCTGTTACTGATTGATTTATTGAAGATTAACAATATTTATAAACAGAAATTAATCTGTGTAGCATGAGCGTGTCTGTGTGTATTATATATATATATATATATATATATATATATATATATATATATATATATATATATATATATATATATATATATATATATATATATATATATATATATATATATATATATATATATGCATCTAGATTTACAGCTGGATATAGACTGCCTATTCCTATATTTCTATCTATAAAGTCTAGGATAGACATCTGCACATTGAATGATTATTTTTTTAAATCACAGTAGAGTAAATACTGGGGCACTGCGGTTGAATGGTTAAGCACTTGGGTTCCGAACCTGAGGTCCTGGGTTCAAATCCAGATGAAGACTGGGATTTTGAATTTCGGGATTTTTAGGACGCCCTTGAGTCCACCCAACTCTAATGGGTACCTGACTTTAGTTGGGTAAAATAAAGGCAGTTGGTCACATAACACCCTGCTTGTTAACCGTTAGCCAAAGAAACAGATGACCGTAACATCATCTGCCCCATAGATCGCAAGGTCTGAAGGGAAAACTTTATTTTTTTACTTTTTAGAGTATCTACTGAGTCTAAATAGATCATAGAATATAGTGACAAGACTAGAACTAGAAAAATAGTAAATTTAGACTATTTTAGACTAAGATTTTTATAGATAATAATTATTTTATGATTATATAAATTACTCTTAACTCTAGGACTAGATTTATTACAGTCTTATCTTTTTAATACATCTAGATATATTTATTAGGCATATCATTACTAGATCTAGATGATTATTTTCAATCCATCTAAATTAGCATATTATCTATCTGCTATCTATCTTTCTAAACAAGACTAGTTAGATCTAAAGTCTAAAGTTTAGTATTAAAAATTAAAGTATTTTTACTCGAAGACCTGCCCAAGGGCTAAGGCTAAGTCAAGTCTAAGCTTAAGCATAAGCTTGTCTAGAATAGTTACTTAAAGTCAACAGTCTGTCTACACTAAGGCTAAAGGCAGGCTCTTTAGTCACTTTAGATGCTAAAGTCTTCTAAAGCTTGTTTAGAATAGTCTAACTCACTCAGTCCTCAGTAACTGACTGTAACTTAAGTCTAAGTCTAGATCCAGTAATAGATCTGATTTCAAAACTTCATAAATCTAGTCAATCTAATCTAGATCTAAGATACCAGATCTAGACCTAGTATATCTTATACTTATATCTACAATGTCTACACTTAGACTCTACTCATCTAGAATCTATTCTAGATCTAGTATCTAGGCCTAGTATTTTCAAGGCCAAGCCCATAAGTTAAGTATAACTTAGTAAAAGTCATAAGTCTAAGGCCCAAGGCAAGAAAGGCATTCTATCTATATGATTCTTAGATTCTATTAATTATAATTATTTTCTATATTTATTATAATTTTAATCTAGATCTAGAGTCTAGATCTAGTTAAAAGAAGTTATCATCTAGCTATGATTATAATTAGATTTAATTAGATCTAGATCTATGTCAATTTATGATTTATAAATTAAAATTTAATTAGTCTACAAATTAGATCTATAATCTACATTTGTGCAGTCATTTGAGCAATCAATAGATTATTACTTATCACTTAAGGTAGATCTGGCTGAAGAATCTATACTTATAATCTAGATCTAGAATTCCAGAGAACATTTTCATTACGAAGATGTTTTATTGTTTACACCTGACTACAGTAAAAAATAGGCCAAATTAGTGCACTGTAGTCACGTGACTGTAATTAGAAACTTATTTTGTTTTCGCAATGTAGATACTACATGCAGGACAGAAATGCTATTATTAAAAATCCTTGGGCCTAGAGATTTCAAATCTTATGTAGAAGTAACAGAAAAATGCATATACTACACACAAAAATAATGATAGAACAAAATGTGTCAATTTGTTCATTCAAAGATGTGTACGTAAATGCAAAAATTCAAGGTCAGTCCCATTGGCCGCCATATTAACATTAATGAACTTTGGGTACCTCACATAAATGAAGAGAAAAAAAAAACCTTGGACATACAAAGCAATGTAGATGATTTAGAACTATGTTAAAATGGATTATCTACACGAAATACAATATTTTTTTGTAAATGAAGCAATACGAGTCTTGTAATAGTTCTGCAAATAATAACTATTTTTATCACTCAAGTTCAACCCCAAAAAAATTTACATTAAATTATTATTTTTTTTTTTTTTAGTTTTTTAATTTAAAAATGTATATTTTAAACCTAAAAAATCGATATGGATTCCTAAATAACATTTTTTATTTACTAATTAAGCAAAAAGTCATTGTCACTAATTTTCAAAGTAAAAAAAAATTAAAAATGGCCGCTCAGGTTTCCCGCAATTGTAAAACTGTCAACATCCGGGAATTTCGCATAGCTAGTCTAATGCTGTGATCATGATCTCGAGACATGATCATGATGATGATGCATTATTTATTTTAAAGTATGATCATTATAATAAATAATGTAGATACACATCTAATTAAAAAAAAACAACAACAAACACTGTAATGTCAATATTATTTAATGTAGATTTAATGGAATCTAGATATAATTATTACTACAATGTAATTTACCTACCTCCATCCGAAAAATCTCGAGCTATATTTCGTTTTGGTCTAGATAAAGGAATTTTATCGACCCAAGTATACAACTCTTCAAGTTCACTTTCATCAAGGTCCTCAAGATCTTCGGTATTTTTTACTATAACAGACATATTTTCTTATATATCAAGCTTTAAAGGTTTGTTTGTTTATAAATTAATATTTAAAAAAAAATTAAATGTGTGTTTGAAAACGTTTTTTTATATAGATCTATTTGAAACCGGAAATTTACATTGTTGTCGTCGAAACGTTTACCCACAATTCAAAAGAGGTTTAATTATTGTAGAAAATATTGAATGAATCATTTATTTTTATTTAGATGAAGAATTTTTTTTTTACTGGCCTAGATAATTAGCAATAAAATCTACATTGATATATTATGGTTATTGTTGTAAAAACTAGATTTTATCATTTGCGACAAAATTTGTTGCATAAAAATGTACACAATCAAGCTCCTTTATTTTTACAATTAAAAATCTAAGATCACAACTATTTTTACGAAATAAATATATTTAATTAGAACTAATCTAGATCTATATATAGAATATATTTGTTGACAAACTCACCAAACTCTGTAGACTCTAGATACGACATATCAAGATCTAGACTACATGTCAGACATGTGTCATGTCTAATCCAAATTTGAATATCCAGCACTAGCCTTAGATTCTAGATCAATGTAGATATAGACTTATTATAATTGATTTAGATGCCTCTAGATTACTCTAGATCTAAGAATCTAGTAATCTAGATCTGTATAACTGTATAAAGTGTATAGAGATTAGAGTCTCAGTCTAGAGATAATAGATCATCTAATTCTAATAAATTCTAGACCTTAGTTTAGTTAGTAGACTAAGTACTAAAGTAGTTACTAGATCTAGTATCATAAGTATCCAATCAATTCCAATCTACTCATAATCTAGAGTCGAGTCTAGAGTGACTGGAGTTAAAATTAGTAGAGATATATAATTTAATACAAATTGAGGCAAATAAAAGAATTAATCTCAATGACCATTAATGGAATCTGCCACAGAACTAGATCTAGAAGAATCATCAGGTCGGTTACTATCTATATATATAGATTCTATATCTAGACATCTAGAGTGTCTAGACTGAAGAAGATAAGAAATATTTTTAGCATTTTGATTTGCCTAATAGTAATGTGCTTATGATTAGGGATTTAGATTTACCTGATAAAGAAAGAACAAACTGTAATAATAAATGGCTCCAATCAACAGTATAAACTCAGATGTACCACAAGGAACAGTTTTCCTATGCCTGAGCTAGCCAGGAAAACCAGTGACTTGGCAGAATTTAAGTCTTTGGTTAATAATATGCATGACGCGTAGGACGTAATTATCTTTTTTTTTGAAGTAACGTCTGTATTATATAAGATAAGATGCCTATATCCTATACACTTTCTGATTTACATAAATGACCTACCAATTTGCATTAGTTCTGGAACAAAAGTTAAATTATTTGCAGAAGATGGTATCTATAGAGTATAGTGTAGAAATAATAATTGATAACAACACAAGCTCCTGAAATTTTAGAAAGAGAACAGGAAGAAAGACAGAAATTATAATCAAATTGGAGCTTGTCTTTCCATCCAGACAATTGCCAATTATTAATATTTGCAAAAAAGCTAAAACAAATAAATACCAATTTTCTTAATCTTGGTAAACCAGTACCGGTAACCCAGACTAAAAACTCTCTAGGTGTTAAAATAATTATAAACAAAAAATTATTATGGAATCCCCATTAAATTATCAAACAAACAAAATATAAAAAATTTCTTTAAAAAACAAAAAAAACAAACCTTATCTAAAGGGCAAGAACTGTGCCCTTAAAACAATTACTATCAATAATGTTCAAGTTATTTCCCTTATTCAATATCAACTTAAACAAAATAAGTGATTACTAATAATTAATTGACTAATTTTTTTTTCTATTTAAGTTCAATAAATAATTGTTTAAAGTTTCAACTTAATCCAAAAATGCGTAAGGGAGAAATAGCGTTAAATTATTTATGGGGACTAAACCCAATGAATTTACCCATATCTGTGAATACTGAAGGATAAGTTATTGATTCATGTTTTGTCTATTAGATGCCAATGAAAAATTGTGCGAAGTTTTAACTTTGATATGAGAATGAGTGTGGGAGAAATAACGTGCACACACTTTTTACAGATAGACAGAGTGAGTTGATATAAGCTTTGTAACAATAAAAAAAAAAGCATTAGGGTTTACTAAAGAAATTTTATAAATCAAACAAGAATATTTATAAAGTAAACTAAATTGTTATTTAACCTTAGCTTGAATCCTCTGTTAAGGACCTCTCAACTCAAGAAAACAAAGAAACTAGAATTCTGTTGAGACAAAATAGAGCCTTGAGATTTACAACACCATTAGTAAAATCAGAGTAAAGTAGCAATAATACATAAAACACTGAACAATAATTTACAAAAATACACAAAAAAACTAATAACATTTTGGCACATTTTTTTAATTCCATATGCTGGGACAAATTCATACAAGTGCTCCTTCTTCCCTAGTGCTATTAGAGCACGAAATTTAAATGGGTTGCCTGAGTCAGCCAGGAAAATCAATGACTTTGGAAATTTTAAGTCACTGATTAACATCCATGACTAGATTGACACAGGGTTATGCATAGGATATAATTATCTTCTCTTTTGAAGCAATGTCTGCAAAGTATTATTATTATAGCTTTTATATAGCGCTACTTTCATGCTTATAGCATGCTCAGAGCATTTTTGGTCCAATCTCATTTGTGGTGGGGTAGGGGGTATCTAGGAGAAGATTTTTCCATGCTGCCTTTAGGCACTCAGTAAACACAACTCTGCCCGAGTCCGGTGTCGAACCTCAAGCCCCCTTCTAGGTAGCCAAGCCAAGTTCAAGCCTAGATAACCTTGGATACCATCAATCCTCCTCCTAAAGATTGTATTGAGGAAGAGAATTCTACTAAAGCACCACTTCCCTCCACATTCTACTAAAGCACCACTTCTCTCCACATTCTACTAAAGCACCACTTCTCTCCACATTCTACTAAAGCACCACTTCTCTCCACATTCTACTAAAGCACCACTTCTCTCCACATTCTACTAAAGCACCACTTCTCTCCACATTCTACTAAAGCACCACTTCTCTCCACATAATCGTCATAATGCAGTCTAGGGCTCTTGTTTTCTCGATAGTCAACATCCATGTCCACAATTTTAATTTCTTCTACTTAAGACAAGTGGGCCAGCTTTTCTTATGCCTGTCATAAGTTGGCCATTGTAGAGGATACATTTTATGAATGGGATTATTCAGAAGTTTTAATAACAAAATAAATAGAGATTGTCTAATAGTCAGTAAAGAATTTCATGAAAGTTGTGATCAGTGAGAAATACAGGCATAAAAAATATCATTGTAGTGATTTAATTAAAACATTTAGGCTGTTATACCATTTTTATTTAATTTACCTGATAAATAATTTCATTGAAATATATCTTCATATCTTAAGAACATCTAGAAAAATGATGTAGACCTCAAAACAGTTTAATTTGACTTGCATTTGACTTTCTGATTTAGATGATGAACTTGAAGATATTGAAACCTTTATTCAGACGCCTTCCAAATGGTAAGTCTACTTTAGCAAGTAAAAATTTTAAAAATTAAAAAATCTAATTAAATTAAATTTAAAAAAAGTGTCATTATAAGAGTGAGACTTACATAAAAATGTGGAAGAATTACAGTTTCTTATATTTTTTTATTTTATTTATTTGGTTTCAGCTTTAGTAAATACTGCCTTTCTCCAGTTCCAAATGGAGATGCCTTGCAGGTAAACTTTAATCTTTTTTTCTGTGAGAATTGTAAGCAATTCTTATTATAGTTTATTGTCAGACAGACTTAGCAGTAGGCATACTTTACACAGACTAACGATTGATATATAATCTACTTTTAAGCCTTAGCTATTTACTTTCTCTTTCTCTGGTCTTTTAAATAATTGCCATATACTTAATGAGTACATTAGGTTAGGCTGAAGATGGAGTTAATTAATTTTACCTTGATTTCAATGCTGAGTCTTGTGTCTTTAAAAAAGTCAAACTATAATTATCACAAATTCAAGTATTGTCAATTGTTTTTTTTTTTATTTGTTTAGTCTCACATTAGACCCAATGAGAAGTCTATAAGTAAAAACCTTGACACACTTTTGCAAGAAGTTCGGCTCCAGGTATTTAAAATTTTCTAAACACTGTTTTATTGTGCATGTTTAAATATTCAACAATACTTAGTAGAATAAGAATAGTAAACCTAAGTGTATAGGTTTAATTTGCTGTAGTTTTTTTTTTTTTTTATGACTAACGCAGATCAGTTAACATATTTTCACTTGTCATATTTCAGAATGCTGAGGAGGATGATTTGAATAAAATGAAAAAAGAATTATGGGTAAATTATATCCATGTTTTTTGTCTCTCTCTATTTTTTTTTTTATGTCAGATGCCATAAAGAATGAATAAAATCTGTAACAATGCTATTATATTTATTTTAAGTTATTAACAAAACCTATTTAATTTTCATTTTCACATCTTTTCCAGTCCAACATTGTTAGTGAATCAGAAACCATTCATCAAGACAGTTAAGTTTTGTTTTTCAAATAATTTTTTTTTCAAATTCACTTCACAAATTACTGGTGCTTTGTTTACAAAATAAAAATAAAAAAAAAAAAAAAGCTTTTAATGCATCCAGTTTACACCAGATAGCTATTAAGTGTCTCTTATTATTCTTTAAGACCATTACCACTTCCGGCGTTAACAACCTTGTGGAACCACCACTACCTATAAAATGCTTCCAATGGCATGCGTCTCAAATAGCCTCTGACAACCAGTCCAACTCCTGGCCTTCGCGTGTGGTTCAGATACTTAGCCTGGTGGAACCGTTACCACCGACAGTAAGCTTCGGGCAGGATGGGCTCGTTAGCCTTGGTTGGCTACCCATCTAGGAGAAGGAAAACTCTGAATCCAAACCTCCGCTGCCTTGCTGCTATACCCAAGTGCGGGAAAGGCTTCGGGAGACAACCCTGAGGAAAAATCAGGTGCTTGTGACCCTTAGGCAGATTGTGGCACACCATGCTACAGCCTGGCAGATTCTGCGGCGCTACTGATCCCAAACTGTATTGGATAATCCGTTCCTTTGGTCACATCAGCTGTGCGGAGAGGGGGGGGAACTACTGTGTGGGTGACATCGTTCTGACCATAAACAGTGCCCAGGCTTTCATCTCGCTTATTCAAAGCCCTAACTCCAAAAACTGGAGAGGACACACCAGCTTTGCCTTTGGCGTCGGCCAAAAATGGGAATTGGCAGTAACCAGTTATAAGCTCAAATGCTCAATTGACATAGAGCAGAGTGCCAGGGGCCACTTTCGTCGGTGAGAGGGATCCTAGGATTCCAATGGACAGCTACCGCCCACCTCAAGCTGGGCAGCCCCCAGACAATAAGGTGCTATCCTGTCATGCCTGTCTTCCTCATTTGGGTACACGAGGATAGGACAAAATCTGAAAAGCAGGCATAGAGCTAATGTACCAGTCGACATGAAGAAAAAAAAGAGCTCCACTCTTAAATTGTGCCCATGAAATATGCGGACATTACAAACTGGCCTCTTTGAAAACTTACCGGACATAAGAGATTTAGAAAATCTGCATTAATAAATGATGAACTGGCCAGGCTGAAAGTAGACTGGTAACGAAAATACAGCTTAATACTTACTATTGCATTGCAATCCATTAGAAGTTAACTAGAAACATCACAATCTATTGCAACAGGACTTTGATATGTTAAGAAAATTTGAACTCAATACAGAATATTGTTTTTTAATCATGGCAAAGAAAGTTTAGCACAATTTTATTCAAGTTAATCATGATCAGCAAAAATTTATCAGGCTACTACAGACCAACAAAACCAACACTCTGTATGGCATTGTTAAGCAACGGAAGAAAGCAGCAGTTACAGCACACTATTTTTCTTTGGCACAGTCTGCAAAAGAGCTCACAACTCAGCAGCAAAAAGCTTGCTAGAAGAAGAAGATAGCAGTTTGGTGCATGTCATATTTTGCAAATGATAGCTACTGGGCCTGATATAACTTTTTAAAACCTGAAATTAGTGGGTAAACTACTCATGATCAAAATTAAGATTAGAAACAGTGGTGATTCCTGGAGTGTTTGTGGTTAAAATTGTATGATACAAACTATTTGTATTATTACAAATGCAATTAGAAGTGAACATTAATCATGGTGTGTTTTTTAATTATTTGTACTTCTTGTGGTGAAATAGTTGATACTTTTTTATATTTGCGTAACGTCGTGAGAATGTGTTCACAACATTGATTTAGTGTTTTACTGTCCAAGTCTCTTTCGTCAGTTCATGTGTCATTCTATTTATAAATTTTAATAAAGCCTTGTTTTAGGTTACGTTCCAGTGTTACTTTAATTCTTATTACACTTGTTTCATCTTTTACTTTAAAACTAAAATGATGATATGAACATTAAAATTAATTATTTTGAGGTTCAATCTTTTCATCTTGTCATACTCTAGCTATGGGACATCTTGATCTGGCCTCTGAACATGCCGACCATATTAACCAGGTGAGCAATAGGTCCACTAACTTGACCAGGTTGGTATATAACACTTCTTGTACTCTAAGGAGCTGATGTGCTACATTGAACTAAAAAAGAAATTATTGAGTTAAAGTAGATCCTGGCCTACAAAATTAGAACATTGTTGATTTTAACTGCCGGTATTCATAAACAGGCACAGTACATGGAACGTTTGAAATTTTAAGCATTTAGTTATTTTTTTTTTTTAACATTGCTTTTGTATAGTAGTCCATCTTTCATGATATAGCATACACAGTGCGCTATGGACTTATCTCTTTTGTGAACCAGTGGGGAGGAGGAAGTATCTGTTTGATATGTTAAGGACGGTCCTTCAGAATTGAAGATTATTAAATCCTAGCCGAGGGGTTGTGGCAGGGCTCAAAACAGAGACCATTGACATGACAGTCCAGAGCAAATACCACTTGACCTGGCAGCCATCTGGAAGGTCTCGGTGCTGTTTATAAGTTTTCAGTAAACACAGCTCAGCTTGATTTCGGTTTTGAACTCAATCTCCTTGATAGGTAGCCAAGTTGTTCAATTTGGAATTCAGAAATAATTTACTGTAAGGAAATATTTGTTATACAGATGTGTGATGGAGGTTAAGTGTAAATCGCTTTGCTTCCCAACTGGGGTTCCTGGATTCAAATCCTGTTAAGACTGGGATTTTGAAATTTCATGATTTTTGGACTCGTCTGCCTCCACCCGACTGACATTAGTTGTGGAAAATTAAAGGCAGTTGGTCATTGTGCTGGCCACAACACCCTTGTTAACTGTGTGCTATAAAAACAGATGGCCTTTAAACTTCTGCCCTATAGATCGCAAGGTTTGAAAGGGGAACTTTCAATTGTTGAACTTTCAACTTTAACAATTGTTGTTATAGTTTGTTGAAAAGGTTATCTTAATGTAATCCAGAACTTTCATTGTATTTTTAATATTTTAACTAGATTAACACTTTGAGGTGAAGTAAAGATAATTTAAAGATATTAAGATTACTATTTATTATTTTGTAGACTACATTTTAACAAAATTAATGCTACAAAAGCTAAATGTTGTCAGTAAAATTAAAATAATGTGCAAAGTTGACTATTTAATTAAACTGTCTGTGCTTATAGTTAGAGGTGAAGACAAGCCAGTTGACAAGTGTCTACCCGGGACTTGAAGTATTTCATCCTGATCTGTTTTGTTGCTTATTCACCGAGCATGTGAGTCCATCAGACTTTGGCTTCATCCCAGTCAACACAGTGGACTTTAAAATATCTGAAATCATTGCTGGTAAACTGTTTTATACATTTTGAATATTTTTAGGATTTCACTATCTCCGAAACTAACTAGTGGCTCAACAATTTGTTTCATTAAAAGTAAAAAAAACTTTAATGTGAACAATTTCTATCTCTCTAGTAACTATCATTGAATTTTTTTTTTCTATTTTTAAATGAGCATTTGTAAAACTCTAGATTAAAAGTATTTTTAATTTTAAAAATGTTTTTAAAAATCTCAAATGTTTTAAATGTTCTGTGCATGAATGTTGCTTTTTTTTGTAAATTAACTTGAAACCTTAAACCACTGATCATGTTTTTAACAGAAGATTGGAAGACTCTACTTATGTCTAACACGTTGCTTCCACTTATGTCCAAGATATCTTGTGTGGACAAAATAATGATGTGGCTTTGGAATTTGAGTAAGTTGTGTCATGACATTCTAGCTATAAGAAACTAAAAGCATGAAGCAAAATTGTACAAAATAAATTTGTAAAAATGTTTCTAATATCAATGAATTATTGAACAAGAAAATAGTTGTAGCTGTGCAAGTCTGATAACTTACCCAAGTTTTTGTCGTCAATTTGTTTGAGGTCAAGTCTCGTTTTAAATCTGGCCATGTGGTCATATGCATGTGAGACGTGGAAGTCATCTGTCAAAATTGAGAAAAGACTAAATGTGGCTCAACAGAGATGGCTGAGACGGATTTTGGGAGTCAGTTACACAGACCGGATCTCAAACAAGGAAATCCTTTGCCGAACTGGGAGTCGAACACTTAGTGAGGTTGTGACTGAGCGTCGCATGAGGTTTGCGGGACATGTTCTACGTCAAAATGAATTACGCACACCAAGAGTTGCGATAACATGGAAGCCAAAACGAGGAAAGCGCAAACAGGGACGTCCTCGTATTACCTGGCGACACACCTTCATGGAGGACCTCAGAACAGTGGACACCAGATGGGAAGAGGCTTCAGACATTGCCAGTGACAGATCATTATGGAGACAGCTTGCCGCCCAATGCGCCGAACGGCGCGGGAGGACCTAAGTCTAAGTCTAAGTAAGTCTAAGTAAGTCATGTGGTCAGACAGCAGTTCTTACTTGGTGCTAGGAGAGAAATTATGTACGATCCATTTTGTTTAAAGTATTATTGGATAGCACTGTCATGCTAGTGAATGCGAAAAAGACTGTTCAAGATAAGGGTCAAATCTTTTGAGCGTGTACTCAATTTAAACATAACTGCTAGAAAATGTGTCAGCCAAGTGGATGATTGTTGGTCAGATCAAAAACATCTGGAAAGACCTTGAACTCATATAAACAATAAGAAGTCACAGAAAAACAAATTCCTAAGAAAGCTAGAAGGTAGTGTGGAAAACAAGGCAACTATCTAGAAAAATCTTTTGGAGAGACCATTAAAGGAAAACAATATGATATTAGATTTACTTATCAGTAATGAGTAGGGTCATAATTTGTAGTTCACTTAGCTTTACTTAACATAGATTTTTTTTGGTGGTCAAGCTACTTTTCTTCTTTTATGATTTATACAAGTGATTTATGTTTTATGTAAATTTCGATTAAAAAAAACTCTGGGAAAAAACATGTATGTAATGCTGTGGTTCTTCAGTATGTTACATTAGAGGCAACTCCTGACCTGCAGATGTTATATGTTACTTTGGTAGTCAAAAATCTGATTTATAGTGTGAACAACACAGCTCTCAAACAAATTGACTACAAAGACTTGGGTAAGTTACCTTCGATGAAGTCCAGTAGGGAATCGGCGCCTTTGGGCGCCATTATCCCGTTGATGGTTAGAAAGGCTTTTATCCAACCACCAGGCCTGGACATGGGGCTCTTCACCCCTGTCCTGTCTGAGGGCACCCAACGGTAGGCGGCCATATCGGTTGACTGACTGGTAAAACCGGGCCGTGCCGTGTACACAGCGCGCCGTAACTGGTCCTGGCCCACTCGCTATAAGTGGCCGGGAACAGCGCTAACTGCGGGGAGCTTGTCTCATATTCCTATACTGTAACCGCCACTATTCCGTGTAAGGGCCGCCACTCCAGCCACGGGTCTCTGATGACGGCCCCCTTTGTGGAACGGCGTGGCGGACTTTTTGGACTGGGTTGCAGGTTACTTGTTCCATCCCCACCCCGAGTGAGATAAAAAAAACAAAAGCTCACCCAAGGAGACCTGCTAGAAGGCCTGGTTCGCTACTCGTTCTTAGCCTGTCCAGATCCACCTCTGGATGTTTCCACCGGAGGGCCACGCTGAGGCGACGGGTAGCTGGAAATCCTCCGGGGGTAAGTTACCAGAATTGTACAGCTACAACTATTTTCTTGTTAAATAATTCATTGCTAAACAAGTAACATTTTTTAAAATTTATTTTTCATTATTTTGACTTGACATCCATGGCATGCTTATTTTGTGTGATCATAGTTCACCTCGTGTCACAGTGATTCTCAAACAATGCTGTGACGCTACCACAACTGACATAATATTTATATCTTACTGGCTGGAAAAAAAAATTCATAAAATTATATTCTAGTCTGTAGACAATTGTATTGACTTGTGATTATGTTGTTGACATGTTCTCAGTGTCTGTCTGCACCTGTACACCAGCAATCATCAGCAATCTATTGAGACACATGGTCAAAAGGCTGGCCAATGAGAGAGTGCCGAAGAAAACATTTTGGTGCCCTAATTCCCAGGATCTTTTAAGACTTTTAGTCAATTTAGGTAAGTTTTGTCAACTTTTATTGGTGTTAGTCAATTTAGGTAGGTTTTGTCAACTTTTATTGGTGTTAGTCAATGGAAACTATTAGTGCTATCAACATTTAGCACTGCAAATTTAAATACATTTTAAATAAATGATCTGAATTGTTTGTCTTGGTTATATGTCTTGGATACTTCTTCAGAATTGAAGATTATTACATTCTAGCCTGAACCTCCACCAGGATGGCATGATAATGCAACTGGCAAGCTCAAACCATCAAGACAACAGTCCTGATCGCATACCACATGACCAGGCAGTATCAGTCATCACCAGGTTTTGTAAATTTGCCTTGAAATATTTTAATGTTATCAGCCTAAAATATTTGGCAGCTTTTGTCAACTTGCTAAGACATATCTACAAAGACTACTGTTAGCATCTGGGATTATCATTAGTTTTACTGTTGTACAGAAGCTGATAAGGAAACAAAAAGTATATAAAGATTAAAATAAAGCATTTCAAATAGATCCAAATATTTATAGTGCATACATCTAACAACCATTTACAAAGTTCAGTGCAGTGTAAGATCTAGTTTTCTGATAAAGTAGCATACCATTAAAATAAAGGATTTAAGATTTTCAAATTTAAAAATAATATTTTTTTATTACATTTTTTTGTTTTTAACATTTATAGCTGAATTTTATTTTGTTTCACATTGAATAAGGGATAACTTTTTGAGAGCTTAATTTATAACCTAATTCTTCTATCAGGAGCAAGACCAGAAGATCTACAGGGTAGACAAACTTTCTTCAGCATTGAGGAAGTTAGGTTGGTTAACTTTTTCTGTTACTTTTGTTCATATTTTGCCTGTTTTTAGTATAGTTTTAATTTGTCATAGAGTCTCCTTTAATTAGAAGTAGCAGTGAAAAGATAAACTCGATTTTGCTTACAATATACTTTTCCAAGGCAATAGAAATATATGAAGTGATATTTTGTATGTTTAAAAATCTTCATTAGTACTGCATTAAGAGTAACAAAGCAGTCCACAGAAAAAACTGATCCTATCACTGATGAAATGTTTGCTGACAGATTTAAAACAGTTCTGGATATACTTTCCTTATGTTTACAGACGAGGTATGTTACATTTACTAAGTGTATTATATTTAATAATAGTCTAAGTATTTTGTGTAATAGACTAGGTATGTCTTAACTTATCTTATATAATACAGACGTTACTTCAAAAAAGAAGAAGATTACGTCCTACACGTCTTGCATCTAGTCATGCATATTAACCAATGACCTAAATTCTGCCAAGTCACTGGTTTTTCTGGCTAGCTCAGTTAACCCATTTCATGTTCCAACAGCACTAGGGAAGAAAGAGCATTTGTTCAAATTTATCTAAGCATATCTAAGCATTATCTGGGAATGTGCCTTTATCTTTGCGTAACATAATAGACTAAGTATTTTACATAATAGACTTAGTATGTTTCGTACTAGCATGCTATATATTCTAGCTATGTTACGCAGACAAAAACTTTTAATGTTACAACATTTAGCCACTGAAGGGATCTGCTGCTATTATTTTGTGCTTTCACCTTTAGATCTAAGAAAAACTACATTGATGTATAATTTTTTTAGATTTGTGAAATAAATTTAATGTAACAAAAATATTTTAAATGTTAAATTTGTGTTTTCGGGTGCAAGAGTGTGCAATTTTGTTTTTAAAAACTAAGTATGCACACATGCACAAATCTTTTATAAAACATCATTTAAAAGCAGTAGCTTCTATTGTATTGTGCAGCATTAGGAGTTAACTGCAAATGGATTATATAAAGAGAAAATGTGTTTAACAAAATTCATATTGGTGGTAGACCATAAGTAGATAATAGACTCCAAGTCACACACACACACTCACATCTATATTTTTAATCAATATCTATATGACTATATATCTATATGTAGGAATATCTAAACTAAAAAAAAATTAGATAAATTTGGGAACCTATTGGTTTGATACATTATTCTTTTCCACACTGAATCTTATTTCTCAATACTGTTTTTTTTTGGGCTGACAGACTTGTTTTATTCATGTTTCAGTCCCCTTCAGAATAAAAAAGATATTTCTTCGATGTTTTACATGTTAGCTACAACAGCTCTTCATGCAGCATTTCCAACGTGAGTTGAAGTTTAAAGTTAGGAATAGCTTGTTTATGAAATACATCTTATTAGTTTTGGGAATCCTGTATTTATGTTTCTGACCTTATTCTTGCCTTCTAGATCTCTGTCTTGGGAGTTTGAGGTGTGTCTCACATCTTTATTGGAGTGTTATAAATCTTGTGACTGGCAAGAAGTCGTATGTACATTTTAATTGTTATCATTTTATATAATAATAAGATCATAATGATAGAAAGTGAAGTAGTTTTATTGACATAGGACATCTTTAAAGAAGTTGCCATCTAGTTTTTTTTTTGTTTTGTTTGTGTCTGTGTGTGGTGTTAGTGTATACTTTCTCACTGTTTCTGGAGGCGCGGTGGCTGAGTTGTAAAGCGCTTGGCTTCCAAACTAAGGGGTCCCAGGTTTAATCCCTGGAGATGACTAGGATTTTTAATTTCGGGATCTTAAGGGCAACTCAGAGTCCACCCAGCTCTAATGGGTACCTGATATAGTTCGGGTAAGGTTAAGGCAGTTGGTTGTTGTGCTGGCTACATGACATCTTCAATAACTGTGGGCCACAGAATCAGATGACCTTTACATCATCTATCCCATAGATCGCAAAGTCTGAAAGGGGAACTTAACTTTTTATTTTTTTCTCTGTTTTTCTCTTTCCCTCTCTCCATCTCTCATTTTCTTCCTCTCTCTCTCTCCCTTCCTCTCTCTGTCACTCTTTTCTTTACATACAATTTATTTTTTATGAATTAAATTTTGTTCTAAAATTTTTTTTGATTTTTACATTTTTACCAGTTCCCACTGAGTTAGAAAATGTTTAATCCCTTTTAGTTGTTTCATGTCATTTTGGTGTTTCCCGCAGTTGCCTGAATTGTCTCGATGTCTTCTGTGTATAACTGACCATCACCACAACCAGGCCCATCTTCTTGATTTGATGCCGCGCAGCTCCAGGGGTCGTTGTCTGAGACAGATGCTGGGTGTTTTATTTTTACACTGCCAGCTGGCCCCAATGAACTCACCACCAAATCTAGACTATGAAACATTGAAAGTAAGTACAACATTGATTTATCTTTCAGTGCATTGATCTTAAATAATGAGTATTTCGTTTAAGATGAAAGCAAATGGATGAAATGAAATGTTATAATGTGGAGATTAAAAAAATGTAAGCGACATTGCATTTATAATATTTGCGTCATTTCCTTGTCTCCAGTTGTCGGATATTTTACAAATTGGGTCTAGAAGTAAAGACCATACCCTAACACCATTGTGCTCGAGTCTACAGAGCCTGATTACAACTGACCTTTACAAATTATCATCTGTGATAACTCTAGTGGATAAAACTGTGGGCAACGAGAAACAGAGAGGAGAGCAATCAGTTGTAAGTTTATATCAAGAATACAAGTCTGTACAGTCTGTTTTGTGTTTGTACATTTCGTCATAACTTTGTATTTTTTTAATATATTTTTAAACATATGGCATCAACATTTGGAAGCAGATACCAAGATGGATAGCTGCATGGTTGTGTGGTTTTCGCACTGGACTGTCGGTCGGACTTATTGGTGGTCCCGAGTTCAAACCCTGCCCACTCCCATCCCCCATCTTCCTGTGGGAGGTTTAGACTAGAAAGTAAATAATCTTCAACTCTGAAGGAACATCCAAAACATGTAAAATATTTTACAAACATCTAGATAGGCAATATGTGGGGGACAGTTGGAGAGATTCACCCAGAACCTAGAATGCTGGTTGGTAGTCTATTCATCAGACGGGACCACAGCTGCAATGATTGTTCTATTATAAGCTTGTACTGTCTGTTGGTACAATTCGTTGCTAGTATCTACATTTACTTTAGTGTTTGTCAAATTCATTGTTAGCATTTTAAGCTTTTTACCCCACATTTTCAATATTCAACATTTCAAAAGGAATAACATTTTATTTATTTTACTTTAACAAAAATTAAATTAAACTTAATTTTGATGCTAGTTGAATGGCTCCTAACATTTGCATAGCAAACATCTTTCATTAAGTTCCATATCAATGTTGAGATGATACAGATCAATAGATTTAAATTAGCATTTTTTAGTTCTAAAAAATAATCAATAAAATTTTTTTTTGAAGGTAGATCTAACATGATAAACATCATTAGTCTAGAATTGTTTTACAGTCCGTATTTTTGTATTCCTCTTTTTTTAAAATCATTCTCCTATGTCTGAGAAGAATTAACTCTGCCGTGGTGTCCAGATCAGGCAGTTCTACTTACGGTTTGTCTTCCAAAGAGGTTTTCCTGGGCCAAATGTTTGTGGCCTCAAGAGGTTTTCTTAGTCCAAACAGTATGTTGTTCAAGCCTCTTTATAAAATATGCAGTTGTGAAGAACATGGGCAACATTTTCTGGTTTCACTCCAGTTTTTGTTAGTTTTCATCTTCCGGAGCATGTGTTATCTCTTTCAGTCTCTTTGTTTTTGTGTTAAGTTCCCCTTTCAGACCTTGCGATCTGTGGGGCAGATGATATAAAGGTCATCTGTTTCATCCTTAAGTCCACTCCTCTAATGAATACCTGACATACTTTTGGGAAAGTACATGACACCCTCTTTAACTTTTAGCCATAGAAACAGATGAATTTCGCATCACTTTCTCCTATATGGTCTGAAAGGGCTGTCTGCACCTTCCATGATTATCTGACATTCTTTTGTAAAAGCAAAGGTGGTTGATCATTGTGCTGACCACATGACACCCTCTTTAACTTTCAGCCATAGAAACAGATGAGCTTTACATCACCTGCTCCTATAAATTGCATGGTTTAAAAGGGCTATCTACACACCTTCCATGTCAAGATAGTTTATGATAAATATTTTTATTTTGTAGTTTGTATCTGAGCTGGTCAGTCTTTGTGTTATAGTACTATCAATAATAGTTTTTACCGCTTGCTGATTGTTGTGCCACTTTGCTGTAGAGTGTTGATTAGGCTATAAGGGGAGTTAACAGCTAACTTAATAAACAAGTAGGTCAACAATAAATGAGTTGATCAAGACTGGAACAATCCAGAATATTTAATGAAACCAATAAAAATTGAGATGTCCACTGTCGCCAAAATAAACAAATCCCAAATCTTACGAGCCAAATCATAAGACTGAAAGATAGAGGCACATTTCTTATTCCATATATGCTATGACAAATTCATACAAGTGCTCCTTCTTCCCTAGTGCCATTAGAGAATGGAATGGGTTGCCTGAATTAGGCAGGAAAACCAATAACTTAGCAGATTTTAAGTCATTGATCAACATGCATGACTAGATTGACACATGAAATGCGTAGGACGCAGTTATCTTCTTTTAGGAAGTATCATCTGTAATATATAAGATAAAAAGATAAGCACAGAACAGCAACTGCTTCCTTGGATTCACTTCTGTCACACACTGAGTCTAGTTATACTACTTGCCCATTCTTCCTGCCAATCGATGGCTCAGTCACCTCATCGTACAACACTAAGAACACACTTCCCAGTGTTGCTCAGGGTCCATGATGACAGCCATCTTGTGTTACCAGAGAGCCTCATAGTATTACCAGGCAGCCTCCTTTGTGTTACCAGACAGCCTCATAGTGTTACCAGGCAGCCTCCTTTGTGTTACCAGACAGCCTCATAGTGTTACAATGGCAGCCTCCTTTGTGTTACCAGACAGCCTCATAGTGTTACCAGGCAGCCTCCTTTGTGTTACCAGGCAGCCTCCTTTGTATTACCAGGCATGACAAAGGATGCCTCTTTACTCTTGTTCAGACTCTGTGTTTCCTCTGTCATTTTTTATTCTTTTTGTCACTTAGGTGAAGCAAACTTTTCTTTCTATCTAAGGCCTTCTTGGCCTAGTTCTAACTGTTGTGCTGGTACACACTATAAATACAAGCACAGGAACTGAGTTTTAAGAACATCTAACTATTTGAAGCATATATATATTTGTTTCCTTTTGTTAACATTAATATGAATTAATGTTGATGACCAGTACTATTCTAGTCTAGGTTTCTCATTCTTATTTTACTAAAATTAATATTCAGATATTTCTTCCTTAGGCAGAGCTACAGTTCTTGATTAATGAAATTCAAAAAGTGATAAAAATAATTCGTGACAACATGAATAATTTGGATTACTCCAGGGTAACTTCGTTTTGTTACTTTATGGTCGGTTCATATCATTAATATTTTTTTGATACTATTAATGTTACTTTTCAAGTTACAAATATCAATTTATTAACAGTAATTGCAAACATTTCAAGTCTTCTAAACTTTTACAAGCTTTTAATGGTTATTCAGAACATTATTATTATAATTCACTTCTTGAGATGAACTATATTCATTTCACCACTGAAAGAGGCCAGTGAATTACAGCTCACTAGGTTGCTCCAGTAATGATGTTGTAAGTCTTGGAAATAGAGACATAACGAATTTTAAAACTGAAATCAAGCTAGCTTAGGCCTGGAAAGTTTTTCTGTGGCTGTTTAGAAAGTATTATAATGAAGTCCACAGCTCCATGTACAAAGTTCCTGTTGGATATGTGGCAAGAGAGACTAATGCTGTTTGGCTGTCTATCAAAGGGGCTTGACTACTAGAGTTTGGACCATATTGGGCTAAGCATGTTATAGACATGAAAGTTGCACTATATAAAAGCTATTAAAGCACACCAAAAAGTATTTAGCCAGAAAAACCATAGGTGGTTCATTGTTGTAATGGCCATGTCTGTTGGCCTCACTGGCCTCAATGTACACTACATTTTTTATTTTTTTTTAAATTCAGTATTTGATTTCTTTTTTCTTTTCTGGGCAAAAATGTATCTTCTATGAGGTTAATGAAAGGTTCTTTCTTGATTAGGTGAAAGATTCTCTGACGTGTCTAACTATGAAGTGGTCCTTGACATTACAAGATGCTAAAAGTCAAGAAGTAAGTTTATTCTTTCACTTTATTGGAGATTTTCATCTAAGGCTTTTAACTCTATATAGCTAGCAATGACATTTATTTGGTATACAGAAAAAAAGGGGGAAGTTTTGATTGGGTATGTCATTTAGAAAGTATGAGATCAATTTAGTGCTAAGCACTGGAAAAACAAATTCCTAAGCTTTTTCACCTGTTGCACAAAGTAATTATTTCTTAGTTGGCAGAAGTGATCCTTTGATACAGCATCCTTGGCATTGTTTATAATTATAAAATTTAGTGTACAGTGGTGTTATCAGTAAACTTGAGTTGATGCTGTCTAACACAACTAATCACGTGCCATCTTTGTTTTTATTTTTTATTCTTTTTAGAAAACGATATTTAACTGGGCCACAGCCAGACCCCACCAACCAGTGCAGCCTGAAGTGTTAAGAGACATCCAGAATCTAGAGATGGATGATGACGGCGATAGTTGTTGAAGCACAAATTGAGTTTTATTCCACTCATAAAATGTTAATATTTTCATAACGTCTTACACTATAGTATTACACTATAGTCATTTCATAGTGATATCTGTAACGATGTACTATATTTCACTATTATCTTATACCGTTACTGTAATGAAATTCTCTTACTTTTTGTATGACTTTTTTTTTTCAATTTTTTACTTCAATGATGTTACATTAAATCTAAACTTTAAAAAAAAAATGTGTTATTATTGTTAAGACTTTGCCATGCGCACCGCCATCCAAGATAGTGCAGAACGAAGGTGCGCACTATCTGTGACTAAACAAGTCGGATGTTGACATTAGGACTAACGATTTCCGCCCAAGTCTAGAGCCAATATGGAGATGCTGTGCTCAAGGCAGATGTCCTTTGTGTTTGTCATGTCTCCGTGTAAATAAACGTCAATGTCCTCGTTGAGTTGCCGCCCATAAGTTATTACAATTGGTCTCAGAAGTGGGATTATAGGCAACTCAACGAGAGGAGGTAGGATTTACAATGGCAGCTTTGAAACAATTAGACCAACTCTCGGTTAGAGAGCTTAGGAAGGAACTTCGTAACCGATATGAGATAATTGGTGGTACCAAGGAGGTGCTTACAGCTCGTCTCCGGCAAACCCTTATTGATGAAGACGAAGATCCGGAGACCTACCTATTTGAAATTGAACCGGAGATTTATGAGCTTATTGGCAAGATAAATGAAGGTATTGATGCATTGTGTGAACAAATTAACAGTATGGGGAACAAGGTAGATAAAATGGTGTCTCAGCTGAAAGAAGGAGTAGACTCGTTGGTAAAGGAGCAGTTGCCTGTAGACTCGTTGGTAAAGAAGTTGCATGGTCAAGACTGTGGTTGCACAAACAGTGGTGACGGAGACGCTGGGGATTTGAGCGCCGTCTGTGTTGTGGGCAAGTCTTGTGGTTGTGACTTTCAAGACGAGAAATGTGATGGCGATTGCTGTGATGATCTCAACGGGATGTATCGAGTCGAACGGAAAGAGACAAATGAAGAAACTGAAGACTGTTATGTGCCTGAAGCGTTTGTTCCTGTTGTACCTGTTACCAATACCTCAATGAGCCGGACAGATCAAGACAACGTTGGGTCTGCGTTCGAGCCTGTTGCTGTGGACTTTAAAGACCTCTGCCTATCTTCCGGTGCCTACGAAGGAAATTCGAAGCTCGGCAACTTCATCCAGAAGTTTACCATGAATTGTACGTGCGGCGCATCACACATAGAATATAGATGCCAAGAAAACCACCAACAGGGCATATGTACTTCTACTATCATCATCGACATTGGCATAGACGAATGTCAATCGGACTACTCTAAATCTGAGCCTTCAAGAGGAAGACATTTTCCACTTGAAACTGAAGAGACCTGTATTCTGGACGTGAAACTGTTGTCTGAGGATGACTGCGGTGAATTGGACTTTGTTTGCAACGTGGCTGCATGTGAACCTGCAGCTCCCTTGAGAGGCGTCTGTCGGGAAGGTCTGCTGAGACAGCGTGTCCAATCAACGGCTGTGCTGAAGAAAACAGTGCTCGACAATATCTCTTTGTGTGTCAAACGGCCACGTCATCGTCGCAACAACAGCCTGGTCAACTGGAGAAAGAGAAAGCGGCACTGGAGGAAAACAATGCGGATGGTTTCGTGGGGAACACGCTCCCTGACGCCTGTGGCTCCCACTGATCGACCTCCACCTGAACTGTCAAACCTCAGCTGCACTGTTTCTTTTCGGGACGAAAAGTGCTAAGACGGGGGCAATGTTAAGACTTTGCCATGCGCACCGCCATCCAAGATAGTGCAGAACGAAGGTGCGCACTATCTGTGACTAAACAAGTCGGATGTTGACATTAGGACTAACGATTTCCGCCCAAGTCTAGAGCCAATATGGAGATGCTGTGCTCAAGGCAGATGTCCTTTGTGTTTGTCATGTCTCCGTGTAAATAAACGTCAATGTCCTCGTTGAGTTGCCGCCCATAAGTTATTACATTATTTTATATTAATCCAGCTGTGTGCGTGTGTAGGGGGGGGGAGGGCTGCTGTTTAATGTGTGTCTCTTGCTTCCTTCTTGCCAGTTCACAACCACTAATGGAGACAGGATTCTTCCTTGAAAGTTTTAGACCAGTTTTACTTTCAGTCTTTAAGTACAGTTTAGGAAATAAATAGAAAGTAGAAAAAAGATTATTAGGACAGTTTAAGATATAAGTAGGATAAAAGGTTATCTGGACAGTTTAGGATTTAAGTAGAATTAAAGGATTATCTGGACAGTTTAGGATTTAAGTAGAATTAAAGGATTATCTGGACAGTTTAGGATTTAAGTAGAATTAAAGGATTATCTGGACAGTTTAGCTGTTTAGGATTTAATTTCAATAAGAAGATTATCTGGACATATAAATAAACAAATAGAAAATGTTATCAGAAGGCAAGCTGGTTAGACGGTCAGATGAAGTGGAAATGCCTGTCTTACATACATTAATACAGAAGAGTTCTAGGAGAATAAAGACTAGATAAACTGGGTGTCATGCATCATTGAAGCAACCCAGCATTACAAGTCTTGATGTATCCATTTTCAGAATCATGAAATTTTTTATTTATGTACTGTCTTGGTATCAGCTCTTCAACTAGCGCAAATTTTATCTTACATGATTCTGAAAAGGTTGTGTTTATCAAGAGGCCTACACAACTAAGCATCTCAAAAATTTTCAATAACCCCAATAATGCATTTATAATAATTCCCATTTTCTAAGTCAGGATGAAAAGGTTGATTTGTTGATTTGAGGCACATCGGCACAATTTAGGCCATGTCGTGAGGATGAAAAGGTGCATCAAAGTTAGTTTTCTTCCAGATTCCACCACATTTATGACACTAGAAAGAGTATTTGATAAGGGTTCTTGATAAGGGTATTTGATAAGGTACTTGATAAGGGTATTTGATAAGGAAATTGTCAGCTAACATTTATTTTTTTATTTGAATGGATATAGGTGGATCCTGATATGAATCAACATTGAGAAAGCAAACAAGACAATATCACCAGCATGGCTGCCTGGCCACGCCATGGGTTTCAATAGTCCTGGGTTTGAGCTCATCCCCTGTCATTCTGCAGGATGTTTAGGCTAGAAATATAATAATCTTCATTTCTGAAAAAAAGTACAAAACTTACAAAACATGACTAAGGCTTCAATGTTAACAAAGTCAAAACTTTAATACATCTTTTTAGACAGGCTATGTTCATCTGCAAATATCAATTGTAAATATTAGATTAAAAATCATCATCATCAAACAATTGATTTATGACTGCATAATAATATACGAGATAAAAATACATACAAGTCAAACAACTAAAAATATATGCATATTAAATAATTTAGTTTAAAAAATATGAAAAAGAAATAAAATGGTTAAATTTTTTTATATTTCACTAATGTTTTAAAGTTTTATAGAAATAGCTTGAATATTTTATGTACACAGTCATAATTTGACCTATACATTTTTTTTCTTCGAAAGACTGATTTGTTTTTCATACATAAATGTACACAACATTCAACAGTTATCCAGTATTTTTTCCCACAGTGCATAAAAGCCTAACAAATTCTTACTGCCAGGGGTAAATTCTAATAAATTTGTAACATAAAATATGGTTTAACTTTCACTAAAGGTATCTCTGACTGTGTATAGTGACAGAGCCAGACCTCTTGACAAAGAGTACAGAACATTAACCAAATATTTCCAAAGTCTCATATTTAATAAAAAAAAGGATATTAAAATATTATCTTTATTTATTGCTAAAATACAAGAATCTCAGTATGTATGTATTTAGTGTAGCTGCCACTTTCTTTACTAATATTTCATAATAAGCAACATATTAAGTGTAAGTAAAACTTTTTGTCTATTTTAAAATGCCTTTATGATAAATGTATTTTAAAAATGAGATTTGAGAAAATGAGATTCCCCTAACCCTGTACAGAAGCACTGGCTATTGAACTTCTAAATTTCTCTACTAGTTAAAAAAAAAGCACTTATAAAAGTACTAAAAGCAATCTACTGTCTCTACTCTTACTTTTATTCATCACTGTGGGCATTATCTCCCCTCTTGAGCTGGTTTAAAAATAAAAAAGATGTTACACAGAGGCAAAGATCTGTACCTATAATTTATTGCAACAAATTTACTTCCAGAAAACAAATGCACACACACACACTGAAACATTTAAAATACCAGTCATCAAAGTAATCACTGACAAGTATGTTGCCACAAGCTATAAAAATATCAAGAAATCCAGCCTACTTTCACATTCTCAAAACTGAACAGAATTATAGAAAAAAAAAATTAAATTTGAAGATATAATACATATTTATAAAACATATCATCAATATTTATCAACATCAGGAAAAAAGAAAGTTCATATTCAGTTTAGACCATTTTGAAAGCCCGTAGAAAAATCTGGGAAAACATTTTGTCAAAGACATGATTATTGCTAACACAAATTAGTTTCCACTAAGTGTGGATGTAAAGCACAATTGTAAAGCAAAATTGTATATTATATGTTGATAGCATTTTGCTTTTAGTTATGTCGTACGAGTAAAAGACATGAAGATTAAAAGACATGAAGATTTGGCCAATCAGAAATTAAGTAGATTCATCTATAAACATTTTTGTAAAAAATAATTAAAAAAAAGCTTTACATTAGTCAATTTGTCCTTTGATTTATTTACACAAGGACCACATTTTGAACTAGGAGCATGAAATCTAGACAACAAATAGCTTTAAGATCAGCAATAGGTATTGTGGAACATTGACATGAGAATCACAAATCATATATTGTAAACTCATGAATGTTTTCACACCTAAAATGTTCTTAAAAATGTGCATAAAGAAATGTTTAAATATTTTTCAAGCATAGGACTCAGTATGGCTGAATGACTACTTGCCTATCTAGCAATGAGGGGGTTAAGTTCAAATTAGGGATCAATTTGAGCTGTATTTGCCGAGTACCGAAAGGCAGCAAGGAAACCTTCTTCAACATACTTTAACATAAGATCAGCCCTGAGCACACTGAGCATGAAATTAAGAAAAGTGCCCTACACAAGAATATTTTTTTTTTAATTTGCAGAGAATTTGCAGAGAAAATGTAGTCCCAAAAACTATGTAGTATGTACTACTTACAATGTATTCCTCAACAGTACTGCACTATTGAAATATTTTGGCATTCTGTAAATTACAAATGCTGATAAACTACAGCCACTGAACTATTTAAGTGTGGTTGAGTCGGACGTTTTAGTCCAGTAAAACATAAATTAAGGCAGTGTTTCTCAAACTGTGGTCTAAGGGTCCACAAGGGGGTCCAAAGAAAGTTTGTATACAGCTTTAATAGCTTCTTTGCTAAAAGCCAGTTTATACAATCGATAATATGAATAATAATCTCTACTGTTTAATATCTATTACATACTATTCTATATAAATAAAGGTACCCTTTCAGATCTTGTGATCTATAGGGCTGATGATGTAAAGGTCATCTGTTTCTGTGGCACACGGTTAATGAGGATGTCGTGGCCAGAACAACAAAACCAACCACCTTTACTTTTCCCCAATTTATGTCAGCTACCCATTAGAGCTGGGTGAACTCAGAGACACCCAAACATCACCAAATTATAAATATGTCTTCACCAGGATTCTAACCCAAGAACACTGGTTCAAAAGCCAAGTGCTTTACCACTCAGCCACAGCACCTCCACATACTATTCTATGACGATCTTAATTAAAGATTTGAACAAATTCTTCAATTGGATATTCCCAACTGGATATTGAACCCTTTTGCCAGCGGACAAACTCAGATCCCATTCACGGATGCAGCTTATTTATTTATTTACAAATGAGGGAATACACCAATGTTTGAACAAGGAGACCACAAATTCTGATTGCAAAAACATATTCCAATTTTACATCCTGCATTATGGGTCATTGTAAAGAAATTGTTAACTGCTTTCCTGTCTTCTCATTTGGTACAACATGGATTCATGGCTGTAATTAATCTCATCACAAATAAAAGAAACCATTATACATGTAAAAGGCATTGTGTATATTTAAGGGTCCGTGGGTAAGTTTTGACTATATGTCAAATAAGTTTGAGAACCTCAGGATTAGAGAACTGCCACTTAAGGTAAAAAAGGAAACTCAAACATAAACGAATGAAGATATTCAGGAGAAATTAAGAAATGTGTTCCTCAAGTCAGTCTTAAGAAAATAATCTGTTTAAAAAGTCTTTGATTTGAATAGCTCTCTCTAAATGTCATCCAAACGAAAACGAGAGAAATGAAAGAGACTGAGAGGTTTAAAAAAACTTTATGGAATTCTAAGTAAAACTTTTTATATTTTTACAATAAATTCAGCTATGCATAGAGTGCAGCCTAATATGAGTGCTTGCTTTTACTGGTCAGATGTCTTGAAAAGAGTAAAGAAGAAAATCGTCATTGTGGTAACATAAAATCCTTTTACACAGAAATATTTAATCATAACAACTTTTGCTCGAAAAGTCTTAAAGGAAACAGAGAAAAATAAAAAATAATATCACAATAAAATCAGATTTAGTACATTGCCTTTTCAGTTGTTGAGCATTATATATGTACAACAAAATATATTCATTATGCAATCATTAACAATGCTAAGAA
Organism: Biomphalaria glabrata; assembly: GCF_947242115.1. NCBI lineage: Eukaryota > Metazoa > Mollusca > Gastropoda > Planorbidae > Biomphalaria > Biomphalaria glabrata. The sequence continues at coordinate 85,284,872 of NC_074711.1, forward strand.
CCTTTCTAGAAACAGTATTATTCATATTCCTGCATTATGGGTCATTGTAAAGAAGTTGTTGACTGCTTTCCCATCTTCTTATTTGGTACAATGTGTATTCTATGCTGTAATGAATCTCATCACAAATAAAAGAAATCGTTACTTATGTAATATGCGTTTGTATATATTTTTGACTTAGGGGTCCGTGGGCAGGTTTCAACTACATAAAGGTATCTCAAGGTAGAAAAAATAAACAAAATACAAGCAATATTCAATCCTTACCAATTCTAAGAACATTTCTAGAAACAGTATTGCTCTGTCAATGGTGGACTATACCTATCCCATCATACATTGCTAACATTGGTGACACTGTAAATATTGTCAGTACCTGAGGAGAAATGTTTAGGACTGGCACTGTTTGAGTAAGACACAAGGTTTTCATAGATGTCGTCCTCTGTTCCAATGATATCTCCCAGACCTCTGGTCATATCCCCAATCGATGGTCTGTATTCATTCTCCAGTGACCAGCAGCGGCACATCAGCTCATACCTGTAACAAGGTCAACTTTTATTAAAAATTAGCCTGATTGTTAGCTGCTAGTAATAATCAAGTTCAATCATCAATCCCAATTGCATTGGACTTAAATATCAGTTTAGTACTACGACATTAAAGTAATGGATTACTGCTTTTGAAGATCTTTTGGTAAAAGTGAAAGTACTAAGTGATGACTGAACACTGAAAATCAGTGGATAGAGTAAATCTTAGAAGACCTTAAGAATAGGACATGGATAATTTTTGTTCGTAGGCCTATAATAATAATAACATGCCAATAATGCCTGAATTAATAAAAAAAAAAAAGTCATTATGGTCTCATTGTGCTCAACATTATGAGTTGATTCATTCTTTACATAAATAAAAAAAATGAGTTGTTGCAACTGTTCCTCTAACAAAGTTTTATGCCAGTACATTGTAAAAACTAAAGCTATATAATAAATTAGTCAAAGTAGGAGAACAGTATTGCAGTAGTTTATCTCCCTGGATGATGTAATTGTCATAGAATATTGTTAGCTTTGAAAACTTAAGAACAAAATCCATTCAAAGATTGCTTTGAGATGTAAATTATTTCCTTCTGAAAAATTAAGTAAAGCAACCTTTCAATCCTAACAATCTAAAGTTCATATGTTTCTATGGTCAATTCTTAACAAGGGTGTCATGTGGCCAACACAGTGACCAATCACCTTTTCTTCCCCTAACTAATGTAAGGTATTCTCAGAATTGGGTGGACTAGGGCATCCTGAAAATCCCCAAAATTCAAAATCCCAGTCTTCAAGAGATTTGAACCCCAGACTACTTTGTCAAAGCAAAATGTTTTACCCCTCAGCCACTTTGTCCCCACCTTAAAATTAATCTCAATTTATGTTTTGTACATAACAGATTTTAATGAAGATACAAATATGTTACCATGGAGACGATATCTTAATCTGGTAAGATAACAAGCTATTAATGTAAAATTTCTATGTTAAGCTTACATCGGATCAGACAATGTGTCAGGCTTGCCCAGAACATATCCAGATGTAATGTACTGCTTGACATTCTCATTGGACACTTCATGAAAAGGTAAACAGCCTCTTGTCATCAGCTCCCAGATCAGAGTAGCAAAGGACCACTGTGGAAAAAAAGTATCCTTTTTAGGTTGCATTTCAAACATTTTTTGGGGAGGTTAATACTGTATAAACCCAATTCTAAATGCAGTTTAATTCTCTTTCAGTGGCTTTACAAGAAATATTTAGGGCCATGAGCAATGTGTTGTTTACACTTGCTCTATAAGATTTGTCAAAAAAGTTATTAAGAATCCCAGTACAATTGTCTAGAATCTGATCAAAAAATGTCAATTGTAATACAGAGATTTAAATAAGTTTAGTTCTCACCACATCAGTCCTCATATCATAATAGCCATCAGACAAACTTTCAGGGGCCATCCACCTGAGTGGCAGGTATCTCTCTCGCTGTTTGTCATACACATACTCGTCAGGGTAAAAGTCCCATGAGAAGGAAGCATCACTCAGTTTCACCAGGCCGTTTTCGTCTACCCTGAAATTTATTTAAAAAAACAACACAGAAAAAAAATACATATGATTTGTGAATTTTGTGAGTAAGTTAACAAAAGGAGTCAGAAAAATGTGGAGCTATGTTTTTCAATAAGTATAACAGAGGAAGAAACACAATACATAAACAGAAGTCTTTAGTTTTGATTCACAAAGCTCACAACCCCCTCTTTTGCACAGGTATAGCCACTGGGTCTTTATCTTATGTATTACAGATACTACTTCAAAAAAGAAGATGCTAAGCACTTCATGTGTCAATCTAGTCATGTATGTTAATTAATGACTTAAATTCTGGTAAGCTATTCGTTTTCCAGGCTGATTTAGGAAACCCATTTCATTCTCTAATGGCACTAGGGTAGAAGAAGCACTTGTATGAATTTGTTCTGAAATACAAAATGTGCCTCGATCGTTGTGTCTTTCTGAGTATTTCTTTAGGTTTTGTTTTTCTATTTGCAAATTATGGTTTAATGTTTAATGTATTATATCTACATTACTTTTTATTCACAGGTATGTTGTCATTCCACAGTAATAGATGCTTGTCAGGTTCTACTACTCTGCTGGAATGAGTGTGAGGACTAAGTATGTATGCAGTACTTTACAACAGAAAACAGACCCAGGTGCAACCTGTTTATTTCACCACAAAGCCGTTGTCCACTGAGGGTCTATTCAAGTTCTCTTTTTTGCTGTCTTCTGCAAGGCCTTTCCTTTGAATCTCTATTGTGTGTTTTACTAAAATTTTGTCTTATTTAACATTCATAGGCCCAATGAACTAAAGAAAATAGCAAGTTAAAGGTTTGTGTATGCAGAAAGAATAGTACACAAAGCTACAATTAATTGTGACTTTTAAAAAAAAATTCTACATTGAGAAACTAATGAATATTTCTCATTAAAATAGAATGATAGGAAAACTATGACAGTGTACTTACATACAATTCCTAGCTGCAACATCTTTATGTGTTATCTCTTTAGAGGTCAGAAAACACAAACCTTCAGCCACTTGTTGGGCAAAACTTAGAAGTTGCCTTGCACTGAATTTCTAGATAATGTATTGAATCAAATAATGAATGTTTATAATGAGTTTTATATATATTTTATTATCATAAAAAATATTTTAGGAGAGAAATTTTGGAATCTTTCATAAAACAATTAGCTTATTGTTTGATCACTTCTCTTAATACTTACAAAACATATATACATTAGAAATCAAGAGACTTAGCAATATTAGCATAAAGAGAGCCAAAGTAGAATGGATAACCCAGAATGACTACTAGCAGACTATATTAGCTGGGAGGATTACATAAGACAGAGATTTGGAGAAAATACCTAACTGGCCTGATGTAATGGCAGCAGATAATGAAAAAACAAATATTCTTTTTTTTTCATATGTTTATGTATTGTGACAGGCCTTGCCCTTGTAGCTGTTGATGGCTGTCGTTTGACTTTGACAGATTAATCTGGAGATGTCTGGGTTTCTTGTATGAATGTATTAGATGCACTTAACTACAACAGAACAATGCCTACACATGTAACAAGTAGAAAGACTAAGTCCAAACCATTATACATGCTTAACTGAAGTTTAATACTATAAAGGCCACAGTCAAGTCTCTGTCCATAATATGAAGGTATCCCTTTGAGGTCCTAGCACCAACTGACTATATTGACATAAATAATCTAGAACCCAACTAAGCCATGACATCACTAAATGTCACGTTCTAAGTTCATCAACTATGGTGTGTCTTTATACTAACTAAATGTCTAACAATACAAGACTTTTTTTTTTTCATAGTCAATAGAAAAAAAACATGTTCCTCACCTTATCTAGGTCAGCCACAATGGCCTTCAGAAAGTTTTGTGACATACAAGGATACAAAATGTGAAATCTCTCTCTGTCCACTCCTATGCCTAGAATACTCAGCACATGCATGTGCTTATGCCTTTTCAAACGGAGACATTCAGTCAGGGCCAAATTAGCCCACATTGGTAGTGTTGATTCAGCTGTCAACATTTTTAATTATTTAGAAGTAAAAAGAATCCTTTGGGTGTACATATTTGTTATTTTAACAATTAAAGAGTAACACTTATTTTTATTGTTATAATTTTGGTATGGGTGTAACTCCATTAAATTAAAGAATGCTCAGTGGATGATGGTCAATTTCTTTAGCTCTTGAAGGTGGTAGCAGAGATTAGGATTCCACGATCAGCTGATATAACTTAACTCTAATTAAAATGTTTAATATTCCTAGTCTCCCTCAGAGATTTTATGTCACATATATTGTTAATTTATCTACAGATATGTCACTACTGGTTAAAGAAATAAATTGCACTAATTTCTCAATAATTTAATACATATTGTGCTCTAGTTTCTCTGTCATCTGTAGGAATTATTATTAGCTAATTAGGTATCAGTAAAAAGCAATGTTACAGAAAATATAATCATAATTTTTCTAATTTGACAATAATTTTAAAAATAATTTTTCAAAAGTTACCTGTTATTGGATTGATTAAAGTTTTAATTGTCAGCTTCTGTCCAGAGCTTTTGTTCTGTAGTGATCCATCAGTCAACATTGCCTGTTGTCCTACAGTACCAAATGAACAAATGAATTGATTACATGTGCAACCCTACAGACATAACATCTTCAACGTTTTGGAATAATACATACATATCTTCATAGGTTTGGGAATGATACACACATAACATCTTCATATGTTTGAGAATAATAGAGAAATATTATCTTCAAATGTTTGGAAATAATACAGGAATATTATTTTCAAATGTTTGGGAATAATGCAGACATAACAACTTTGCTATAAATCAGCTTTTGTAGCTCATGCTTTAATCGCTTTTTTTTTTTTTTTTTAAAAAGGTGATGACTAATTAAAAGCATTATTATTATCCAGGTTGTGGAGACCTACCTTTCACTATAACGTTTCTGCCCACAGCAAAATGACCTCCACCAATGAAACATTGTCTAACCTCTTCCCTCAAACCTGCTTCTAGTTTTGGCAGAAACTCATCCATAAAGAAACTGTCATCTGCTTGACTGTTGACAAATGCAAGCTTAGGCTCTTTAATTACTGTCTCCATCCTGACCAGTTCTCCATTTTGTTTGGGCTGTGTCACCACCATTGTTACAGCTAGAACATTGACAGAACAGAAATTAAACATTTGTTTTAGCAGATTTTTATGTTCTAACTTTGTTTTATAATTGATATATTAACTAAGAAAATAATGGTAATTTAAATTTGGTCTTTTTGTGTATTTATTTCTTTAAGATAATCTTTTGTTTCATGGTGTTGACTTTATGAATTTATTCTTAATAAGGTCAATATATGAATTGACAAAGGTAATTTTTAAAATTTATTATTGCCAAAAGAAAGCATCATTTTTGCAACAAGTGTTAATATAATAATTTTTATTTATTTATAAAGCACTGTATGTTAACAAAAAAAATGCAGGCTCAAGGCGCTGTAATAACATTACAAATGCAAACACGACAGCTAAAATGATAATTAATGTAAAAAAGTTTTTAACAGATAGGTTTTAATGTTCTTCTAAAAAGTGGTGTAGCATGTTGTCTGTCTGAAATCAATTGGGAGTGAGTTCCAAACCTATGGTCCATGCACTGAAAAAGCCTGCAGACCATAGCTTTTGAAGGAGAAATGGGACACCACTAAAAGCTTTGAGTCCATTGAGCGCAGAGCTAAGGTATTGTTTTATATACACTGATGACAAAGTTTATTAATAAGTAGAAAATTTTGAAACACTTCTCCTTAATAGGACAGCATATGATCTAACAATACAAACCAAAAATAATAGATTTCTTCCCCTATTGACAGTTGCTACTGCTTCTAATTACTTACAAATACATTGAACCCAAGTTCCATCTTTTTAAGATGTATAGTTAACTTATTTTAAAGTTAGAATTTAAACATTTGTTTTTTGAACTAATTAACTTTATGAAGACTAAGTAAAACATAGTCATAGTAGCCTACAAAAAGTGTTGATTTAAACATCATTATTTATTACTGTAGGAATATCATCAAAATGGATCATCAAAATGGATTGGAAGTTTCTTTATAAATTAGGATTTTTTAAAATGTATTTCATGATATTCCATAAACAAAGAAAATTATTGAATTTTGGTCCATTTCTGATGCATTGAATGATTTCCAATTCTAAGCTTCATACACCTAAACTCAACATCAGTACTGCAATGTAGGCCTACTTTCTTATTACCTTCTGTATATTCAGGTGGAGAAGCTGTTTCATCAGAAACTTTTTTACTGTCCAGATTTTCAAATGTGCTGCTGGCTTTTTTGTTACATCTGCGTCTTCGGCAGAAAATGATTAATAACACCGCCAAAATTATTAACAAGATTCCACCTGATATACAACATATGATAATGATAAAATTGGTTGTTTCATGCAGTTTCAGGTATTCCAAGGTTCCAACTCTTCTCCTTATATTTCCAATTTGAATCTAAAAAACAAAAAAAATAAGGTAAAATATATTTACTACCAAAAAAAAAATACATAAATTAAAAAATTCAAGTTTATATATATATATATATATATATATATATATATATATATATATATATATATATATATATATATATAAACACTGTAAAGATCAACTCGGGCACCATTTTGCCCTCAATGGCAAAGAGAAAAGTAGCTGATAGCAAATACATATATACTATATAAGGCTCCTTTTGTCTCAAAAGGCAATGGATGTGCCTAGATGGGTCACTGGTTTTGGTTTAGTCTTGAGACGGGGCAGAACCTGGTGTAATCAAGCCACTTCTAGAGTGGCAGACTTTGCCACAATTCGTACATGTGTATGCATCTTTTTCAGGGCTAGCGGATTGGGCAGCTTTCTTTTTTTCCCTCTTGATTAAGGCCTCTTCATTTCTTTTGCTCTCAGCGAGGATCGTCCCAGCATGCACAGTCTGTCTCCATGTACTCCGAATATATATATATATGTGTGTGTGTGTGTTATATGTATATATTACACATTTTTTAAAATTAACTTAAATTAAATTACATTAGAAACTGGCATAAAAAAAAAAGTTCCCCTTTCAGATGATGTAAAAGTCATTTGTTTCTGTGGCCTACAGTTAACAATGGTGTTATGTGGCCAGCGTAACAACCTTTACTTTTCACCAACTAATGTCAGGTAATTATTAGAGCTAGGTGGACTCAAAGGCGCCCAAAGATCCTGAAATTAAAAATGCCAGTCTTCACCAGGATTTAAACCCTGGACCCACGGTTCTGAAACAGGATTTAAACCCTGGACCCACGGTTCTGAAGCCAAGCACTTAAATAATAAATTAAGTATCACCTAAAAAAACAAGAATCCATCTTCACCTCAATAATTTGTTTTGTTTCTCCACTTAGAGGTGTTATGGCCGGCTTACAGACAATGCTTGTGTCAGAAACAGACTGAATAGCACAATGCACAACACTAATTAGCACAGAGTAATCCTTCACATTGCCAGCTGAGTTCAAGCCTTGACCCTGGTTTCCAAAATAAAATATATACATTACTCATATTGACAAAAAGCACAATGTGTACTTCCCTATATGTTGAAGCTCAAGTGGTGTTGACCTTTATAATAATTTAAAATGTTTATGTCAAATCGTGATTGAACTAAGTTATTCTAAAAATAGATGACATGGTCAAATATGCTCATATTGAGTTTCTGAGAAAGTCTAGTAAAATATTATGCTAATTCTAGAAAAAAAAAAAAGACGAGGCTATTAATAAAAAGCTTAACTCTTTATCTCTGTAATTTTTTTCCCACATTCTGACGACATTCTTAATTTTGCTCATTACCATTTCACTACCCTGTTATGATTACGCTTCAATAGCTTTGTTGTTTGTTATCAGAAAATGTTTTATTTTGTATAGAGTTAAAGGAGGATGCATGCTCTTCTTATATAACAAAGTATAGTTTATAAAATTAAACATTATTTTAATTTAATGAGGTCAAATCAACGATGGTATCGTCGATTAGGAGACAAAGAGTTAACAAGGTACCTCTTCATTTAAGCATACAATTCTATAAATACAGTTGTACTACTTTCAATCATTGTATTTGGAGCAACTAACATTTTGTCTTGATTTGTACATTGTGTTCAAAATATGTAAAATTCAGGAATTCAAGTTACTATTTTATTACTTTAGTTATGAGCCTGCTTTCAAAACTGCATCACATTTGGATGTTAAACAATAAGAGTTCTTTGTGTTATTTTCCATGTCCACATTTAAAAACATGTGCAAAAAAAATCTCACAGTAGAAAAAAATTATTTCTAGACATTGAAAAAAATTAGTTTAACTCTTTCAAAGAAGCCTATTGGAAGTTAGTCAATCCTTACTTCTATATGCATTGCATAAAAAAACTATCAAAAGTAATAAACCATCTTTCACCATTTTCTTGAAAAAGTAAGACTTATCTTCTTATCTTATATAATACAGACATTACTAAAAAAAAAAGATGATTACATCCTACATGTCATGCATTTAATCATGCATATAAACCAATGACTTAAATTCTGCCAAGTCACTGGTTTTCCTGGCTGGTTCAGGCAACCCATTCCATGCTCTAATAGCACTAGGGAAGAAGGAGCATTTTTACAAATTTGTCCTAGCATATGGAACGGGGAATGTACCTTTATCTTTGTGAGTATTTTATTAAATTTTGTTTTTGTATTTGAAGATTATGGTTCAGTGTTTTAAGTATAATTGCTACTTTACTTTTTAGTCTTCTATCCTGAAGGCTTTCTAAATTTAGTGATTTTACTTAAGGTAGTTACTCTTGTCAAATATGAATAATAATGACTTACAACTATATATGTAATGTTTAGATTGCGGACAAAGGAATACATGATCTTACAGTGAGTGTTATGGTATCTTCAAATGGATACTGAAACCTAATGGTTCCCATATCATCAAACACTGGGTCAGGCTTGACAGTCATGTTTAAATAGTTCCGCACGACCACACCATCAAAGACTAGGTTCACTTGAAGCATGTCCTGTGGTGATTTGAACAACTCCTTGACATTTGGAATCTCACAGATGACATTAGATGGGTTGTGTTTGCAAGTCTGAGATAAGAGATAGTAAACATTTAATTTTCAAATGAGCATGTACATTTACAATATAAAACACAAATCTATTTAAATTTGACACGAGTTTAACTTTAATAATAAATACACAAAAAAAAGTACTATCAACTAACATTGCCCTATTGTCACAGTTAAAAAAATAGCATTATGTATAATTTGCGAAGTTTTTTTTTTAATTCACTATTTTTTACTTAGAATCATTTTTTTTAAATTTCATTCAGGTTTGTTTATCTACATGTTTTTTTTATGGTACTTCAGAGTTGAAGATTATTATATTCTAGCCCAAACTTCCCATAGGACAGATGTAGATGGTGGTGGTGGTGGTGGTGGTGGGGGGGGGGGGGGGTAAGCAACTGGTACCATCAAGACCACACAGGAAAAGTTTCATAAATTTTTACCTTATCACATTATAAATTATTTTTTAAGGCTTACCCCGACTGCCTCTTTGTTTGGATTTGACACATCCACAACTTTCAATAATGGAAACATAACACTCTGTAAGTTGTCACCATAGACAAAGACAGGAATACCAGCACTGAGAGTAGGTGAATGAAATAGCAATGAAAGCTTAAACAAAAATTGTAATTAAATAGTAATTATCTACTTATCTTATAAATTACAGGCATTCTTTGAAAAGAAAAGATAATAATGTCCTATACTTATTCATGTGTTTAACTAGTCCTCCATTTAAATAAGAGACTAAAACTCTAATAAGTCACTGGTTTTCCTGGCTGATTCAGGCAACCCATTCCATTCTCGAATGAAAGAAATGAAAGAGTACTTTTACAAATTAGTTCTAGAATGTGGAATCAGAAATATGCCTTTATCTTTGTGTATTTTATATATTTTTTTAGGTAGTGTTTCTTTTATGGTTCAGTGCTATCTATACTTGTCACAGTCCAGTTTTAGAACCTCTGTAACATGAAGTGACACTCAGTCAACTATTTTAATATTCCGTGCTGAGAACACGAGAATAAGTTTAAGGGACTCTAAAATAAGGGTCAATGTTAATCAGTTAGTGAAGAACTCCAGCAGAGAGTGGCTGTAATATAATTTTCTCTGCCTGTAATAAGTACGGTGACAAGTTTGAGCAAGTGTTAACTTAAGAGATTTCTTTGGACTTATATTTTCATTGATGTGATTACTTTGTCTACATGGCATAAGCAGCCAGTATTTATTGGTTTACATTTTGTGAAGGCTGAAGTTGCCAATATCTTTTGTGAACTATATTTTATATGTAATAAAATTCTTGTCTGCTACAAGAGCGTTTATTAATAATTCGGAATGTTTGTGCTTGGAGAGTTCAGTACGTTAGTGTTCTCACGCACCTGCAAATCTAGTGCGTATGAGAAAGTATTTAATTAAAGAACATTACAGCAATTCCAGAAGAGGTATCTACAACACCCGGACACATTCGCGTCATCACGCCTACAACCTGAATTAGGCAGTGACAATACTATATCTATTTTACTTTTTAGTCTTCTGTTTTGAAGTGTTTCTAAATTTAGTGATTTTACAACGGTGTTACTCAAGTGACGGGAATATTCTTTTATTATAAATCTCAAAGCCCTGTTTTGCATCTGTTGTAGTTTGTTTATGTTTTATAAATGGATGGTTCCCAAACAGAAAAGGCATATTCTTATATTGGTTTAATAAAAATTAAATAGCAATTAAGTTATATGTTGATGTTTATTTGTAAAAATGTTTTTTACTTAACACTAATGCTATTGTTTTTTTTTATTAAATAAGCAGTATGAATATGTAGCAACTATTGCAGCAACAGAAAATCTTGAAAATTTAATTTACATGCATCAATGTCATATCAACAGACACTCACCTCACAAAAGATTGAATGGCAGATATATTGCTTGGATAAATGACAGGGTTTTGTTTAAACAGGAATTTAATGTCAGAGTTGATCACACCACTGTCTTGCAGCCAACTAACTTTTACCATTGATGTTGTGATTGCTGTTTCATTGTTTTTAGATGTATTGAAAACTAGACGGTTGTCATTACTGGAAAAAAAAAATCATAAAAATGTTTTTAACAAAAAATAAGATGATACATCCCATTGGTATAAAAATCTAAAAACAATAAATGCTTAAAAGGTCTGTGAGTGTAGGTGTGTACCAGCAAGAGACTACACTTTTACTTACAAATAGACTTACAGAGAGTATAGTTTTATTTACACTGAGACTAAAGTTTTACTTAACAAAGACTACTAATTTACTTACACAGAGACTACTGTTTGAGGAATGTCGTCAATGGATACAAAGATGTTGCTGGTTTCATTGCCAAGAAGAAGTCCTTGAACAGTTACCAGAGTTCCACCAATGTCTGGTCCATAGGTGGGATTTAAAGAGAGTATCTTTGGTTTCTGGTGATGAAAAAAAAATTAAAATGAAAAAGTAGACAGGCCATTCTCATAAGCAGCAGATATATCGTCTCAATCTTCAGTAAACCATGGAGTTGCTGAGGGAGATTCTGGTTTTTCAAAATAAACCTTTTAATTTTTAATTAATCATTATGAGGCAACAGTATCAAACTTTAAAAACATATTTATGTTTATGTGTATGCTATTTACAATTTAGACAATAGATGTATCCAGTGCTTTTTTTATAACAAAATAGGTGTCGGTATTCGGTGATGGATTGAATAAGTTTTAACTACTAATAAATTAATAATAAATGTTAAAATACCAGAAAAGTAATAATTTTTTCCCCACATTGAAAAAGGTGCCGGCACGCCGTGCGTACAGTCACAAAAAAAGCTCTGGCTGTATCAATAAGTAAAAGGAACTAAATTTTCTGACAAATCTTTACAGCTACTTACACATTGCAAGTCAGTGATGACTCCACCTCTACAAGGACACTGTCCAGTCAGTCTGTTACAAACAGTGGAGTCACTTCCTACTGGGTTACAATTACACGGAGAACATCCTCTGGGATTAACAGCCTCAAGCCTGTAGTAATTAGCCTTGCAAGTATTACACTGTCGACCTAATTTACAAACAGGAGAAAAATATTTGACCACATTTAATTTGAAACAAAATGTTTTCATTTTATTAGCATAACATTTAATTGTGAAATGTCTCTTATGATTAAATGTTTCAATTAAAGTAAACTGTATAGAAAGATTAAATAAAGGAATCAGAAAAACAAAAATGTATGCTTATGAGTATGTTCCCCTTTCAGACCTTGCAATCTATAGGGCTGATGATGTAAAGCTCATTTACGCCTTTACTTTTCCCCAACCAAGGTCAGATACCCACTAGAGCTGGGTGAACTCAGAGACATCTTAAAGATCCAAAAATTAAGAATCCCAGTCTTCACCAAAATTCAAACCCAAGAACCCTGGTTCAGAAGCCAAGCATTTTACCACTCAGCCACAAGTGAGGACATAAGAGGTTTGGATCCTGACTTTAAAATGCACTGGATCAAAAAAGATCAAACTGCCATTGCATGTTTCCTACAAGTCTAGAGCAAGTGGCTTCCACAAGCTGCTAAATCAGGTCCAGTGCAAGGCTTCGTTGATCTACTAAACCATGTACAGAGCATGAGTTACTTAATCAAATCTTAGTAATTTGCAGATAAGCAGACCATGGGTGTAGATTGTGAGACAAATAAAATTTCAAAATGTGTATAGTTGCTGCCCTCCAGGAATTAATTGAATTCTAATAGAAGCCAGTGAATTATTCAAATATTTTAGTCAACAGCTTATAACATCACAATGTCTTACCCTCTACAAACATTTTACATTGGCACTGTCCTGATGTTTGATTACATGACAAGCTTTGATTAAGAGTTCCCAAGCTGCTACAGTTACAAGCCTTACATCCTGTTGGCTCAGCGATGCCATAATAATTTTCTAGGCACTGGCTACATGTTGCATTATTAGTGTTAGCTTTACAGCTGCATGCTCCAGTGATGTTACTGGGGAAAATATGGGAGAGTCAAGCATTCATTAGAAGAAAGGCATCATTTTTAGAAACAAAAAATCATCTATAGTTTGTAAAAACAATATTTCTATATCATTCTCTATTTTTAATAAGGGCATTTTATAGCATGAGTGTTAAATTATATTCCCTGATAAAAATTAAAAAAATGAGCCATTATCTTAGAGTTCCACTTTCAGACTTTGTTGTCTATGGGGCAGATGGTGTATAGATCATGTTTTTATGGGAGCAGATGGTGTAAAGATCATGTTTCTATTGTTGATGGTGTAAAGATCATGTTTCTATGGCTGATGGTGTAAAGATCATGTTTCTATGGTTTGATGGTGTAAAGATCATGTTTCTATGGCTGATGGTGTAAAGATCATGTTTCTATCTCTGAAGGTGTAAAGATCATGTTTCTATGGTTGATGGTGTAAAGATCATGTTTCTATGGTTGATGGTGTAAAGATCATGTTTCTATGGCTGATGGTGTAAAGATCATGTTTCTATGGTTGATGGTGTAAAGATCATGTTTTTATGGCTGATGAAGAATGAGTAATGTAACTATCACAAAAACAAATGACTTTGATTTAGAATTAGAATTGGATATACTCAGAAACACCCTAGGGATCTTTTAATGCACATTGGACTTTCTTTTGGCTGTCTCACTAGTCACAGGTACATACTCAGCCCACTGCCATTCCCCATCATCCTGCGGCAGGTTTGAACCATGAGGTAGATTATCTTCAGCTATAAGATGACATGATTAGATTTACTTTGCTATCATGTCAGTCACACAAGATGGATACTTAAAACTTACCTACATGAAGTAGAACCAATTTCACTACAAGCACATTTAGTGCAACCCAGAGCATTGGTACTAGTAAAGTTGTAAGTAAATGGTTTGCATGAGTCACACATAGAGCCTTCCACGTTAGCTTTGCAAAAGCATTGACCGTTTGACTGTAAAAGTAAAAAATAAGATATTAATTTGTATAACATTACATATTTGGTATTAATGTCAATATTTTAATATTTTCTAAACATTAGAAATAAAAATAGATAACCATAAAAGTTGGAATTTACTCATGCAGTAACTATATAATCTGCTATAAAGTTATTTGCTATTTTAAGAGCTAACTATCTAAATATTAAATGCTAAAATTTTATTTACAATTATGAAGATGTAATATATTAAATATATATACATGAGATATACATATTAGAAATGCATATTCTCAATTCTCATCATTCACACTGGCTATGCATTTTAAAAGAATAATATTTTCTTTAACCTAAAATATACAGAATAGTCTTAGGCCTCAATGTCATGGCTTAACTGTAATGGGATGGTAAGATGTTTCTCATCAACCCAAGTATTATATTAATCCAGAGCCAACGAGAAGATAAAGAAAAGTAGTCACAGTTGACTATAGACTTTGGCAATGGAAAAAAAAAGTGCTTTAAAATACTAATGGAAAGGCATAGGCATTTTACCATAGTATTAATTTTTTAATTTGGTTTTTATTAGGAGTATAGGTGTGTGTTTTTCTTAAAGATAATCTTGAGTTTTTGTATTTTTGACTTTGCATTCAATTATGATTTTATTCTTAATAAATTCAGACTAAATGATATCAGAATTGTTATCTTATATTATAAGGGGCATTTTTAAAGGAGCTCATTCATCAGTGATCTATCTTGCTTCATAGTCTATGTTTCATACTAGGTACAGGGTTGGCCTTTGATGATTGGAGGCCCAAGGCAAAGTGAATTAAGTGGCCTTAAATGAAATAGAAAATTTAAAAACAAACAGCAAAAATACAATAATGCAATTTATTCAAACTTAATGTACTTCAACAATAACATTGAGGACAAGTTTCTCAATTTTTTCTCTAAAAAATTTTTTTACAAGTCCTGTGAGAGGCCTCCACCAATCCAGAAAGCTGCCTAGTTTGCCTATGCCTACAAGGCCAGCCGTGGTAGATTATTACCAAAACATTAAAAACTATAATTATTAATTAAGAAGATTACTTCTTTGTTACCTGGTCACAAGGATTAGAAGAGTTGACCACACCATCAGAGTTACACTGGCACTTGCCAACACAACTAAACTGACCAGGACTGCGGAAGTATGAAGATACACAGGACTTGCAGTCATTGCCTTGTGTATTGGACTCTGACTTGCAGTTACAGACAAATTTGCCATTAACTTCAGAACATGAATCAGCATTACCATGACAATCACATCTGAAAAATAGCATTACTGATTATTGTATTAAATGAATGTGTTTCAAAATTAGAATGCAGCCTATTAGAATATAATCCTATCAATGTTTTTAATTCTCATACATCTGTTTCTGATCTTATCTTTCTCCCTCAGAAGCTACAGTCCCCAGACTTTTTCTGTGCATGGACAAAAGGTTTGGAACTTATTCCCCATTGATCTCAGACAGACAACATGCTACACTACATTCAAGAAGAACATTAAGACCTATCTGTTTAAAACTTTTTTAGATTAGTTTGTCATTTTAGCTCTCGTGTTTATGTTTGTAATGTTTCTAATATGTTTGTAGCACCTTGAGCCTACATTTTGTTTGTTAACAGTGCTTTATAAATAAAATTATTATTATTATTATTATTATTATATAAAACAGATGGTACTTCAAAAAGAAGATAATTATGTTCTATGCATTTCATGTGTCAATCTAGTCATTGATTTTCCTTGCTGATTTAGGCAACAAATTCCATTCTCTAATACTAATAGTACTAGGGGAAAAGGAGCACTTGTATGAATCTGTCCAAGCATGTGGAATAAGAAATGTGTTCCTGCCTTTGTGTCTTTCTTAGTATTTTATTATGTTTTATTTTTCTATTTGTAAATTATGGTTGAGTGTTTTAAGCACTATTGCAGCTTTACTTTTTATTCTTCTGTCCTGAAGTGTCTCTAAATTTAGTGATTTTACTAATGGTGCTCTTATTAAATGTGTTTGGTGACCGTTTCACAAATGAAAAAATTGGAAACAGGATAACAATAGTGATTGGGCCCCACATTGACATTCTGACCATTGTTAAAAGCACAAGATTACTATGTAGGGGCACTTCATAACAAGGAGAGGCAGATTAAAGAAAGCAATGGGAAGAGAAAATATAGGAGGAATGGATGTGCCTTTTGAAGAAAGACTCTATATTGGGCAAAAGACAGAAAGGAATAGACAGAGAGTTGAAAGATCATGTGTCATGCCTCAATGGTCCAACAGACTAAGGGACTCATGACAGAAAGTTTGTTAAGATTTTTTTAATGTGCCAAGAGTTATGTAATGCAGTGTTTTAAACAAAGTTTTTAAAAATATATACAGTATATCGTTCAACCTTAAATAAATCTAGGTGTAATAGGTCTGCACTATTCTATTAGTTTTGAAAATAAATTCTAAGCATATTTTATTGAAAAAACATATTTTAAACATCTTATTTAAATGTTTTAAATAATAAAACTATAGCATCATTCTTTTGAAAAGAAAAGAATTAACTAAGTAAGAGCAACTAAATTGTGCCATAAATTAAACCTACGTAAGCCAAAAGAAATAAAAAAGTAACAACAGCTGAAAGAAACACTCACCTTCCTGAAATCGTTAAATTAGTCAATATAAAGCTGCTGTTACTAGACAATGATCCACTCCATAGATCTATCTTTATTTCATCAGCTATCCTTAAGTTGTAATCATTGAAGGAAGAGTTACTTGCTAAATTAGATCTAAAAAAAAAATGAATATATAAAAGTATCTGAATTATGTTTAAAAATCTTTTTACACAATTTTTTGTTGATTTTCTACAGGATAAAACCTTAAAAAAAAAATGATTTTATCACAGTAATGGGTTTGGATGCAAAAAGAAAAAGAAGGATAGAGGAGAGGGAGAGAAGTGAGAGAGAAGTGAGAAAGACAAAAGAGAGAAAGAAAAGAGAGAGAAGAGAGGAATAGAAGAGAAGAGAGCAAGAAGAGAGGAGACTTTAAAAAGGGAATAAGATTTAAAAAATTTTATAACAGGTTTTAATACACATCAAAATTATAGTCTGTTTAAGAGACCAAATTAGTCAGTTAAGAGGGCCTGTATTTCTAAAAGCAAAATATCTTTTTGTGATTAATATATATAATAAACTGACAAATGGTCTTAAGTTCTAACTCAGCCCAAAATCATCCCTGTTGTTGACCTACTGGAAGTTTAGGCTGGGGATATAATAATCTTCATTTCTGAAGGAGTGTTTATAATAATAGAAACGAAAAACACATGTTAAAATGAGAATCCATACAACATTAGCAAACCCTTTCTAAAAAAATATAATGTGTTTAAAAATGTTACCACATGCTATGTTAAGTCATAATCATAAAATATAACTTTAAAAAATTTTTTTCATGTTTCGGATGTTCCTTCAGAAATGAAGGTAATCTACTTCCTCGTCCAAACTTCTCATAGGAGTACAGGGTAGGGTGGTAGCTGGCAGAATATGAACCCAGGCAACTATGCTTAATTGTGATGAACAGTAACGATTCAAAATACAAGATGAATGTAGGCAACTGTTTTAAGTCAACAAAGTAAATATTTACATATCTCTTCACACTGTGTAACTTACAGGACAAGATTGCAAACATTACTCAAACAGGTCATGACTTTGGGTTTGCCAGCAGTGGAATTGACACTAAATGTGACTTGTACAGTATGTGGAATGTCTTTAGAAAATGTTAAAGTCACGCCATCTATCTGTAAAACACACACAAATATTTTGAGTTTATTTTGGTCAAACTTATCATTAGTTTAAGACATAGAATACTCTATTATTAAAGTTCAGACAAATTAGTCCAAAAATTGATGCACAGTGCTGATGACAAAATGCCTCTTAGATATTGATGAACAAAACAAGTCTGTAGGTTCCATCTTTGGCTTCCCATTCTCTGACTAGTAGTCTACTGTCTGATGTGTTAACCCTTAAAGTGCTGAGCTGTTTTACAACGAGTGCATAAACAATGGAGGCTAAACTACCACACGCACATTAAGGGTTAATCATACTTCAAGCTCAAAAGGTGTGACAAATTTAATAATCAGACGGCCTAGTATACAAACAATTAGAATGACTTTTTAGGTTCAAGTAGGCCTACTCTACAGAGAAAGTCATTATTAAGTTAATAATACAAGAAAGTATTAAACGTTACAAACAAAATGCTGAAATTTCCTATTTTCAAAAGTTACCAGAAACTTTCCTGTCTTATCTTAGAGTCAATTATATGAATAATAATAATACCTTTTAAACCTTGTTATCTATTGGGCAGATGCTGTAAGGATCATCTGTTTCTGAGGCCCATGGTCAACAATGTGGTCAACACAATGACTGACTGTCTTTACTTTTTCCCAAGTAATGTCAAGTACCCATTAGAGTAGGGTGGACTCATAATTCAGAAATTCAAAATCCCAAACTTCATGTGGATTTGAACCCCAGACCCTTTAGCTTGGAAGCCAAGTATTTTATCACTCAGCCACCATTTCACATTTTTAATTTACATAATTTGCACATTTTTTTAAAAAGAAAAAGTCATTACCTGAAAGGTTGAATTGAATGCCAAGATCAAAGAATTGTTTGAATACCCAGAAGATGCCCATCTTCTGTCAGTGCGTGAATCTAAAATCAATTTGGCTGAATTGAACATAATAGTTCTGTTGAACCTTGGGTACGTACTATTTCCATTCACACACATATTTGGATCTGTGTCAGATTCATCCGTAAAATTTGGTGGGCACTGACATAGAAAGAACTCTACCATCACATCAGTGAGACCAGACCACAAGAAGAGTAGTTCACTAAAATAAAAGTTTAGAGCCCAATTTTCACATTGGAATCACCAAAAAGCTCAATTTAATTTGTAAATGTTTTAGTTTACAAAAATATTACTTTTAGAATTAATTTTTAAATGTTGAGAAAGCTCAGTTTTGAAATGTAGGCTTAGTATATACATTATGAAAATAATTTTTAAAAAGTAATGTAGGCAACTTACTTTTTGGTAAGTACATCTGAATAGTACTGAACATAGAATAGTTCAAAACTATTGTTTGGTTGAAGTACTGAAACAGAATGTGTTAAATATATTTGTTTATTTTTCTTTGGTTTTGGCTTCTTCATCAATAAATAGACCATCTACATTTTTCATCACAATATTGATTATGTGTTTCTAGATTTCTAAGGTTAAGCAAATAGATGCGAACAAGACAAAAAACAATACAACTCTGAGATATTGTAAATCAGGCTGAATCAGGCCCAAACTATTTTTAAGTGTAAAGTAATTTGCTTTTCAAAACCCATTCAAGGATGTCTGCATTGTCATGCAGTGTGCATGCTAGACTATTGCTCGGTTGTCTCAGTCTGAAGTTCATACCGTACCCTCTGATGTCCCACTGTGGTATGTATGGACAAGGAAAAAGATTATCTTATACTCTAAAGGAACATTTAAAACATGTAAAACATTTTATATCTTTGAAGATATAGAAGAGATTAGAAGTTTCAAGTACAATTGACTTTAGAGAAGTCAGGACAACTCAGGTTGCATGCATGTTATGGCATGTGCAAGTCAAGGGTTTATTGTGATGACAAAGATTTAAATATCAGACTGCTGTTGATAGGTTAGAATATTACTTTGTAAAAAAAGTTTAGTGAAATAAATTTATTGCTGATAATGTTAACATACCAAATGATTTTTTAAACTCAAAAACTATTTTATGGTTGAATTAACTAAACATCACAAAAAAATTTAAAAGCATAATAGCAATAGAAAAAACAAAATTTACCATCTTGTACATGCTCAATCTAATTCACTTTGCAATCAAATCTATAAAAACTGTAAACATTTACCATCTCTGCTTCCAACAAAGACATCTTCAAATTGAAAACTTCCATTAGAGTTGACCTTGATTTCTGTACTATTTGTAAAAATCCTAATTTTGTTATAAATCATCTGTTCAGAAAATGTTAATAAAAATAATTAGGCCATGTCTTCAAATCCTTAGATTAAGGAAGATTGCAGTATTTAATATCACTACAAGGACCTAGATGTGCATGAGATAAGATATTCTGTAGATCAAGGAAGATTGCAGTATTTCATGTCATTACGAAGACCTAGATGTGCATAAGATAAGATATTCTGTAGATCAAGGAAGATTGCAGTATTTCATGTCATTATGAAGACCTAGATGTGCATGAGATAAGATATTCTGTAGATCAAGGAAGATTGCAGTATTTCATGTCATTACAAAGACCTAGATGTGCATAAGATAAGATATTCTGTAGATCTAGGAAGATTGCAGTATTTCATGTCACTAAGAAGACCTAGACAAGCATTGCCTATTTTATCACATCTTATGCAGATAAAGTCATTGTGTGCCAAGGGGGGGATTTCAGTTCTAACACTTTTTGACAGACTTTGTCTTATCATATTGCAATAAGGATTTTTGAAATAGTGATTACACTTGCATATTTCAGAGGTTTCTTCAGAAATGAAGATTATTACATTACAGCCTAAACCTCCTGCAGGATGTCAGGGTTAGAAACTGGGACCATTACGATGACAATCAAATCACAATAACGGGGTGCCATATATTTAAATATTATTTTTTGTTTTTAAAAACATACAAATTTCAATATCATTTCTTTTAAAAAAAATATATTATATTTCTATTTATTAACATGTTAATTGTAGAAAAAATGTTTAAATATTAATTTTTCATCATTGTATACCAAACCCAAATGAAAATATGTAACCTACATAGATCTATGTTTAGCACAAGTCAACACCTCTGCAGTTTTTGTTTGTTCTGTGTTACAACACAGGACTGTGCCCTGCAATTCAGGTAATGCAAACCATAGCCTGAAGTGAGATAAGTCTAGTATGGAGTGACAACAGAATAAATTACCTGAAGTGACACCATGACCAAACTTCCTCCATAAGCTGTAAAACTTTGACATGTCTGGCCCAAGCAGAGTAAAGTTGTATTGACCACTCGCACATGAATAGGCTGACCATTAGTAGAAGTCATTTCAATTATGGAACTGAAATGAAATGTGAATAATAGGCCTACAGGACAACTTATTAGTCTAAGTTTTAAAAAAATGGGTTAATCTCAAGTAGATCTATATGAGAAAGCGTTACGACCACAGCTAATGCCCAGGCACTCATCTCATTTCCAAGAGATGATCCATAGTCGCTTCCTCGCGACTGAAGGAGGCCATCATTTGGGGATCTGGGGGGGGGGGAGGGCTTGACCTCTTTAAGGAGGCCCTGCATTTTGACATTCGACATCACGGCATATAAAAATGGCGTAGTATTTAATATATAATGTAAAAGAAAAATTTCGAACACTCATTTAGGAGACTCCCCCCCCCCCAACCATAGCTACGCCACTGCTGCAGGCTAATAAAGATTGGGACAATATGAAAAACAGGGCAAAAGTTTGTTTACTGCTGATTAAAAAGTATCATAGCCAAAACTTAATTGATGTCGCTCGGTCGTCTCGTTGGTCCTGAGAAGTTTGGACTAGGAAATAAATCTTCAACGCTGGAGGTACATCCGAAACATGAAAAACATTTTACAACGAACAAAATACACAATTATATCAGGCTAAAAGGTGGTCGGCGTAACAGAGGTGCTCCACTGAAACGCTTTAAAGACCAGCTTAGACGCCAAATAACTGACATAGATGAGAGCACCTAGTTGCAGGCGGCCTTGGAACGGGATAGCTGAAGATCACTTAAGAAGGTCGCGAAATACACATTTGAGACCAAAAAAAAAAAAATCCACTACTGAGGTCAGACGTAGACGGTGAATTCAGAATCCATAATTTGCATAGTTTCTTCCCCGAAGACAGGTTATTTCTCCCACACCCATTCTCAAATCAAGTTTTAACTTTCAAGAATTATTTATTGTACATAAAAAAAATAAAACACGAATCAATAAAAAAAATAAGAATATCGACTAAGGGAAATACATTTTCCACTATATATTGATCTATGTGCGAATTTATTTTCTTTAGATAAAATTTGTTTTTTTTTAAAGGATCTTATATTTTGCTTGTTTATGGATTTGAATCAATTTTATGAAAATCATCGATTGAGAAAACGAAACAATGTTCCAAATGAACATTAAATTGTACTTACCAATTTCGACAGTCTGCTACAAGCCAGAAAACCAAAGTGAAAACAGGGTCCACAGTTTTGTTTCTCTGAAAGTAACATGGCCGAGGGTCCACTACACTGCCATTGCCAACAAGGGCCAGTTCCCTTTTAGAATTCGTAAAAATTGTGGGGAGAGATCGGCTCTCGTTCTTCATAGTACACGCAGCAGATGTGTTGACCAGTGTCCAGTCATTCAGTGGAAATTCAACAGGTGGTAAAGAAGTTCGACCATTGCAGATCAGAGATTCGTAGCAGACGTTCTCGCTCAAGCATGACGTGCTATTGAAGCTGGGCCGACATCCAAAGTCGTTGCAGGAAGGCGATTCCCGTATTTGTCCACGGCTGGCTAACCTATCGATTTGACTTACTGGGAAAACGAAAGTTCCTTCGGAAAGAAAGCCATTGGACATTATGTGTAAGCAAATACAGGCCAACGAAGTGGTTAGCATCCAGGTCATGTTATCCATAAGTGATGTACAACAACACAGAATCAATTATCTTAGCCAGTCCTGTATTTCGCCACGCACTAAGTTTGCTTGAAGACAGTTGTAGGCGTGATCAGGTGATTTCATGCTGGACTATGGGATTAATATCAGCTCAGGTTTACTTCTGAAAGAGTAATTAACAAAATACGAATTAAGATAATAATATTTAGAACATAAAACATGCTAGATTATAACCAATTGGCGGGTGTAAGGATTAAATAGGCAAGAGATTTATCCTTATTCCGAATCCTTTAGGGAAAATCTCTTCTAAAGGTCTAAAGGAGTCTTGTCAATAAACTCATACCCAACAAAAATTTCATATTAGGTGTGGGATGTGTGGCCGAGAGGCTAAGTACGCTTGGCTTGGCTACCTATCAAAGGGGCTCATTTCTCAAGGTTCGACACCCGACTCTAGAGCAGAGTTATGTTTAGTGAAGGCAGCACGGAAAACCTTCGTCCACATACCCCCTCCCTTCAGTGGTCAGTAAACATGAGATTAGACCATAGCCTCTATAAAATCTATCTTTTAAGTAGATAATAATAATAATAACTTAATTATCCGTGAGGAAATTTTGTTTAACAATTGTGCGTTACAAAAAAAAAAAAAAGCATACATAATTTGAGCAAACAATTTGAAGGATATCCCACAAAATAGACGTTTTTTACCCCAGATTCTCATTTACATTGCATGCGAAATGTACAAAAGTAAATTATGTTTTGTTCTACGATTGAATTGGCAAAAGGAACAAAAGAGTTTATTTATGTTATAGTAATATAACTCGAGTTATAACCCAGCGAGCATTCTTGCCAACTGTTTGTAAGGACAATAGTTGTTGAAGGCACTATAGAGCACGGGCTATAGCTCATTGAATTTCTTAGAAGCCAGAAAGACGGGCTATACAGAATCTATTTATATTTCAAACGACCTCTTCTCTCTAAACACATCCAGTCCGTAGATTTTTCAATACACAGACAAAGCGTATTCTTTTCTACATTCAATTCTCAATGTTTGTGACATAATTTTAAATTTAGCATCACCGGACTACCATAGAGGGACGTTATATCATACATGTATATTTATTTTTTTTAGGCAAATAATAAGAACAGCAGAAATTATTATTACTCAAAGTGGAATTGTTGTGTATTGTTTAGACATTTGAGAGAAAGTTCCATGGTCATAATTAGTCTACAAGATTCACAAGTAAAAAAAAAAGTGGCCCAAAGTTGAATGAATGAATTGAATGAACCGTTTCTTGTCATGAAACTCAGTGGCGTAGCTAAGGATTTGGGAGTCGAGGGGGGCTGACCTGTTTAGTTTGACATTCGACATGACATGAGATTTATTAATATTTAATTAATGGAAAAACAAATTTCGGACACTCATTAGGGCCCCCCCCCCTCAAGTGGTGGCCCGAGGGAATTTTAAAATTTGGACACACACACACACACATACACCCTAGCTACGCCACTGATGAAACTACTGCAGATTTCCTTCGACCAACAGGATTGGAGAGCCTCTGTTGCGTGCAGCAACACGGGTTTAAACACAATGACAATAAAGTAAAAATTAAATTGCAAGAGCAAAGCAGTTTGTACTTTATTTGTGTGTTTTTGTTTTCCCCTTGGCTTTAAAAAGTTCGGCCCAGTTGAGAAGTAAATACTTCCGGTTCAAATGTATGTTACAATGACCCACGCTGTGTCGCTTGTTTCCACTAGTAAAAACGCGGAGTATACTAATGACAAAGGGAACGGGGGATAAGTGGATCAGAGGGATGTACGGGGTCAGGGTGGCTGCTCTGTAGGTGAGGAGTAGGTATTGAAGCAGCAGAGGGACAAAACTCCGCCACTGCTTGCAGGGCCGACCTTACGAATTGCGAGGCCTCCTCTTCTAATTTGTTTTTTGTTACAATAACAACTATTGCTATTAATTAAATCATTGTATCATCATTTATTATACAAAATGCGTGGGAAGCAGCTCAAACGCAATAGGAGTCAGTGGGTAAATAAAAAGTTGCGTCATTCGTATCATACACTAAATATGTTAACCCTTTAAGTCCTATATCTTTAAAGACCTTTGATAAGAGCCATGACGTATTGTGATATACTAATAGTAAATTGCGGGGCCCTGCCAAGCACGGGGCCCAATTTGCAACAATATGTCAAATCGGCCTAAGTCCAGCTCTGACTGCTTACCATACCCGAGGCGAGGTGGCTGAGCGGAAAAGCGCTTGGCTTCCCGGGTTCGAATCCTGGGGAAGACTGGGATTTTTAATTTCGGGATATTTGGGCTCCTCTGAGTCCACCCAGCTCTAATGGGCACCTGACGTTAGTTGGGAAAAGTAAAGCCGATTGGATGTTGTGCTGGCCACATGGCACCATCGTAAACCGTGGGCCACAGAAACAGATGACTTTTACATCATCTGCCCTATAGACCACAAGGTCTGAAAGGGGAACTTTATTGAACAAACGGTTCACCGCACAGCAGAGTTAAGTAACAACATGTTTTTCAAGCACATAATCCTGGGAGGGGCGTGGGGGAAGAGACATACTTAGCTTTCGTGGCTCTAACATTTTAGAAAAAAAAATAATACTAAAAATGTAGCGAAGAATTTTAATAATTAATTTATAAATCATTAATAAATCTTTTTATAACTTGTTGCACCTCTCAGCACTGTAGAATGAAGACAACATAAACCACACATATTAAAAAGCATGAACGATATATTTCAGGAAAAATTAAACACATTATAGGAGACATGAATGACATATTTACGAACTATATCAGTACTACGTAAAAACGGGAAGTTTTACTTTACTGTTTGGAGGAATCTCTTGGGAATTTTCAAACAGATAAGCAGAACAGCTTTACAAACTAGAATTCAAACGAAGCGAGTCACACATTCTAATGCATGTAAGGGTCCCATAGGTCAAGTTTAGAAATCTAAACGTCTGTAGGAATTCAAACTTATTTTGTGTGTGTGTGTGTGTAAGCGCGGTTGGTGAGTGATAAAGCTGACCCCGGGAGTCACGAGTTTGAATGCTGGTGAAGACTAGTATTTTTTAATTAAAGTATTTTTAGGGCGCCTCTGAGTCCACCCAGCTTTAATGGGTACAGATAAAGGGAGAATGAATATTAGTTCATTTATTTTATATCGGGTTCGAATCCTGGTGAAGACTGGGGGTTTTTATATCGGGATCTTTGGGCACATCTGATTCCACCCAGCTCTAATGGGTACCTGACATTAGATGGGGAAACGTAAAGGCGGTTGATCATTGTGCTGGCCACATGACATCATCGTTAACCGTGGACCATATAAAAAAAAGATAACCTTTACATTATCTGCCCTGTAGATAACGAGGTCTGAATAGGAAGTGGGAGAAAAAAACGTGTAAAAGATTTTAACCAGACAGACAGACGGACAGACGGAGTGAGTTTAATATAAGCTTTATAAATAGAATGAAAGAAGCCAAAACACTGTTTTAACTCAGGAGTGACGTTATTTGTTATAACATGGACATTTTATGCATTAAATGTTTTTTTTTAAAAGTTAATATATTCAAGCAACGCAGGTTGTCAAAGTATGTCTGTCTTGAGAAAGTTGTTTACAAAGAGAATACAGACTTTTTTTTCTTAGCGTTAAATATTATAATAAAGCTTGTCTACGAGTCCGAAGATTAATGAGAAAAGCAGTATTTCACATGGCTACGCAGCCCCAGCTGTGACCTACATATTGCATTACGCGTAGGGCGTAATCATCTTCTTTTTTGAAGTAACGTCTGTATCATATAAGATAAGATATTTTGCCACATCCAGCGTTGTCCGCCTGTGGTCGATTGAGGTTCTCTATTCGTGTACGTCTGTCTTCGGCAGCCCTCTGGTCTTTTGGTCTCGAATGTGTATCCTGTGGTCTTTGTAGAACTCTCAAGCTGTCTCGTTCTGAAGCCGCCTGCTGCCAGGTGTTCTTTTTTTATGTTAGTTAAAGCAACTTAGCGCCTAAAGTTGGTCAAGGGGGGGGGACACCTCTGATACGCCGACCACTATCAGATCCCCAAAAATATTACAAAGAAGAATAATACCTGAAAAGAGAATGCTGATTGGGATCTTATATAGTGTGGTTCCGCGAAGTTGCCATTGCCGGAAGTGGTAATGGATAAAAACACTCCGATACCAATTAAATGCTTCTTAATATCATGCGTTTCAAAAAGCCCCTGACAACCAGGCCTTCACGTGTGGCTCAGATATTGAGTCCGGCAGGATTGTTTTCAGTAACAGAAGCGTCGAAGTCGAGAAACGGGAGCTTAAACCAGTAAGCTTCGGGCTGGAGGGGCTAGTTAGCCATGGTTGGCTACCCACCTAGGAGATGGGAAACTCTTAATTCAAACCTCTGCTGCCTTGCAGCTGTACCCAATCATGGAAAAGGCTTCGGGAGTTAACCAGGAGCCGGCGACATTCAGGTAGTTTGCGGCACTCTGTGCTACACCCTGGTAGAGCCTGCGAACCTGCTGATCCCAAACTGTATTGGCACTATCCTTTTTTTTTTTTTTTGGGGGGGGGGGGGGATACGCCTTGCTGACCCCTAGCGTAAGCCTGTAATGAAACCGCAGGCTCTGAGATGCAGCCCGCGTATCAAAACTAAAATAGTCCTCTAAATGGTTATGTCTATCATATAAAGCGAACGTCTGATAAAATTTACCTATGTATTAAAATTACCATTTACCAGAATCGGAATGTTTTTTCAAAGACAAGGCTTTAAAAAAGTAAGAAATGTGTGTACAGTTAATATCATTTATTTATTTATCATCATCATCATCATTTATTTATTTATAGATAGATAGATCATTACACAGACAGATAAATAGAGAGATAGACAGAGATAGATAGATAGACAGATAGATAGATAAATAGATAGAGTCGAGATAGACAGAGATAGATAGATAGATAGATAGACAGACAGACAGACAGACAGACAGACAGATAGATAGATAGATAGATAGACAGACAGACAGATAGATAGATAGATAGATAGATAGATAGATAGATAGATAGATAGATAGATAGATAGATAGATAGATTTCAATCAAATTATTTATCAGATTAAATTGGTCCAATAGAAAGTAAAAAACAAAAAAACAAAACAAAAAACTACTAACAAGTGGACACTGACTCATTGGCTTGATAAAAACAATACGTTCTTCTTGTACTATGCTATTGAACATTGACACTCTTCAATCTCATAAACATAACGCTAACAACAAAGACTGTTATTGTCTGGCCATTGGATCAAATTAAAAACGTCAAGTCTCATTCAATAGTATTCCTACACTAAACGATTCACCACATTTTGAAAATTGTTTTTCATGTAAATAAAAATTAAGTATATTATTATAGTGAATGAAAAAGTTGTTCACAAATAACACAGCGACAGTGTCGATATAAGTGTTCTCAAACTGGTAGGGTTTAAAGTTAGACAAGAAAAGGATACAATAAAACTATAGATGATGTAAATGTTTTTAAAAAAGCCTACTCACCCATTTATCTGTTAATGATTTTAAAGAATACTTCAATAGTATAAAATCCACCCCCCCCTTTTTTTTCTTCTAAATAGCAGTTTACATCGTTTAGTGTTTGTATTTGTTTGAAGATTATGTTGGAGAACCCTTCTAAAGATTTCAACCAGGTATAATGATATAGATATTACATAAGTATTGTTAAATGGAAACATTTTTACAACTCAATAGGAAAATAATCATTCTATAAACATTTTAATTAACTTATAAAACAAAATATTGACATATTCCATGGTGATTTCAATATATCTGTAGAAAAGTTTTCTTGAACAATCTTGGGTTGTGTATTTCCCATAAGGTTGGGTTGGGGGATTTAAGGAAAAGGATACCTTTCGGTGCTTAATATACTTTAACTAATGAATTTCTTTAAAGAATACTCACACTCACATGATAAAAATGTCTCTAAAATTAGCTATAAAACTAGTCAAATAAGTTTACGTAGGCCTAAAGTAACTAAACATTATGTTTGCCAGATCAATGTATTTTCTATGAAGACTGCATCTCCCCACCTCTTTCGAAAGTTGAACCTTAATTGTTTAACTCTCTAAGCCAGATAAGCCAATTTTTTTGTTCAGCAGGCATAAAGTAACTAAACATTATGTTTGCCAGATCAATGTATTTTCTATGAAGACTGCATCTCCCCACCTCTTTCGAAAGTTGAACCTTAATTGTTTAACTCTCTAAGCCAGATAAGCCAATTTTTTTGTTCAGCAGGGCCGGCCTTACATATTTGGAGGCCCTAGGCAAATTGAATTTGGTTCCACAAATGAAGTAGAAAAAAATTAAATAAACAGCGAAAAAATAAAACTACTAAATTTATTTAAAACGTAACGAAATATAAAACAATATTCAAGTTTCACTTTCTTTTCTATAAAAATTGTTTTGAGCCCTGTGCCAGATGCCCTACGAGGTTGCCTAGTTGGCTTATGCCCAAGGCAATGGCCCCAGGTAATACAATTAAAAATATTTTATTTATGGCTGCATTTAAAACGCATCGTCAAATTCTTTAGTATTTAAGATGATCGTGATATAGATCTATGCTTTTAAGTCAACTGTTCCAAACTGCGTAAAAGAGAGATATTTGTTTAACTTGAAAAGAAATATGCGCAGATAACTGAGAAATGAATTTCTTCTAATGAGATGTCAGATACAAATGAAATACAGGATATGCAAAGACATCAACACAAGCAGATACAGAGAAGACCTGACAGCGTGAGCCACGTAAAGATACTTTGATATATGGAAATGAATAGACAAAGGGAATAACTCCACATTTACAACTATATCTTTTAATAATATAGAATATATATCCTTTTTTCGATATAGAAAAATAATTTCCCAATAATTAATTGACTACTTGTTTGCTTGTTTTTTAAATCAATGTATGTTTGTTATGTACAATCAATAGTAGTGTAAAATTACAGCTTGACCCAACAATGGGTGTGGGAGAAATAACGTGCTCAAAAGATGAACCAGACAGAGTAGATTTATGCTTAGTAAAAAGACTTAAACTCAGCCATATCTGTGAATACTAAAAGATTATTTTCCCTTGCTGGTATAATACTAAATAATTAAAACCAGTTATTAATTGACTAATTGGTTACTTTTATTTATTGATTGTCAATGCTACGGAATAATTGTGCGAAATTTCAACTTTATCCGAGAATGGGTGTAAGAGAAATAACGTGTACACACTTTTTACCAGACAGACAGACAGAGTGAGTTGATATAAGCTTTGTAAAATGACAAAGAAAAAGAGATCATAAATTAATGTACAACGATCCACAGCAAAAAAAAAAAAAAAGTTACACTTAAGAGAATGGTTGGCATAAGGAATGAAGCAATTGTTTACATTATTACTTACTACTTAGACGGTAGCCCAACGTTGACCTATATACTTCGTGAAACGTCAACAGTGAATCTTCAGCAGGTATATTTATCTTCCAAACTCGGGAGCTGACTTAAGTCCGAACAATCTGAGCCAGCTATGGGGGAATTCTGAAAGTTTGTAAATATAACGAGAAGTTGATTCTGGTCCACTGAAAGCCCCAGGGTACACATCGTCTTCAGCTACTGGCGAGGAGTCTTGTTTCTTGTGCAGGTCGTCCCCCGTTTACTGAACACGAGGTGAATCGATCGAATCCAGGTGAGTTGAATATCGATCTCTGTTTGCTCAATGCCTTGCTCATCCCTTCTTCTACCCCTCCGCCCCTTTCCCTACGCTAAACTCACAGGTACACACAGGTGAGAAATACAAAATGTTCCACCCTTAAGTGTACACATGCATAATGGTTTCTTGTGTGACACGGGAGTGGTGTATTGTGTCGTAACACAGAATGGTGTCTTGTCATAACACTGAATAGTGTCTTGTATGCCACGACACAGAATTGTGTCGTGTGTGTCCTGATACAAAGAGGTGACTTGTGTCTCACAACACGTGTCTTGTGTCACGTGCATAAGAACACTGGCGAACACCAGGATTCGATCCGGTACCCCTAGGTAGTTAAGCCAAGCGTTATCACTCGTCCTCCACACCTCTATCTATTTTTTGTGATGCTTCATTATTGAAAAAGTCTTTCCAGTGATCTTTGAACAATCATTTTTTTTTCTGTCTTCGATTGTCGAGAATTACCCTTTGGCACTGACCATAAATTTTGATCACTCGCTTTTTTCCCCCAAGTAGTTTGAGATTACCAAAAATATATCTCAGAACGTTACCGATGATGGCGTCATTGAGATTTATACATCCGGGTTAAATTCAGCCTATTCAAGTATAGAGGCAGTATTGTATACACTCAATAAATCGACACACTTCACAGAGACGGATTGACAAATAATTTTTTGGGTCTGACGAAATTTTCCTAGAATATTCCTTGATTTTAGAAGTAAAATTTAGAAAAAAAACAAACAAACAAAGAGGAAACAAGTTTTTTTTTTTAATCCAGGAGAATCATTGCATTGAGAAAATTCTAGTTAAAATGCTAATGTAGTCTCGAGCTACTCGGAGATAGTGAGTTCTTTAAAAATAAAACAAGATTACAAAGAGAGTTTGTGTTATCACACAAACTCAGAGGCGGCCCCCATCAAATTAACCAATGAACGAGAAATATATTCAAGCCATAGTCTTGTTTTCATCGTTTAAAGAATTTTATTTTAAATTTGGTGTTATTTTTCACATAAAAGCAAACAATGCAACTCGTCGTCTTTGACAAGACTTTTCTACCTCTTCTGGAATAAGTACAGTAGCGTTAAGTGATCACCCAAGATCAGCATGGAAAGCTTCCGATACAGTGTGAGCTGATTACCTACTTTTATTGATTTTTACTCAAATGTAAAATCCCACTGTTAATTACATTTATTCAATTGTTATTGCACATTTTACAAAAATACTTAATTAAAATTATAAACAGAATTAACATTATATGATCAGGTTTCTTTTGTTATACTTTAGAAGGCTCAAAAGTAAAGTAGCAATTATACATGAAACACTGAACCATAATCTTCAAATACAAAAACAAAATTTAATAAAATACTATGAAAGACACAAAGATAAAGGCACATTCCTTGTCCCATATGCTAGGACAAATTTGTACAAATACTCCTTCTTCCCTAGTGCTATTAGAGCATGGAATGGGTTGCCTGAGCTAGCCAGGAAAACCAGTGACTTGGCAGAATTTAAGTCATTGGTTAATATGCATGACTAAATGCATGACGCGTAGGACGTAATCATCTTCTTTTTTGAAGTAACGTCTGTATTATATAAGATAAGAAATGTTATAACGTTGTGCTGTATCATTTACACTTAAACTACCATCTAGATGTGTCTGGGCATATATCTTGAGATTTTATTATCTTTCTTTGTGTCTGCTTTTACACACCTTAAAAACACTATTCGACAATGTCGATCCTGGAAAGGTACCGGGCTTTGTCCGGGGAGGTGGGGCTGTCTACGAAGATCTGATTTTTGAATTGTGAACATATACTATTTACATAAGATTTTTACCAAATTATTACATTTTTACTACCTTTACTATTTTAACTGTGAATAGACCTTGATTTTAATGATTTAACTGTATAGAATTTAGCCCTTGTTATGTAAAGGGAGAGTGATCTTTAAGAGATTACGGGTACGACATGGCCTGAAAACATGCCTAGTAGAGTTTGCGATATCTCCCTGTGTCGTTTGAGTTGTTATGTTGCTTCAGGTTGTGATTATATAAGAAGGGGATAGGATAAAAAGTACAGTATTGTTAAAAAAAACAACAACAAACAAGCAGAACATAGAAAATACTTTAAAAAACACAAAGCTTAAATAAGAAAAGAACCACAAATCACTGGAATATATCTAAATACTGCGAGATTCACTTCTCCTGTATATATATACATAAGAAATATATATAAGAAAATTAATTAATTACCTAATCGTTTTTTTAAATTGATTTATCTTTTGTCTTAGGACTTAGACAATGAATGATTGTGCAAATGATTGTGCAAAATTTCAGCTTTATCCGGACATCGGAAAACGTGTAAAGGAATCCCCTTAGATCAGGGGTTCTTAACCTGTGGGTCGCGACCCCTTTGGAGGTCGATTGACCATTTGCCAGGAGTCGCCCTAAGACCATCGAAAATATGGATTGTTATTGCCTACTCTACTATTGCTGTATGTATGTGTGTCTCTGGGTGGGGGATTGTTAAAAGGGGTCGCCGAACTTAAAAGGTTGAGAACCGCTGCCTCAGATGGACACAGGTTGGTTTTACAGTTACTAAAAGGAAGGTAAAAACGTGTATTTAACACATGGAGATTGTTCAGGGCTTGTGGTACGTTTAGTCCAGTGGCGCCCTGGCGTGGCCTTAACACGTCCCAACACTACATGGGTCTTCAAAGTAAACACAAATGGTGTGAGCCCTATTGAAGCAAGATTTCTTCTTCTTTACAACCGGAGGAATTCCAGCTCCCGTCGCCTCTTCGTGGCCCTCCGGAGGAAACGTCCTCAAGGGAGTCGGATAGGCCAAGTACGGTAGCACACATAGCTCTCAGTGGGCTACCACAGACACGGTTGAGAGATTGTATATTGCACGTGGTAGGGATGTCACAGAGGCCCGCTAGTCAGTCCAACCCCCCACCGATTCGTTCCCTAACGGGGGCCATACGCGCTGTGATGGACCCTCGCACGGGTTCGGTGGGACATTATAGGCATACGAAGGGCCCCCACGCGCTCGGCCTCCGGCCTCGCACGGGAGAAGGAACTCGTGCTTGGCTCAAGGAGGCCGTGACTAGCGACACACCGAGTGTGGTGTGAATACATGATCACTTCGGATAAGGTGGGACTCCGGACAGAGGGATTGGTGAAGAGCCGATGCCTGATCCTGGCCATGGATAAAAGCCATTCCTTGGTCAAGAAGTTCATAATAGGGAACCGGACGTTCTCGGACCTTCAGGACATCTGAATCTTCTTTAAATTGCACTGTGGACAATAGTTTTAAAAAAGGGGGGGGGGTGAGGTAGCATATCGACATGCTCGGGATAGGACCCGATGGTCGTTGGTTCAGCATCACCAGTTTAGTCTATTAAAATGTTTTGTTGTTTGTTTGTTTTACATGTTTCGGATGTTCCTTCAGAGTTGAAGATAGTTTACTTCCTAGTCCAAACCTCCCGCAGGACGACGGGGGATGGGAGCGGGCAGGATTTGAACCCTCGACCATCGATAAATCCGAACGACAGTCCAGCGCGCAAACCGCACGACCAGGCAGCCATTCGGTTCTTGTAGTCATTCATAATACCAAATGGTCCGTCTAACAAAGTGTTTTGTGGTCTGTTCAGACCTAGGCAAGGTGCTCTATGTCTGCTAGAATAGCTCTAAAGTTTTTACCCTTACTCAATGTTTATTAACGAAAGCTTACATTTACTTGTTAGACCAGCAATAGTAGAAGACCTTTAGGTAAAAATGACGATACTTTATTTCGAGTCTGGTGAATCAAAGGGCAAACAAAAAAGAAGATGGCTTTAGAAGAAGTGGTCAACGAATCGGTTAATGAATAAGATCCCGGATGATGCAGATTCAAGTGATCACTAGGAGAGTCAGCATATCGGCTTCCATTTGGAAGCTCTAGTTATATCTTCAATTAGCAATAAGGATTCACTTCGCCTAGGGCCTCCAATTACCTAAGGCAGGCCCTGGTTAGTATACCATTTATGTTTAATGCTTTCTACATTTACAAAATATATGAGTTCAAAACTGAAGAGCTTAGAAAATATAATTCTTCAGCTCTATAAAGTTGGGGAAAAATCCATTTAGGCCTGCCCTTTAAAACACATCGCTAGTCAACTATTTTTTTCTCGTCGTGTACTAAAAGCTTTAGTCTTGAGAGTGTGTATTCTGTAGTTGGCTTACATTGATGCACTGGAATATGCATAAGCCTAATAAGGCTTGTATTCGGGTCCGAAGATTAATGCATAATTTCTGTCAGAAATGTCAGTTCAAAATTGTGATAGGTTGTTATTCATCTTTTTGACCCCCCCCCCCCAAACCAAACCCAATTCTAATTTTAAACTGGTTGGACTGGAACCAGGGTCATCATCGCGAATCGGATTCCAAACCAGAATTGAGCAGAGGTTTTGGTGTTATCTTATCGTTTTAGTAACTTAAGTTATTGAATGACTGCATCAGCTGTGCGTATGCAATCAGTACATAGATGTCTCTATATTCCAATAGGCCCTTACTTCAAGTGTGTTTGCATAGACAGAAACCGAAAGTAGACCAAAGTAATGTAAGTTGGGGTGAACAGTAAAATGTACATATATATACAAATTTTGAGCCGCAATCGATTAAAAAACCAATAATCAATACCGGGTTGGGAAGCATTGATTGTCCACAGTATTCCTGTAAATTTAAGTATTGTGAAGTATTAAGGAAGTATTTTCTGTGTGTGGTCTACACAAATGTATTGTTATGTGTAACTCACAATTGTATAAACAAATTTTATTAAGGATAATAAAGATTATTATTATTATTATTTAATTATTTAAAAAAATGTAAAGTTCCCCATTCAGACCTCGTTATCTACAGGTCAGATAATGTAAAGGTCATCTTTTTATATGGTCCATGGTAAACGATGATGTCATGTGGCCAGCACAATGATCAACCACCTTTACGTTTTTCACATCTAATGTCAGGTACCCATTAGAGCTGTGTGGACTCAGAGGCGCCCAAAGATCCCAACGTTAAAATCCCAGTCCTCACCAGGATTCGAAGCCGATGTAAAATAAATGAGATGATATTCATTGTCTGGCGCTGCCAGGGTGGATCTTCATTACAGAGAAACCCAGTTCATTGTGGTCTCTATAAAAATGGTCATTGGGGATAAGTATATATATTGCTTCTGAAGGCCAATGTGACATAAAAAGAAAATTGAGGGTCATTGACGTAAATTTGTTTATCTTGCTATAGATATATAATATAATGGAGAAATAGCTTCCTGTACTTATCTTATAGAAAGTATACGTATCAACCTTTATGATATATATATATATATATATATATATATATATATATATATATATATATATATATATATATATCAATTTATAGAGTATAATGATTAGTCCTGATGTCTTAAGCATGTAGTTTATTATTCTTTAGGCATCAGCTCTTTCGACACAAAGATGTAATGTAGAGAACAAAATGTGTTTTTTTAAAGTGCCACAAACTGTTTTATAGAATAAACAAAATTTAGTACAGTACTTAGAAGATAAAATCCACCCTCCATCCTGTGACTCAAGAAGGGAGACGCCAGAGCGCGGGGTACATCAGAATGGTTATGGAAACGTTACATGAAATATATTTCTGTCGCTACAGATTATTACAACTTTATTATGGTGGCTGTTCTTATGAATAATGTACACTTTTAAAAAAAAAGGGGGGGGGGAGGGCGCCTACATCTAACACCATAGCACGCCACTGACAGCATACATACACACTAAAAATAAAAGATTATTCTCTAGGGCAGACGAAAGGTCGCCCACAAAGGCTATTCAATAAAATCAAAACAAATTTAATTGTCTTAACGAGGAAATAATAAAACGATGTCACTCACCTTCAGTCGACGGAAGACGTCATGTGTGGATATCCCTTAGTGTTATCTTCCGTCCACGCGAAGTCGTGCCTATACGATTGTGGAAACACGATGAGCGGTACCCAAATATGTGTAGATCTATTAAAACTCACACTGCGATAACAAACAACTTCCTGACTACACATGAAAGTGAATATAGAGCTAAACTTTGTCAAATCAACTTCTTCACAGCTTGGACTGGCGTTTATCTATTTACATAACAAGCTTATGACTAGGCCACCATTTAGACCCAAAAGTAATAGGCCTTCACTACAGTTAGATCTAGATTAGATCTGAATATCTAGATTTTGTTTCCTCCATACGTGGATCCATGTTTTGGTTTAATTATATCTAGATTTAGATTTTCTTACTATAGACCTACTGCTTAGACTAGTTCTAAACCGATATACACGTATCCCTGTGTGTTGATCAATGGGCAAGCCTGATTCTTATCAATTAGATTGTGTGTTAGTCTGGTGTGCTGCGCTCATTCACTAGCAAAACACGTTTAGAAAAAAAAAAAAAACACAAGAGAAAAGTCTGTCCCCCCCCCCCCCACTTCCCCATACACAACTTTTAGTCGACCCTTTTTTCCCCCGTTCGTGAAAAAATGTCAGGGGGGGGGGGGAGAGAGGTAAAGCCTTACGACTGCTTGTTAGGCTAATATCTGCCCGCCACTCTACAGGCCTTCGTGGTTGGATACAAAAAGAAACAAGTCGTCTGCTACGAGCGAGTGACACTTAGGCAGCATACATTTATGACGTCTTCAAGAAAAGCTAGAGAAAGAAGAGTGGTATGAGTCAAACAGTGACTACTTAGAAAACATATTTTTTTTAAAATTAAATAAAGACTTTCACTAGTATAGTGGCTCACGGCATTACATAAAATTTCAACTCTACTTATGTACAGTACAGTGACTCGTTTCATTTAGAGTAAAAGCGCGGGAAGAGCTTATAAAATGTTGTTTGTTTGACATGTTTCGGATGTTCCTTCAGAGTTGAAGATAGCTTACTTCATAGTCTAAACCTCCTGCAGGACGGCGGGGGACGGGAGCGGGCAGGATTTGAACCCTCGACCATCGATAAATCCGAACGACAGTCCAGAGCGCAAACCGCACAACCAGGCAGCCATCCATAAAGCCTTATTAGTATAGCTTATATTCCATACATATTGAAATAAGTAGCCTATACCTTTTCTTTGTTTTGCATTTCTCAGATGGTCCCTTAGATTTAAAGATAATTTTCATCCTAGCCCAAACCTGCTGCAGGACGACGGGGGATGACTGCAGATATGAACCCGGGACCATCAGGACCATTCGAAGACAGACCAGTGAACGTATCACCAGACCAGGGAGCCATCCTACTTCTAACTTGTTTCTACCAATCGTATTTCGCTTAATTAACGCGGGTGGTTCTGGTATGCGTCTTTCGCGATGATCGGGGAATCACTGCTTTTGAACAGAACAATTTTTTAAAAGTGAACAAACTGGATTAGAAAATGAAATTAAGCTTGCTTGCAACGTTTTTAAGGACTTCATAAATGGATGCTCCCAACGTTTGCATGCACTCTTTATCTTGAACAGCGTGACGTCACAAATGACGTTAGAAGAGCCTTAATGGCGTCACGCATGATTAAAGCAGGGGCAAAGTAAAGTTTAAAAAAACAATTAAAGTATCCCTTGCGATCTACGATGCAGACGATGTAAAGGTCATCTGTTTCTATGGGCCGAAGGTTAACGAGGGTGTCATGTCATCAGCACAACGACCAAACCGCCTTTACTTTCCCCAAGGAATATCAGGATCGTAAGGCCTACTAAAAACCCCGATATTCAAAAATCTTATAAGCCAGGAAAACCAATGACTTTAAAGCGGGGTTTCAATATTTAATTGGATATGGCTGCCTGGTCGTGCGGTCTGGACTGTCGATCGGGTCGTCTTGATGGTCAAGGGTTCATGACCTTCCTGCTGTCACCCCCACCCGACCGAAGGAGGAGCGTGTAGATATTACTAAGACTCTTCTACGCACGTTGTTCCGGATTTCAAAGACCAGCCGAAGTATTTTCTAAAGATCTAGCCCCCCCCCCCACCACATGAAGCGCCGGCACTGTGCAAATGAATGGCTTATTGTTGAGTTTCTATTAACCGCATAAGTTTGGGACTATGGCAAAAAGGACAACAAGGATATCACGCTGGGCTGTCAATCACAACAAGCAGAAGGATATTGCGTGGACTTGCCACTTGTATTGCCCAATATGTCGGCACTAGCTTTTCATTTTAATTACAGGACTGAGTTTGTTATATAAAAAAAAAAGGGGTGTGTATTTCAGGGATGACGGTTGCACATCTGACCTACATTTTTAACTGTCACAAAAACGTACTGACATTGTCATACTTGCTTGTCTTGTCCTGAAAATCAAAGGGAAATTAACTAATGTAGGCTTACGATGAGGTGTGGCTATTCTCCCCTTTTTTTCTCAACATCGAACACAAGAGCAGGGTCTGTGGGCCACATCCGGTTCACTGCTAGTAGATTTGCATGTCCAAGTGTGGCATATCCCGACTTCAGCTTTTGTTAACTCGTTCTCTCCGGATCAACGATGTCATCGTTGATTTGACCCCATTAGTTAACTTCTTTTTGGGGGTTTGTCAACTTTAATTCGTTTTATATAAAAAGGGGCATGCAATCATCTATTCCAATTATAACATTTTCAGATTAAAAGAGAACCATTATTGAAGTTTAACCCTAACATGCTAGTGAAATACAAATAAGAAAAATGAATACTTCCTTCTGAACATGGAACATAATTACGGAGAGATAGAGTTAAAACACGTAAGAAGTGGATAGATTTAATTTTTTTTTTAATAATTTTTTTTTCACTGATAGATGGAGGGAGTGGGGGTGGGCCGGTATGTCCACCAGTACTATTGTCTCTAAGTGAAATGATTGTTTGATATTTATACGGTAAAGAGAGCAATACAACACTGAAAAAAAAGTCTCTATATAACGATAAAGGTTGGAGTCTTTATATCGGGCGCATCCTTTCATTTTTAAAATAATTAATGAGGTGCAGTTGCGTCTGACAGACTGAAGGGGCTATTTATAGAACAAGTTGTTTTTTTTGTTGTTATTTTATTACATGTTGTGTCCCTGTGAAATAACAGCACGTCACGTCTGCAAAATGTTAGAAATGAAAATTAAAAAGATTTTTTTTTTAAGCTCAAACCTCTTTGCATCACACTTATCACACTCCACTTGATTGAGGGGGGGGGGGTTTGATACAGGGCCGGCTTTAGGAATAGGCAAACTAGGCAGCCTCCTAGGTTCTCCTATTGGTTGGGGTCTCTTACAAGATTAGAAAGGCATTTTTAGAGAAATAAAATCGCGAAACGTGCATCTAATCTCAGACATAACAAGTTCTATGGCTCTATGTCTACTAGCCAAGATCCATGTATCCAAAGTTTATCTCTATGTACATAGACCTACGTTAGACTACCCTTGTTAGAAGGCAAGACAAAAATGATTTTTAAAACAGGTGTATGACATTTGCATGAATATGTTTAAGAAGCACATGGAACGCCAGTTAAACGCTATGAGAATTTCAGTTATTTGTTTATTTAGGTATAGATTAGGCAGGTTTTTAATAAAGTGCGTAATTTATTTTTTTTTTTGGTGTTAATTTTCGTTTTTATTTGGGGCCCCCATGATCGCTTCACCTAAGGCCTTCAATTACACGAGGCCGGTCATGCTTGAGAGGTTCAAATCCGCCCTGTTTCTAAGCGAAGTGCATGTATGTCGCGATACGTTTCGAGAGCTTGTGGTTCTCCAGAGCTGTCAAGACAACAGCAGCAAGTCTGGGGCAGTCAAAAAGAATAGGAGACACTTTGTTCCTATTCCAGCCGTCAGTGGGGGGCAGTTCAAGTTTGGGGTCAGCGTGAGTCCAAGTTTGGGGGCAGCGTGAGTCCAAGTTTGGGAGAAGCGTGAGTCCAAGTTTGGAGGCAGCGTGAGTCCAATTTTGGGGCCAGCATGAGTCCAAGTTTTGGGGCCAGCGTGAGTCCAAGTTTGGGGGCAGCGTGAGTCCAAGTTTGGGGGCAGCGTGAGTCCAAGTTTTGCTTGAGACGAGTCAAATATGCGCCAATGTGTCAGTGGCTCATCCTGCACTGTTCTATAAAAGATTGCTCAGCCCAGGGAAGGCGCGCCTTCTGAAGGTTTAAAGATTTTGTTATTTAAATGTTTGGATGAGGTACGCAGAGCCGGCCTTAGGCCACTGCAACCCATGCGACCACAGTGGGCCCCGCACATTTATAGGCGCAAATTATAGGTGTAATTTATTAAATTAAACTTTATAACCTATAACAGATCTCCCGCTGCCTTCTGATTTACCAAGAGCTCCTGGAAATCTGAAATTATACAAATCTTTTAAAAACTCATATAAAACTTCTGAAATATAGAACAATTATTATTCTGGGTGTCATTCAATATGGAAAACGCCAATCCTAATCGCACTAAAAAAAAAAAAAACGGCATTATACCCGTAACTATGACATCTGATGAAAGAGACTTCTCGCGCATCAAATTAATGAAAATTTACTTGAGGGCAACAATTTTCAAATATAGTTGAAACATTTGGTAATTCTTGCTATTGAGCGTGGTCTACGTAGGAAACAATTATTATGATATACTGTATGACTTCGCTAAACGCTTGGTTTGTAAAGTTAGTTTGATCATGATTTTGTACTTAGTAAAGAATGAATAAAATGCAAAGGCGAATTTATTTTCTATTACAGAATCTTAATTTTCACTTATTATCATTGTCCCTACCCAGACAGTGCCCCCGTGCAGTCCGTTCGCATAGGACCCCTCAATGATTAAGGCCGGCCCTGGATGTACGACTGTCCTAGTCATCTACTACAAGAGTGAGTGGAGTTTTTAGGGATCAGAGCGAGTGGAGTTTTTGGGATCAGAGCGAGTGGAGTTTTTAGGGATCAGAGCGAGTGGAGTTTTTAGGGATCAGAGTGAGAGGAGTTTTTAGGGATCAGAGTGAGTGGAGTTTTTAGGGATCAGAGTGAGTGGAGTTTTTAGGGATCAGAGTGAGAGGAGTTTTTAGGGATCAGAGCGAGTGGAGTTTTTAGGGATCAGAGTGAGTGGAGTTTTTAGGGATCAGAGTGAGAGGAGTTTTTAGGGATCAGAGTGAGTGGAGTTTTTAGGGATCAGAGTGAGAGGAGTTTTTAGGGATCAGAGCGAGTGGAGTTTTTAGGGATCAGAGCGAGTGGAGTTTTTAGGGATCAGAGCGAGTGGAGTTTTTAGGGATCAGAGTGAGTGGAGTTTTTAGGGATCAGAGTGAGTGGAGTTTTTAGGGATCAGAGTGAGAGGAGTTTTTAGGGATCAGAGTGAGTGGAGTTTTTAGGGATCAGAGTGAGAGGAGTTTTTAGGGATCAGAGCGAGTGGAGTTTTTAGGGATCAGAGCGAGTGGAGTTTTTAGGGATCAGAGCGAGTGGAGTTTTTAGGGATCAGAGTGAGTGGAGTTTTTAGGGATCAGAGTGAGTGGAGTTTTTAGGGATCAGAGTGAGTGGAGTTTTTAGGGATCAGAGTGAGTGGAGTTTTTAGGGATCAGAGTGAGAGGAGTTTTTAGGGATCAGAGTGAGTGGAGTTTTTAGGGATCAGAGTGAGTGGAGTTTTTAGGGATCAGAGCGAGAGGAGTTTTTAGGGATCAGAGTGAGTGGAGTTTTTAGGGATCAGAGCGAGAGGAGTTTTTAGGGATCAGAGTGAGTGGAGTTTTTAGGGATCAGAGTGAGTGGAGTTTTCGCCATCAGTATTAGTGGAATATCAGGGATGATTGTGATTGGGGGTATTAGCGACCTTCAATGCGCTTACAACCAGACTTTGATTGGGAGGACTTACTGCCTCATGACTCTCACAACCCTCGGAGGTACGCGCATCTCTTTTTTTTTTTTTTATTATTATTTAATTTTAAATCCCAGGCGCAAGCCTCACCTACTATCCAGAACGGGTTCTCTTGCCATTCTGAAATCTTCACTAACCTAGGGTGTATGCCCCACCAACCGCCGCCACTACTTTGGTATTCTCCTTGGGTTTCTATTTAAGGAAAACTTTTTCTTTCTTCCCATGAGAGAAATCATTTTGACAGTGATTTCTTCTTACTGTTACGCTCATTGGTAACTTATGCATTATTTTGAGGGCTTCAGCTTCAGGCTATTTAGTAAGTGTTTTTCGGCTTAAATGCTATTTAGTTTGTTCCGACCTCATGTCGTTTTGTTTTGTGAAACTCACCGTATAATTTATTTGGTTATCAGTAATGCTAGAAATCGGGTTGTAACTACACCACAAATTAGAAATGTGGAGCCTTATTTTATAGAGTGATAAATTAGTCGCAATACAAAATTTTATGCAATTATGTTATTAAAATATAATTTATTTGTTTGAAATAGGTGTAATTAAGTTTATTACTGTGTTTCAAAATATTTTATTACTTCCCTTTAACAATCAACTTACATATTTGGGCATAATCATTAAAATAAGAAGGTTGTACGTTTTTTTTATAATAATTACTAATCTAAAAGGGCTGTAATTTATGCTTTAGTAATGTGTATAAATATATTCTATTACTTCCCTTTAGCGATCTACACTTTGTAGTTCAGGCTAGGAGAACAAATAAAAGGAGAAACTGCAAATCAATTTGAGAACCTCTCTTCTAGAGACCTACATGACCATTACATTCCCAAATACAGAGTTTCTCAAAATTTGTTTTTTCAGCCACATATTTCCTATTCTTTATTGACGGTCTCAAAAAGTGAGTTACAGTTGATAGTGAATCTGGTGTCACTATTTTCAAAAAGACTTTAAAGTGTAGCATTTCGAACAGGTCAGACTGGATATCTGAAATGCTCGACGAGAGGTGGTAACTAGGGCATAGGGCAGGTAGGGCATATAAATATAGGGTTAGGCTGCACTTAATATTAGGGCCTTATAATAAATACTTTAAAAAAAAAACTTATAATATACCTCTCTTAAGTAACTTATTGCTTTCCATACTTCGGTTATTCCTTCAAATTGGAAGACCATGGTATCCTGCGGCCTAGCGGCGAAGCAGGGTAACAGTGGGCCCTACCCTACCATCCATCACACACACTGACTGTGTGACAAAAAAATCGAGTAGTCTGTATGTATGGCTATACTTACCAAATGGCATTCCAACGCAAGTGGTGTATTTCTTTTTATGTCATTTGGTTCTATTCAGTTCTTACTCGTGGAAGTAATATTTTCTATAAATGTAGGCTAATGTTTGTATAACTTCTACACAGTATTTGACAATAAAAGGGGTTTCAAATGAGCACAGATCGGGTCTCAAACAAGGAAATCCTATGCCGAACTGGGAGTCGAATACACTTAGTGAGGTTGTGACAGCAGAGCGTCGCATGAGGTTTGCGGGACATGTTCTACGGCTTTTGCAAGACAGGATTTGAGCCTATCAAGCCCTCGCTCAAATGGAGTTTGATGATGATGATGATGATGATGACGACAAAATGAATTACGCACACCAAGAGTCAAGAGTTGCGATGACATGGAAGCCAATACAAGGAAAGCGCAAACATGGACTTCCTCGTATAACTTGGCGCCACACCTTCATGGAGGACCTCAGAACAGTGGACACCAGATGGAAGGAGGCTTCAGACATTGCCAATGACAGATCTTTATGGGGACAGCTTGCCACCCAATGCGCCGAACGGCGCGGGAGAACCTAAGTCTAAGTAATTAATCTATACATTTAAAAAACATTTTTTTTATTTATTTTTAATTTTATTTTTGGAGTGGGGTCTTTTTTTTTTTTTTTATAATGCTGATCTTGAAGGGAGGGTGTCTTTTTTTTAAAATCCTAATTGTCAAAGATATACAAATATTTCATTGCTAATTTGGATACGTCAAAGTTTTGCTGGACGTCTGGTACTGTGAGAAGCGTGTTCCCTATGGACCTAATCGTCTCGTCTAACGACCGTTTCCACCAGAGTGCCAGGTTGAGGCTAAGAAGCCATGCTCGGATGACCGTT
This sequence comes from Biomphalaria glabrata, assembly GCF_947242115.1. Classification (NCBI taxonomy): domain Eukaryota; kingdom Metazoa; phylum Mollusca; class Gastropoda; family Planorbidae; genus Biomphalaria; species Biomphalaria glabrata. The sequence continues at coordinate 85,329,463 of NC_074711.1, forward strand.
CTGACCTATGACAGTTGTTATAGTACGATGGCGTGAGTTTAAAAAAGAACGAAGTAGGAGTCGACATAAACAAGACGCTTTCTTAACAACGTAGCAATAAGAAGCATTTATAGACGGCTAGAAGTAGGTGACATTCGACAGTTCCCTTCATGATTATTAAACGTGTTTGATGTTCAACACCAGCTGAGTCGACTTCCTCTATTGATCATTCGGCATTTCGCCGGTGTTATCGGTTCCTGCATTACGTTCAGTGTTACCCCCATTTTGGGTTTGTTTGCATACGACACTGTGAAAGCGCCTTACAAAGTTCAGAAGAATAGTGTTAGCCTAGACTTTTTGAAATGTCTTTTAACTCTTTCTCTCCGTAATTATTAGTCCCCATTCTGACGGAATTTTTCATTTTGCCGCCCTACTATGATTAAGCTTCAATAACTTTATTGTTTGTAACCAGAAAATGTTTTATTTGGTATAGAATTAAAGGGGAACGCATGCTCTTTGTATATAACACAAAGTAAAGTTTATAAAATTAAACATTAATTTAATTTAATGAGGTCAAATCAACGATGGTATCGTCAATTAGGAGAGAAAGAGTTAAAAATATTTACCCGATATTGTTGCCGAAGCCTCTCGCGTAAATGGTAAACATGCTATAAGCATGAAAGTAGCGCTATATAAAAGCCATCATTTATTTAAGTCCTACTTACAAGATGCATGTTACTTAAAATTTTTGAAACTTAGTCTTTTGACTTGGTTCAAACACGGATTTAAAACTACAATACAAAAGCAACATGTAAGCAAACGCGACATGAACCTCTTCAAAATCGACACTGGCAACTGGGAAGAGGTGGCGCTGGACAGATCCACATGGAGAGAGAGCATAAAGGAAGGGTCACGGATTGCAGATGTCATACACAACAGAAGCAGAAAGAAGGGTGAAAATGCAACGGCGCCTGGTGATTATATATGCCCAACCTGCGATCGCAGCTGTGTATCAAGGATTGGCCTCTTTAGTCACACAAGAAGTTGCAAAGGGAAAAGATCGTCTCTGGAGGCGTAAAATGCCACAGACAAAAACAACATTTTTCTTTCGAAAAGTAAATTAACCGGCATTGCCATTGTCAGGTCGTCGAGCCCATCATTGATTTAGCGCCTTTTTTTGGGGGCGCGAGCCACAGTTTGAGAAACGATTCATTGGAAGGTGAAGGTCAAAGCGATTCAAACATTTTCAGTTTGTTTAAGTTCATCCCGCCATGAAGAAAAAACAAAAGAAGACACAGAGTAATGAACATACCTTTCTGTCTTGACGTCTGTTTCTCAAACATCTGCTGACACATTCTGACAAGGGCAAAATTCAAGGTTTACATGAGTTTGTTTAGACAATGTGTGTGCGTGTGAGTGTGTATGTGTGTTTGTTTGTGTGTGAGACTGTACACATAGCTACGTTTGTTTGTGAACCTGCCTATTCCGAAACAATTTTGATTGTCAGATCGGACTCATTGTTGTTTTTTTTTAGATGTTTAGTTGTTTTAAGGCAAAAAGTTTTCTCCTTGTCCGGCCTATCCACAGCCTATCAATTATAAATGTGGGGCGCGGTAGCCGAGTGGATAAGCACTTGGCTTTCGAACCGTGGGGGTCCCTGGTTTGAATCCTGATAAAGACTGGGATTTTTTATTTTTGGGGATCTCTTAGGCACGTCTGAGTCCACCCAGGTCGAATGGGTACCTGACATTATTCTGGCAAAGTAAATGCGGTTGGTCGTTGTGCTGGCCACATGACACTCTCGTTGACCGTGGACCACAGAAACGGATCACTTTTACCTCTATAGACCCTATGGATTGTAAGGTCTGGTAGGGGAACTTTACCAACAACAAATACATAATCGCTAAGCTAAGTACACATACACTATGCCTTACTGCTTCTGAACAGTTCCTCTAATTTTACTTTTAGAAATCTTGTTACCAATGAAGTTTCCTACATCCAAAAACAAAACAGAATAAGTGCCTTCCAAACTTAGTAGCCTACATTCTTTTTTACAATACCTCTTTTCAAGTCACTCCTTCATGGAGGGTGGGCGGACAGCTGATCTCAAAAATGGCTCTAACGATTTTCTTAGAAATTTAACAGTTGATGTATATCGCTGAGAAAAGAATTACTGGCTTATTGGCCACATGGGGAAAATTCTAATTTGTCTGTTATAATTTTTTTTAAAGTAAAAATAAATATATTTAAATTTGGCTACAGACTAAATTTAGGTCTAGATCCTAAATCGGTTTTAAAAGGACTATCGCGTTCGGGAATTTCCGGATGTATGTCTTAATTGATTCAAGAGTTTAGTAAATTAATGATCATGAAAATTGTGCGCATTGTCTTATAAGTCTGGATCTAAATGCTTATCATTGGAATATTAAGAGATGTACTAGATGTATATATTTCTCAGGTAGAAGGGTGGGGTATAAAAAATGTTTTAAATCTAACATTAATTAACATTAATTAACTTTTTAAGAGAACAAAAAATGGCTCAATAAGTTGCATACTGGAGGTATTGTGATTTTACCACCACAAAAGAGATACAAGACACTGATAGACAAAGACAAACAGACACAAACACTTCTTTGTTCCTTGACATGCAATCATTAAATAGAAACAATCTGATATAAACTTTTCACATGTAAATTATGATCGCGTCAGGTGTGAATGTACATTTTGTTTTTTATAGTTATGTTTTGTTTGGTGTAATGCATAAATTGTAAGACAAATTTCCTTGCGGACAATAAAGATTATTATTATTATAATTATTATTATTGTCTTTAAAAAAAGTATTATTAATGTTTCTCTTGTATAATGAATTCATTTGTGTAACCAGAAATTATATCTGAGACATCTTCGTCTAAAAAAAAAACAATAATAAATATACAACAAACAATAAACAATCCATTGGAAGTAATTAGAACCAACAGACACGGGGTAGCTCTGGACAATAAAATTATTTAATAATTTTTGTGCTTTAGAATCATGTGAAATGCCAATGAGTAAATATTTATAGAATATGTCAATCTGAAACAAATAAACATCTAAATAAATTTCATGTCTTTATGTTAAAGTCAAACAAGTTTCGTAACAAAATTATTGCAATACAAACATATACAAAAAAAGAAACATTTATCTGAATGCTTTTTATGATGTTACAATTCATTCAAGAGAAAAAAAAAAGATAAATTAGCATTTCTAAAATTGTAAAAACAAATAAGACTTCATAGTCTAGAAAAAACAACTTTAAACTCCCTTACAAAATTGTGTAGATAATACTCTAGCAACAACTGCCGGTTTGTGGGTATTCATTGTTTCAATCAAAACTTTTGATGAAATACAAGTGAAGACACTTTAGAATGGCACCAAGGCGTACAAAAAAAAACAGTTACAAAGTTATGTGTCAGTTTAGTCCTTCATTCCACCACCCATTCCACCGTATCCACCACCTCCTCCTCCCATTCCACCACCACCTCCACTTCTACTCATTCCTCCTCCCATTCCGCTGCCTCCACCAAATCTACTCATCCCGCCTCCATAGCCGCCGCTGCTTTTCCCACTACCTCCTCCTCCTCCTCTGCTCATACCTCCTCCCCCACGGCTCATTCCACCGCTTCCACCACTCATTCCACCGCCACCTCCTCCTCCTCCTCCTTGTCTGCTCATACCTCCTCCCCCACGGCTCATTCCACCGCTTCCACCACTCATTCCACCACCTCCTCCTCCTACTCCTCTGCTCATACCTCCTCCGGTTCCACCACCTCCATTACCAGTACCTTGTCCGCCTTCACCGTATTGTATTATTATCTTAGCGATTTTTTCACTTCCACCGCCCGTTGAACCACCTCCGTTACTCATTCCGCTACCCCCGCCACCTCTGCTAGACCCTCCTCCCCCATGGCTCATTCCTCCGCCTCCCCCTCCTCTGCTTATTCCTCCTCCCATTCCTCCGCCTCCACCTCCTCTGCTTTTTCCTCCTCCCATTCCACCACCTCCACCGCCTCTACTAATCCCGCCTCCATAGCCGCCGCTGCTTTTTCCACTTCCTCCGCTTTTCATTATCATCTTAGCACTCCTCCCTCCCATTATTCCACCACCACTACTCATTCCACCACCTCCTCCTCCTCTGCTCATGCTTCCTCCTCCATAACTCTTTCCACCACCTCCTCCTCCTCCTCCTCTGCTCATTCCACCGCTTCCACCACTGCTTCCACCTCCTCCTCCACCTCTGCTCATACCTCCTCCTCCACCTCGACTCATTCCACCGCTTCCACCGCTCGATCCACCTCCTCCGCCTCCTCTGCTCATGCTTCCTCCACCATAACTCTTTCCACCACCTCCCGATCCACCTCCATTGCCTTGGCTGCCTCCGCCATATTTAATTATTATCGTTGCACTTTTTCCACTTCCTCCACTGCTCGTTCCACTGCCTCCACCGCTGCTCATACTTCCTCCTCCATGGCTCCTTCCACCACCTCCTCCACCACTCATTCCACCACCTCCTCCACCTCTACTCATGCCACCTATAGATCCACCCCCATAACCGCCGCTACTTTTCATGATCAGTTTTCCACTGCTTCCACCGCCTCCCCCTCTTCTGCTTTTCCCTCCTGCCATCCCTCCTCCTCCTCCTCCTCCTCCATGGCCTCCGTAGCTTTTACTTCCTCCACTACTCATTCCACCGCCTCCTCCTCCTCCTCTGCTCATACCACCTCCTGAGCCACCTCCATGGCTTTTGCTGCTTCCGCCTCCACCGCTTCCTTTGCTCTTGCTGCCTCCGCTTTTTCCTTTCCCGCCATAATCCATGCTTCTTCTGTACCGACCACTCCCACCCTTGCTGTCTTCGCCTTCCCCATCGTCGCCAGGCAATGATTTATGGAATGCCTGGCCGCCGGAACTGCTAAGACGCTGACTTCCTTTCCCCTGACTAGAGCCGCCATTGGAACTCTGTGAACTTCTGCCCTGGGAATTTCCGTTGTTACCACTATTACCACTGTTACCACTATTGCCACTGTTACCACCGCTTCCGTATCCTTGACCTTTTGATGACCCGCTTTGACTGTTTCTTCCCTTTTGTTGGTTATTTCCACTTCTGTTATTGTCACCATCTTCCTCGCTGCTGCCGCCGTCGTTTCCTTTTTGTTGATTATTTCCCTTGCCGCCGTAACCACCTCGGTTGTTTCCCTTGCCATTGGCTCTTATGTTGCTGCTCCTGCTGGAAGAATCATCTTCAGAGTCTTGATCGTCACCCTTTACATTACCTCCGAACTGGAAGTTGTTTCCCTTACTGGAGCTGTAGCCACTGCCGCTTCTTGAATTTCCTTTTGACTGAAAGCCATTACCTTTACTGCCTCTCGAACCTGTATCACTGTTGGTATCACTCTTGGTGTTTCCGTTGGATTGGGAGTTTCTTCCCTTGCTAGAAGAGAAACCATCACCCCCTTTAGAGTTGCCTTGGGACTGATAGTTATTTCCCTTGCCGGCTCTGCTATTCCCGTTGCCTGAATTTCCGTTGGCTTTAAAGTTATTGCCCTTGCTAGCGGAGAAGTCGCTGTTGTCTTCGTCGCTACTCTGCTGGTCGTCGTCACCGAAGTCGCCAAAGTCTTGGCCTACGCGGCCTTGACCTTTTCCTCCGGATTTCTGACCGTTGTCGTTACCAGTCCCGCCACCCTTAGAGAAAGAAGTCCCTTTGCCATAGCCACCGTCACCTTTGAAACCGCCGCCACTTTTGGACTTTGAATCACCGTAGGAAAGTGCGTCACGCTTGGACCTCTGTATAAGCTGACCGCTGGTAATGACCAGACCTGGAGACAGAAGCAAAATATCTCTTAAAATCTAAAATCATATTAAAGAAATCGTTTTTTTTTTTTTGGTTAATCATATTAGAAGTCGTAAAAAGTTATAACTTTACCCGGGAAGCTTTTCACGTGCTACTTTTGTGATGTCCCTAGTACTAGCATAAGTCATGCTAGGATATACATATACAATAAGACATTAACTTTTTGAATCTGTATATAACCCATATAAATAGGTTGTTATAGATTGGTAATAAATATAAAGGCAAAATATAATAGTTCATTTGCTGTTCATGTTACTGTATTATGGTGGTAGCTACAAGAATTCAAAATGTTAGTTTTGACTATTTTCAAGTATTTTTAATTCGGAAGATAAATGTTTGACTTGATAAAACAAATTTGAAATGAAAAGGCGTCTACTCTAATGTGTCTTCTGCGTATCTATCTTTTTTTGTGTGTCATTTACAGTTTCTCCTCTTGTGTGACGTCCAGGAGTCTTCTCCTGTGTCTTATAAGTGTCTAGACCTACGTGTACTCTTGTATATGTCGTCTAATATGTGTGGTCCACCCTACACGTCTTATATAGTTCATCTTTTTCTTCTTCGTTCTTATTATTATGTTGTAAGTTCAGATGAGTAAACTAATATATGAGATGAACTGTACAGTGGTTTCCGAATCAGGCAGCTCTCATTATAGTTTTCTTTCTCTTGGAAGGTTTTAGGGCAAGTGACTTGTTCGGACCTCTTGATAAAGAACGCAGTTTTGTGTTTCATCTGATATGGTTTATTCCCTAAATGTCTTTTGATATGTGTCTTATCCTATATGTCTATGTTTTCTATATTTCGTCTGATATGTGTTTTCTCAAAATGCCTTCTATGTTTCGTCTGAGAGGTGTCTTCCTTAAATGTCTTCCCTTTCGTCTGAAAGTTCCCCCTTTCAGACCTTGCGATCTATGGGACTGATGATGTTAAGGTCATCTGTTTCTTTGGCAAACGGTTAACGAGCAGGGTGTCATGTTGCCAGCTAAACGACCAACCGCCTTTACTTTCCCCAACGAAAGTCAGGTACCCATTGCTGCTGGGTGGACTCAGGGGTGCCTGAGAAATCCCAAAATAAAAAAATCCCAGACTTCACTGAGATTCAAATTCCATGTTCGGAAGCCAAGACCCTAACAACTCAGCCACCGTGCCCCCTTTTGTCTGATATGTCTTTCCATAAATGTCTTCATTTTTGTCTGATACCCAATATGTCTTTTATGTTTCGTATGATATGTGTACTACCCAATAAGTCTTTTATATTTCGTCTGATATGTGTCTTCCCTAAATGTCTGATATCTGTCTTTCCCTGTATGTCTTCTTTGGGTTCACTTTATCACGTCATCTAATTCTCTTCTTCAGTGAATAATGTACCCTTCACAGATGTCGACAATTACATGTTAAAATTTTCTGATATAATTAATCTTGGTGCAGTCTCATTTGCGATGGACAGGACATCTTTAAAGTATCTACAGTGCAACAGGCAAACTAAAACATGATATTATTATTGTTGAGACTGTTTCATTTTTTTGAAATATTTTCAATTGGTCAAAAACGACGGGCATTAAATAAACAAAGGCTTATAACAGAATGGTGAAGGGAAGACTGAATTGTGAAGCGCTTGGTGAAGACTGGGATTTTTAATTTTGGGACATAAAGAGCGCTCCTAAGTCCACCCAACTCTATTGGCATAAGTTTGGGAAAAGCAAAACGATTGGTCGTTGTGCTGGCCACACGACACCCATGTAAACTGTCGGCCATAGAAACGAATAACCTATACATCACCTGCCCTTTAGAGCGCAAGGTCTGAAAGGGGTAATTTACTTTTTATTACAGACGCCCACTTGTGATAAAAGTATGGCCTTATAACTTATTGAAAAGTCTAAACTACTTTTGTTCTTTAATTAAATAGAATTAATTTTGGACAGTTTTCTTTAGACTAATTGTGTCTTTTGTCACATTATCATTAATAAAGAATAGCGATTAATCATAATTATCATAATAAACTAAAAATAAACATTTAATTCTTCAGTGGACTCTGTCTTTGAGACTACAATGAATTTTGTTTCCTTTTAACGAAGGTCGACCTCGGAATTGCCAGATAATGAATACTCGTTCGTTTCTAACATAATAATAAAATAAGAATAACTAGACCTGTACCAGAGAATGAAAACTAATTCATTTCTGCATTAATAATAATTTATAATAATAATAAAGGTACCCATTTCAGAGCTTGCTATCTATAAAGGCAGCTCTTCTGTATTTATGGTTAACCGGTAACGAGGGTGACATCTGATCAGCACAAAGATCAACCGCTTTTACTTCAAAAGCGTACCCATTAGAATTGGGAGCCCTAAAAAGACCCGAATGTCAAAATCTCAGTTTGACCTCGAGATCCTTCGATTCAAAAGCTTAACTTTTTACCACGCCTCGATAATAATAATAATAAAATAAATAATAATTATATTTAATATTATTATTAATAATAATTGATCAACACCCGTAATGCTGTCTCAATGCGCTTTGTGGTATTAGAAAGTGCGTAAAACCAATATCCAAAATTTCATAAAAGAATTAAAAACTGGCGTTGCATGCTATTACCAGAGTATATCTAAATGACCAAGTGGCCTGGTACTTACAGGTCAGTAAAAGAATAAACACTTTCATGGCTTCTTGGCCACGAGGAAAGCCCTGACACTTTCACGGCTTGACCTCTGACAAAGCTGACAGCTTCATGTGAAACAAGTCCGTGGTTTTATATAGCAAGCCCGCGGGTTTATTCCGGTCCGTTATTTTTTTAAACATCGTGTACCGAAATCTTATCTGTACTGAAACAACATATGACGTAATTACGGACTTTTTTTTACTCTCTTCCAAAGATGTCTTTTTTTTTTTTAGTTGCGACTTTGAGATGGTACAGGAAAAAAAAGAACCTTAGAAGGGTAAGTGGGGGAGGGTGGAGTACCACTCTGTGGGAAATGGTTTCAATGAATGAAGAGGAAGGAATGTCAAACAAGCCCTAGAACTAACAAAGGTTATAGTAGGTCTAGGTCAAGGAGACCTTCATATTACGTCTGTAATAAAGGAAAAAAAAATTGGCATATGTTTCAACAATGTATATTGAGTTCAGGAGACAACGAATTAATGTATAATAACATTGACACATAATTATTATGCATATATATATTTTAGCAGAATGCAGCTATTAATATGAGCTAAAATAGTGGAGATTTTCGGATAACTATTAATAGCTAGCATTTTTTGTTTATCTGGAATATAGAACATAGAAAGTGTTTAATAACACTGTATTTTTAAAGGTATATATATCTATTTATATATATATATATATATATATATATATATATATTTGGTGTGTGTGCATTTTTAGAGCACTGTAGAATCAAATTTATAAATGATTTCATTTGTGGCAGTAAATAAAATCAGTACGTAGAGGTTATTAGAGGCGCAACTAAACAACATTCGAAACCACACCACCAGGCAGCCGTCCGTGGTAAAATATGAAGGTCAGAGTTAGATCTACCTAGCCACGTGACATAATGCACTCTTCCTCTATCTCCGAACTCGAAGCAAAGCGTCATTCAACTTTTCGATTAAACGCCCAAAAGGAAAAAAATAATCTGTTTTCATCTGCGATCATCTTTCATCATTTACACTTTCTTATGACTCTAAAAAAAAAAAAATTCGTTAAGTTGTCTAAAATACAATAAAAAGGCCTGGTCTTGTGGTATACGCTCTGGACTGTCATCTCTATGGTTACATGTCCCCCCCCCCCTTTTCCAACTGTCCTGCGCGAGGTTTGGGTTCAAATGCAGTAATCTTCAATTCCGAAGGAACATTTGAAATACGTTGACCAAAAGACCAAAAACAAAACAGGTAACAAACACAATCTTTAATGAGCAAACATAAAATGACAAGACATAACTACAATATGTGTGTTATCTTTTAACAATTACTATAACAAATCGGTATACTTTTTGGGGTTTAGGTCCTCTACAGTTATAAAAATTAGTTATACTTTTGGGCTCTACTTCTTTTTTTTCCTGTAATAACACCATTTATTAAATATTACGAGAAAATTAAAATGAATATTTTTTTTAACTGTCGATCTAAATCTACATTTTGTTCTGGGCCTGCCTTAGATATGGGGGAGGCCCTAGGCGAAGTGAATTTGGTGGCCCCAAATGAAATAGAAAAATTTAAAACAGACAGCGAAAAAAAATTCACTATTGATTTAAATTCTAGTGAGATCCAGCTATAATCGAGTATAACCTTGGGTATAAGTTTTGCTATTCATTCTAATATTCTTTTGAGTCCTGTGCGAGGCCCCCACTCATCCGAGGCCCTTCCCGGCTGCCTAGTTTTGTCTATGCCTAAGGACGGCCCTGTTTGGTTTCAGGCAGAGTTATTTTTCCTATATCTACATTTAGTACCCAAAGCTAAAAAACAGCAGTTACCAGTATAAATGTTTTATGGTATTTTACGGTAATTAGAATCTTCTTTAAACAAGTCGGCGGTATGTCAATCAAGCAGGCGCCACCCCTTTTACTCATTGCTTTACTCATTGGGGGTCACGAGCGGACAATGATAGGGGTTGACTTTGCTTTCAACCAGAATTCCCCGCAATTTACATTTATTGCCAACTCGGAATGTATGACAAAAATGTTAGTAAAAAAAAAAAAAAAAAAGCGATGGAGATGCTAAAAGATTGCTAGGGTCCGATATAGAAATCAGGTTTGAAGTAGTGAGTGTTGCAGAAGCGAAGAAAACGGGTGAAAATGGTCCAGGGGAGGCAAAAAATAAAAAAAGAAATTATAGTTGTAGTCTTCTGATACAAATAAACAGTAGTGCTCTCCCCTAACCAAATCTAAAGGGAGTCAACATGATCGTTAGACTGTGTCATACAATAACGATATGATATCACATTTTTCGTTTGATTCATAGGTGGCGCTTTAAGCAAAAGAGCACCACCTTGAAAATGATTGTCGTTTTACTTTTGCACCTCAAACTGCCATTTCAAGTTAGCAAGGGCGCTCTTATATAAGATTTTTTTTTTTTACATTACGGAGCGTAGCACTTCAAATACTATAGTAGAGTTATCTGGTCTTACAGGAGTCAAACATATGATGTCAAGACACATTCATTTCATAGATAAACCTTTCCAACTAGATCTAAATGTGCCAACTTTGATGACCGGTTTATGGGCCTCAGACTGTCGTCCCAATGGTCTCAAGTTAAAATCCTCTTCATAACTTCATCGTTATTCCCTAACGTCCTATTCTAGGCTAATAAATATAAGCGTCATCCCAAACACACTCACTTAGTACCTGAGAATTCTATATCAATTTTCTCTACACCCATCTCTTCGCACCACTCTTCGCCCTCTTTAAAAAAAAACTTGAATTTTTAGTTTGTGTAACATCTAATTACCATGGCACGTTTTTATAACGTCAACCTTCCCAATCTTGTTGTTTTTTTTCGATTACCAGTATGGTTTATTCACACAACCCCACAACACATCCTTACGCCTTAGAAAATAATCATACATATAATCTCTAAGTATTCTTGACTTTTTACCTTTTAATCAAATTATTTGAAAGTCTCTCGGATGTTTTCAAACTGATTAAGTAGAAAATATTTATCTGTACTTGTCAATGTCTCTATAATCTCTAAAACGTTTTGAAAATGTCGATAGTTTTTTTGGATTATAGTGTTACTAACTCCAAGAAATTGCTTCGATTCTGCCCATCTAATTCTTCTTCAACTCGTTTGAAATGCCAACGAAATGATACATTTTGATTTTTAGAGAAAACGAATGATGTCCAAGATTCTCTTCTAGAGACTCTCCACTTTTTCTCTTGTGTTGAATTAAATCTTGATCCTTGCTGTCAGCACTGTTTCCTACTCGCAGATAAGCTTCAAACTCCCCCCAAGTGATGACAGAATGTGAGCTCTGCAGTCTTCTGCTTTTCAGTTTTCGGCAATAGCCTCCAGCACTCGTTGAATCCATCGTGGTATTGACATGCTGATGTAGGACTTGATCTTGTGGAGAAGAATAAGAAGTTGAAGGAAGTAATGGATTTTGTTGTTGATGAAGAAATGCAAAACACTTTCTCAGAACTTTCTCAACTTTTGACGTTCGCAGTAAGAATCAAACCTTTGTCGTTCTTACTGTTCATTCTTGATGTTTATTGATTTATTTGAATGGACTATCCATCTGCTGAACCGTTACAGATCGTTGGGTGACAAATTGAATTCAAACGTCATCTGTAATGTCTTCAGTGACGTTCAGTCTGGAGTATTTTATCACCAAATCTCAAAGAAGTAAGAACTTCATACATACTGGGGAAATTTTGATACCCCAAGCGGCCGGCACCACCTGCACGTGGCTAGCTACGCCTCCGGTAAAGAGTAATAACGGACTGTATAAGCTAATTAGAATTGCCCTGCGTAAGTTAATTATCTTTTATAAATAGCGCAGTCTGAAGGTTGTGCAATATTCTGTAAAACTATCTTATCAAAACCTAGTATTGTTTACCCTCATGAGATACTGCGGTCCTCCTTAATTTTAGGACAAGCCTTATTATTACTAAGTGAAAAACGAACTAATATTCATTCTCTGGAACTGCCAGGGTCGAGCTTTGTTAAAGAGAAACAAATTTCATTGTAGTCTCCCTTTAACAATGTTCAGTGAGAAACTTTCTGGTGATGTGGCAGGTCTGCAGCAGTAGCGCCCTCTGATAGGCAACGAGAATCTTCTTAGGGATTTTTAAGTACCTTAAATGTATATGTGAGGTCAGTTTTCACGATATAACAATAGGGTATATTATTATTATTATTATTAATATTTTATTATTATTGTTTCGAATTCTCTTGCACTGCCAGAATAGATATTCATTAAAATTAAACACACCTCATTGTTTTTTTTTAAATTATTAATACGTACCTATAGTAGGTTTTAATGCATATCAATATCATGCACCAATGAGTGACCAAAGGTTATCTAAAGGAAAGAGTTTCAAAGAATAACTTATCTTTGCGTTATTTAAAAGTGACTATAGCTAAAAAAAAAATAACAATAAATAAACAGCTAAATCTCAATATGATAGACCAGATGTAGATCTAACTGCTTTGAGCAAACATTCTCAGACACCTAACAATGTAATCCGACAAGCCTAAATGTCACTCGTGACACAATTACTCTAATGCACTGAATGACAGCTCTGGGGAGGTAGTCTTTGGCAAATACAGACTTGCAGCTTAGTGTAACATGTCTACATTGTACAAGATAGAAGTTGATCATTCTCAAACTGAGACTGCGTCATAGGAAAAACACGGGCTTCTCAAACAAAGCAATGGAATAGTACAAGGCTGAGTTTTAATCGGTGCACTAAGTATTTAAACCCAGGTTCTTGTTAACTTTACAATGTGTGTGCTGCTGGCTATGAGGCCCAGAGATCTGCAGAAAATTACTGAAAGCTACGATTGTTTCACATAGATTATTGAAGCATTGCATAGTAATTATTGGGACGAGGTGACCGATTGGTCTAGAGCTTGGCCTCCAAAACGGAGGTTCATGGGTTCAAATACCGTTGAAGGTTAGGTTTTGAACCTCGCAACCTTTAGGAGGTCATTAAGCGTATTCTGCTTTAATGAATTCCAGGCAATAGTTGGTGAACGTTGTTGTGCTGGCCACATTACCATTTACTGTGGAAGTAGCTGAGCGTTACATCTCTGCTCCATGGACTGCCTGGTCTGAACGGGGGACTTCATTTTATTGGTATTATAATTGATGCATAGATAGTTATCTATTGGGCCCCATGATAACCTGCCTACCAATGTCAAATAAACGCAAAGCATTAATGAGGGCATGCAAAGACCTTTCTTCGTGGAACAGTACCAGGAAAAAAAGAAGAAGAGGCAGACTGAGAAAAGCGATGGGAGGACAACATTAAAAATGGACGGGCCTGCCGTTGAAAGAGGTTCTATTCAAGGCAAAAGACAGAGGGGAATGGAGAAAGACGGTCGATGGATGATGTGTGGTGTCCCAACGGTTCAACAGGCTTATGGTCAGGGGAAGATAAAGGAAGATAGTTATGTTAATATGATTAAAATCATATTTTCACAATACCTCTATTCTAGTCAGATCATTATGGAATCAGCAGAAACCTGGATCCAGCAACCTGGACAGCTGATCTCAAAAATGACTCTGATGATTTTCCTAGAAATTTAACAGTTGATGTATGCCACTTAGAAAAGAATTACTAGTTCGTTGGCCACATGGGGAAAACTAGTTTGACCGTTATCATTTTTCAAATTAAAAAAATAAACAAATGTAAATTAGGCTGGAGACTGTGTCTTGGTCTAGAGCCAATGTGGCGTAGTAATGGGGTATTACCGTGATTATGCGATAACAGAAAATTTACAGTTGCTTCAATTTTGTTGAATGTTATAAGCGTTGCTTAAATTTTGACGTCAATCTAATATTCTAGATCTAGAATTAGAGTTCTCAATCAGAGCTTTAGGTCCAGTGTTAGACCTAGATGTCCATATAATGAATATACCAAAAAAATAACCGTTCTTGTTGGCCAATTTAAAAAAATGCGTAAGTACAAGCATCTGTACTAGTATTATGGGCTCGATACCCGAATTGAACCAAACATTTTTTTTAAAATTATTTTATAGTATATGAAGGTTTAATATTGGAGATATTGTCTTTAAAAATATTTTTAAAAAGTTTTTCTTGCTACAATATATAGAAAGTTGAAATATAGTATTCACCGTAAAAGTTTGGTAAGAAAATAAATAAATTGAACATTGTAGAACAACGAATAGATTAGCCATTTATAGAGAACCAAAGAATAGAAGAAATATTAAATGCGGAAAGGAAGACCAAATAGAATAAGCAATATGACAGAGGTGTATAATGTTTTTTTTTCTAGTTTTGTCAGATCTAATTATGACAGACGGATAGACTACACAACACAATAGCTAGCTTGCCACATAAATGTATCTTAATATTGCAAGAATTAGAATGAATTCAAATAAGGAAGACTATTCACGAAACTTTATTTAGCTAGCAACTTAGAGGACTAAATAATTAAATGTGTTTTTCCTGAAATAATTTACAGTAATTCCGAACATAAATTTCACACATCTAGGAAAGCCCTCGGCACCACAATCAGACATGCGTTCCCTGGTCATGGCTACATTTTTATATGCTTGTGAATGCCCTGACTGCAGAGCTAGAGAGGAGGATCCTAGCAATGGAATTGAGATGCTACAGAAGAATCCTAGGTATCATATTCAAAGACCGCATCAAAGAGACAGGGTTACTGCAGCGATTGGACTCCATGATGACCTGCTAACTATAGTAAACGCAGCTAAAAATCTATGGCCTTATTACAAGATCTCGTTGCTCGCTAAAACTTTCCTTCAGAGAACAGTACCAGGAAAAAGAAGAAGAGTCAGACAGAGAAAGCGATGGGAGAACAACATAAAAGAATAGACGGGCCTGCCATTGATAGAGGTTCTAACTAAGGCAAAAGACAGAGGAATGGAGAAGTACGGTCGACGACTCTTGCGTGGTGCCCCAAAGGTCCAGCAGACTAAGGGATAGGTGAAGGAAAAGGTAAAAAAGGAAAGTATATCAATAATTTCAGCCCTTCACTAAAGTGATACCTCTTGACAATGTTGGTGAAACTCTCATCTGTATCACCTTCACCAATCTCTTATCCTGCATCTGTATCGCTCCTCTACGCTGAATAAATGGAATTCATGGATCACCACCAGAACAGTTAAATCAGAAGTCACAACTTCGGCTGGCATTAATGAAGAACTCTTCAGTATTGTGTAGAGCCGAACGCTGAGCTTGTTTGGGTCATATTGTAAAAGACATGACTCACTGTCAAAAGTCATTTATCAGGGTACAGTAGATGGAGAACAAAGAAAGGGTCGTCCAAAGAGAAAGTGTCTGTACAACGTAAAGGAATGGATAGGCTTCTCTGTTGATATCTTACTAAAAACAGCTTATGACCTGGAAAAATGGAGGGATAAGGGTAAGCGAACTATCCCAGCACTCCTACGACGAAGGTCAGGATACTGATGATAGGATTGTACTATCTAACCCATTTTGTTAAAACTTATATTTAGCTGCTTAAACATAAATTGTGAGAATAAATTATCGATTGTAAACAAAAAAATTATAAATTTCGCTACACAGTTGATTTGTATTTTATTGTCATAACAGGAACATATTAAACATATTCATCTTTACATCAACATATATAAACAACATATACGACAAAGTTGTCACATATTTTTTTTACATTATTATTACAATTTCTTTTGTGACACAGTCACATCTTCACAGTGAGGGCCAGTAACTTTAAAGTTCATTGATATTGTAAGTCTTTTGCAGTTGAAACACATCAGTTCGTCATTTCTTGTGGAGTTTATTGATGTGATATACAAGTACAATTTAAAAAAAAAAAAAAGGGGTAATGTTGGGTTTCTGAATCCCCCGAAATGGCTTCATAAAATTAAAAAATTACAATCTATGCAATTATCGGCAACTAAATCTTTTTCTTTTATTTCTAAAGACAAGCCGTACTATATATTGCGAAACTAAATACAGAAGCACAGGTGTTGAGTAATATATTTGCAATAGAAGAAAATAGTTTTCTATCGAAGAAATAGTTCAGAGACTATACAATAGTTCGATGCATAACGACCAGTCATATCTACCTGTGAACCATTCTATTTTTATTTTACCTTGTTGCAATATCTGGAACCTGCGATTTTATTTTGATAAGCTTCAGTTCTTTTTTTTTTTTTTTCTGAGTTGGCATTCAAGGTGACCAGAGCTGGATTAGGTTTATGTAGAAGTTTGACATTTTTTATAGTAAATAATCAACACAACATAGGTATGGAAAATGGAACTCATGGAAGTTTGACCTACAATGAAGTATTATCTACATTTGTATCAATTCTATCATATATATCTGTATTATCAGTGTGTATTATATGTATCATTCATATCGTAACCGTTATTGTATATTTTTATTATATGTATCATGTGTTGCATGTGTATTATATGTGTCATCCATATCATATGTGAAATCTTTAGCATGTGTGACATCTGTATCATGTTACGTGACATATGCATTGAGTGTGACATATGTAACATGTGTAATATCTGTATTATGTGTTGTGGCATCTGAATTATGGACGACATCTGTATCATGTGTTGTGATATCTAAATTATGGACTACATCTGTATCATGTATTGTTGACATATGTATCACGTGGTATGACCGGTATCATACATTGTGACATCTGTATCATGTGTTGTGACAGTAGCATTATGTGTGACATCTGTATCATGTGTTGTGACAGTAGCATTATGTGTGACATCTGTATCATGTGTGGTATCTGTACTATTTATTGTGACATCTGTATCATGTGTTGTGACAGAAGCATTATGTGTGACATCTGTATCATGTGTGACATCTGTACTATGTATTTTGACATCTGTATTATGTAGCATTTGTATCATGTGTATCATATCTATCATTATCTTATAGTGTTTAATGTATTTGAACTGTGTCATCACAATTTCTCTATCTTCTTCTTCATAGCTTACTTTGATCCTACAGTTTACAAACTATAACATGCGTTCGATTAATTTGACCATGGCTGTGAAACTTTCCTCCGTATCACCTTTACTATAGATCTTGATCTTTCATCTATACCACTTCCCCGAACACCCCTAGCCTGAATGCTGAATACGTTGACCTAGCCGTGTCTTCGTTTTCTTGATTCTTTAATCCTTGTAAAAACAGAAATACTCTATAAATTCCTGAAGGCAAAGTGGCTTAAATATTTGTCAAGCGTTAAAGCTATATCGCCGAGAATCGTTTATATAGTCCTCAACGGTAAGTACGTGACGGAATGTTTGTGAATAGTATGCGTGAGTAATTTAGAGCGTTAATCACTGCAAGAAATAGTCTCCGCGAGAGAATAAAAGGACACTGTTATAAGTCCGTCGTTGCCTTCACAACCAGATGTCTGGGGATTACATAATCCATTCATGTCGCTAAACAACTGGTGGCCTGGAGGCGAAGGGGATTGCTGGGAGGAATTCAAAGACGAGGTGGAGCTCAGGGTGCTATTTGACGAGTGGGCGCTGGCAAGCGGTGAGCCGGCCTTGTCGTTGGGGCAGAGCTTCGATTTGGCACCACAGAGACGATGAGCATCGTGGTGCTCGACAGAGGAGTACACGCCATAAGGGCGTCGAGTGTCATGGGTGTCCACCGAGGAATAGATTGTGATGTCGTGTCTTAAGGCTGTCTCCATCATTTTCATATGAAGATGACCATTGGTCAAGCACTCTGGACATTTGTTTTTGCCCACTGTCCTGGAGTCACGATAACGAATAAGGCCTAATTTCGTTCCACAGTCTGGAATAATGCAATTACACTGGAGATAGGGGTTACCCAAGGAGCTGTCATCGCCGGAGCTCTTCGCCAGGACGGGCGGCCCCCCAGGTGCAGCCGGAGAGCACCTGGACCCCTGGAGGGACGTCAGCTTGAGACGCTGCTGCTGGTGATGACTTCTTCGCATCCGGTGCCGGTGCCGGACCACGGGGCCTTTGGTTCTCAGCTGCATCTCCGTCAGGGTGACGCGGGGTCTGGTGCGGCACCGCCGGCACAAGAGGATGCTGAGGAAAGCCCTGCGGAACTCCAGACTGGAGCAGGTGTAGATGATGGGGTTCATAGTGGAGTTACAGTAACCCAGCCAAAAGAAAAGTTTGAACATCAGGGGAGGGACGGAACAGCTCGGGCACAGAGAATCTGGGGAAAAAGAGAAAGAAAGATATGTATATTAATTTTATTGCATACGTAGTAATAGATAGGAATTCAAGCATACCGTAGACCAGTGTTTCCCAAACTGTGTGCCGAGGAACCCTAGTGTTCCTCGAGGCTTGAACAAGTGTTCCACGAACTACTGAAATAATTAACCAGAAGGCCACCTCATTAATTAATATCTGTAATAAATAAACAAAGTGCTCCGCTAAATACAAAGATGTGCAAAGTGTTCCGCTAAATACAAAGATGTGCAAAGTGTTCCGCTTAATACAAAGAGGTGCAAAGTGTTCCGCTAAATACAAAGATGTGCCAATTGTTCCGCTAAATACAAAGATGTGCAAAGTGTTCCGCTAAATACAAAGATGTGCAAAGTGTTCCGCTAAATACAAAGATGTGCAAAGCGTTCCGGTAAATACAAAGATGTGCAAAGTGTTGAGTGAAAGAAAATGTCTGGGAAACACTGCCGTACAGGGGCGGACTGAGTATCGAAATAGGTCCGGACGTTTCTATACTATCCGGCCCATAAATTTTATATTATATGATGAGCATTCAATTCTAGGTCTACCTGTCCTCAAAATCATTATGTTGAGTTTGATACTGTATCGACAACTGTACACATTCATACAGTGAACTCTATATCCTTCTGTAATAAGAAATAAAGAACACTGAAGATTAACCTAAAACAAGGCTTTATTAAACTAGAACGACACATGAACTGACGAAAGAGACTTGGACAGTAGCACACTAGATCAATGTTGTGAACACATTCTCACGACGTTACACAAACATAAACAAATAGTAACTATTTCACCACACCTTCTAAGCAATATATAGGTGGCATTATAGGCCTTATGTTAAGTGTGTAGACCCTAAAAGGGAGAAACCTACTACTAACATTATCTTCGGGTGTAAGCTATTACATTATTTCGGAAAATGTTTTAGATTAAATTTGTAGGCACTATTACACGTTGAGCCTATAAAAGATTTTTTTTTATATACGTGGCTTTAGTGCCCCATTTTGTTAAAGAATACTATAAATCCTTTAACCATTTAATACGAGCCTTAGTGACATCAATGCGGCCCTTATTTTATAAAATACAGACGCAACTTCAAAAACGAAGATGATTACTGTCGTTATACCGGCCCATTTGGGTACCGGCCCACAGGGCCAATCCGCCCCTGCTATCCTGAGATTAGCGATGGTTCTATTTGACGTTTTCGCTACAATTTCTGTTTTCTTGTATAGAAACTCTTGTAAAGTGTTTATAAAATAGATTCTAAACGTAGGGAATTTCTAAGCAAAAGCTAATGACAGTAATCTGTTCAATAATTCATATTTTATTTTTAACCTTCGGCTATGTTCGTTAAGAAAGGAAATACAGTTAGAGAAAAAGAAGAGAAAAAAAAAAGAGAAAGGGATATTAACAAATGTGGGGCAATATAATACATTTCCTAAGAAAAAATCAACTAAAAAATGCAAGTTTGAAGAAAGCTTTCAAAATAAAATGGAGGGAAAAAAAATATGTCAAGGACACTACATTAAAACATAACTGCTGCCAACTACATTTAGAAATCAATTGTGCTAAAAGTCCGAAAGTTTTTCAAATTAGTCTCTGAAGAGCTAGAAGCACACAATTTAGTTAATGTTTTATAATTCAATGAAGACTTTCTGAAAATTTCCTTACTGGCTGAACGCACACTTATAGATTCTTCAGGCAGCCAGAATAATAAAAAACACACACAAAAAAAAACCCATATATTTCCAACAAAAATGATAAAGTTTGGAAACACTATCTACATGATTAAAACCATTTACATTTGATTACACTTTTTTTTTTGTAGAGAGACTATATACCAACGTAAATCAAGAAAGACTTTTAATTATCAAATATAAAAATAATATTGAGACATCATATCCAATAAGTGATTTCAGTTCTATTTTAAAAATACATTTTCAGTTTTTTGTTGCCTTTTTTATTTTATCATCCCTATTTCTCTCCCTTCTTCTTATGAGGGCAAGCAGAAACCAGTATCAATCTCAAGCTTTCAGTCACGTGTCTCAACACTTTCTACTGTTATTTGTTCCAGTGCTAAACAATTTCTTCTTTTTACTTTATTCCATTTTTAGATCGCTCAAGATTCTCAAATTGTACATTAAACCGCATTAACCCTTTACAGTCTAATATCTTTTTTTTTTCCTTGCGCACCAGACAGTCTTCAATTTGTCCTAAATGAAATGTCGCCGGACTGGATGTCCTGTATTGTATCCTCATTTATCTGCCCTGCTCACACGAGATGCTGGCCCCCTGCTTGTTGCCAACATGGAGAACTATTCTGAGATTTTTGTGTGTGTTTGGTTTCACCTCCATGCTAGGGAGAATAAAAGGTTGGGTGGGTAGGTGGTAGGGAGGGGGTCGCTGGAGGGGGATGGAACGAGATGAAATCGCAGTTTGACTGACGAATGACCCGCGGATCAGTCTAACTGCGTCCTAATCCATGAGGATGTTACACTCGAGAGGACAGAGAGAATCCAAGAAATTGACCGTTAGCATCCCCCCCACCCACTGGACAGAGATGTAAATATACAACACAAGTATTGATGGAAGAAGTCGATACCGACAGAACTGGGAGGTAACCGGAGTTTCGTTAGCTTTACCAACTCACAAATGTCAGGAAGTCAGACATGAAATCGTATAGGTTGAGTAATACGTATGTAAGTCGCATTGTAATCTACCAGGTACAGAGCATGACAATCCATATCATTCTGTGATTTATCTTTCATCAGGAATAAATGTGTTGGTCAATGACAATAAACCTTCCCAAGCTTGCTTTTAGCAAAGAAATCTATTTCTAGGTCTGGAAAAATGTTTTGATTTGAATAGAATAGACTTGAGTAAAAACCTGGCCAGAATGTAAGATGATAGACGGGTTTTAGATAAGCTTTAATGGCATAAAAAGGTTGAAACTATCGAATGACCATGAAT
Source organism: Biomphalaria glabrata (assembly GCF_947242115.1). Taxonomy (NCBI): domain Eukaryota; kingdom Metazoa; phylum Mollusca; class Gastropoda; family Planorbidae; genus Biomphalaria; species Biomphalaria glabrata. The sequence goes on from NC_074711.1 coordinate 85,351,191, forward strand.
ATATGACTATGCTCGGGCAAGCTACCCTGACTCAACCTTGCTTCCAGGTGGAAACGGTCGTTCCTGAAAGGACCATTTTAGAAGTGGGGATTCCTGCAAGGTAGGTCTGAGAAGCTTTAGGAAAAAGGCGTTGGTTGCTGGTCGCCTGTAAGTACTGGAAATAGCAATTTGGAGAATTTAGACATCTGCTTCGATCTTTGCCAGAAAGAAATGTAGTTTTTTTTTTTTTGTGTGCATTTTGACGGAGATATATGATGATTAGTATTGTTACAGAGACACATAATGTTAGAATTTTTACCGAGATACATAGTGTCATTATTTAAATAGAGACACAAACTGTTAGACGCAATGAGAGTGAGACACAATATTAGTACTGTCACAGAGACGCAATGTTAGTATTGTCACAGAAATACAATTTTAGTACTGGTTTCAGAAGAAGGTTAGAAATAAATTCAATATGAATGCTTTCACATCTCTAAACAATGTGTATACACGGTATACTAAATAACAGAACGGGTGCTTAGAGCGTTAACTAAACAACACAGTTAATGTTTAGAGATAAGTATAAACTACAACTAGACAATTTGTGTCCCTAGTATGCATTCACCATTGGCAGTTTACATTATAACCAGCTTATAGACCGTAAACTAAACAGTGTAATTGGTAGTAACAAAATGAATAAAGTTGTACACACATTATATTATGTATAACAATAGGGAATAGAGAAGAGCAACACAGAAATAGGATCAACAAGTCCAAGTATCGAGTGCACAGAAGTGGTATACGATCCTTAAAATTACGATGTAGCACTAAGACGTCAATACGAAATCGATTACTTGAAAAAATAAAAGCTATAAATAAGAATCGAATCAGGAAACAAGCAATCCAAGGAACCGGAAATCATTCGGCGCAGAGGCTTGATCCGATGCATTAGTAAATTGAATTATAATTTCAATGTGTTAAGACATGGTTCTCTCACAGCTGATCCTCACAATTTGATTCTTGCAATCCTTTCTTACGATATAGAATATTTGTACAAATGCTCCTTCTTCCCTAGTGCTATTAGAGCATGGAATGAGTTGCCTGAGCTAGCCAGGAAAACCAGTGATTTGGCAGAATTTAAGTCATTGGTTAATATGCATGACTGAATGCATGACACGTAGGACGTAATCATCTTCTTTTTTTTTTTGAAGTAACGTCTACATTATATAAGATAAGATAAGATATTAAAGAGAAAGTGAATATAGACCAGGTAGAGTTGTCGAAAATTTTTAAGATGTTTTGATAAACATGATCAAATATCACTGTCCCATGACATCACTGCCACGAAGGCGAAAATCACAGCCTGAGACTAATCAATGTACAAAGGCCCGAAAATCATTGCCCCAAGGATAAATATCAATGCTCTTAGGCCGAACATCACTGCCCTGAGGCTAAACATCGATTCCCTTAGGACTGGAAGCTTAACAACGCTGACCCTATTCTAAACAACACTTCCTCGATGCTAAACATCACTGCCCCAAGACTAAGAATTAATAGCTTTTAAAATAACATTGCCCCAAGGCTGAATAAGGAACAGACAAATTATTTATCAAATGATGAGATTTTTCTAAAAGGATACAAGTTTTGTTTTAGGACGTTGAAGTATATACGTTCTTTAAGGCCACAACATGATGCGACATCTTTTTTTTCCCCGTGAGTTTTATTACTGGTTTGGTAAATTAGTCCTATCTCCACGTTCCAGCGCTATGTTGTCTGTATCACTGTGAATGAGACTAAGACAGCTAACATAAAAAGTAAAGTTCCCCTTTCAGACCGCGCAATATATGGGGCAGATGAGGTAAACTTCATCTGTTTCTGTGGCCCACGGTTAACGAGGGTTTTATGTGTCCAGCACACTGACCAACCACACTTACTTTTCCCCAACTAATGTCAGGTACCCATTAGAGCTGCCACGCGACCGAAATATTACGAAAGTAAAAAATCCGAGTCTTTATAAGGATTCGAACCCGGGACCTCGAAGCTAACAGTGAATAACAATCAAATTTTAAAAAATTAATGTATCTTTTATAATACTTCTAAAAATAAAACTATACAAAGAGTTCTAAATATGCACTTGTTTCTTAGTCCCTTTGCCAAATCCGAGTGAAATATAAAAGTAACATCACATACAAATAGTAGGACTATTCAGTCTTAGACGACGTATTGATTTTATTTTCATTACTTAAACTAGATATGATTCCCCAAATCAATAACAATCTTGCAAAATATCATACATACTAACATTAGAAATTAAATGTCAGTCATGTTTTCCTTTATTACTGTTCTTTTTAAATGCAGCGCTATTTTGAAAAAAAAATCAAGCCAATCAATCATTATTGATCCAGTTATAAAATGTATAAACATTGCTTCAAATCATTCATTATATTTGTTTACGGATGGGAATGTACAGCCTCGGCTAGTTAATATTTGTTTTCATTTCAATGGCCCTCCACTTCATTAACGATGAAGAATTTAACCATAAATTTTTAAATCACAAGTAGGTAGTATAAACGGTCAGTACATATACAGATTAAAAAATGATAGGTTTTGGGTTCGAATCTCGGTGAAGTCTTATTTTGAGATGCAACAAAGTGTAATGGGTACCTGACACTGGTCCTTGTGCTGTCTACACGACATCCTCGTTAAAAGTCAGCCTAATAACAAATGAACACTACATCAGCAAAGATCGCAAGAGGAAAGCTGCTGGCAGCCAATGGCATCTTAAAGAAACAGCTAGAGAGCTCTTACGAAGGTTTCGATTTAGCTACCAGAGTATGTTTATTGGTCTTTGTGGAATATTCAATGTGAAATGAGTGAGTAATGGACAAACTATTAGAATACAGAAGATGGCTAAATGTCAATCTTAGAAATAATCTCTCTTTTTCTCTATAGCTCTGTCTGTCTGTCTGTCTATCTGTTTCTCTTTCTCTCTCTATCGCCCTTTCTCTCTCTCTCTCTCTTTTCTCTATCTATTTTGTATCAATAGAATACTAATCAATCAATAAATATGTATACATATACGAATAAATAGATGCATAAATCAATGTATACGTATCTTTACATTATTTGACCTATTTAAAATACTGTTATGAAAACTCACTTACTTATAACTTACAAACGATTTTATAGCAACCTGAAATTGTGCCTTTAATTTTATTCTGCAAATATAAATTGTACATTTTGTTAGGCGCCTAAGACATCTAGATCTTTTATTTCCTTTCAGTCACTCTCCTGTTTCACTATTTTATATTCATGGCCATCTCGTCTGCTTAACAAATGCAGAATTATTTCCCAGTAGATTTTATGGTGGCTTCATGGCTTACGCTGACAGGGGGCAGCATCCAACGTTTTTATGACGACAGATTAACAGCTCCTAGAAAGAGTAGTCTCTCCCTGCGGTTCTCTACCTTTCTTTCGACTACCGATCGAAATTTCAAACAAATTTACCTATCAAGGTCCAGTGCAGTTCTAGTGCATTAGTTTTTATAATTCATTGTACAGCAAAAAATACATAATTATAGTTTGATATTATTTTATACTAATTTTATGAGTAATTATTTAAATAAACTATATATATATATATATAAAATGTTTTACAACTTTCATTTGAGCATAAGATTATATATATCTTACAAGACAGCGGATTGATTTATAATCTACACCACGCAATCTGAATAAAGCTTTATTCCATATGCTAGAGCAAATTCGTTCAAGTGCTCCTTCTTTCCTAGTGCCATTACAGAATTGAATGGATTGCCTGAATCAGCCAGGAAAACCAACGACTAAGCAGCGTGTAAGTCATTGATTAACAGACTTGACTAGATTGACACAGACACATGAACTGCGTAGGACGTAATTATCAAATTCTTTTTTTTTTTTTTTTTGAAGTAACGTCAGTAATATATAAGATGAAGAAGAATACACTCGTAAATCTGCAACAGTTTTTAGTGATCAACCTTAAAAACTGTCCAAGTTGGAATGAAGCTATCAAATGACATCATACATAGTGACAAACCTTCACAAACATTATTTCGAATTACGAGTAGCCAACGTCCATCAACATGGATCAAACATTTCTTAATTATGGAAAATGTACAACAAATAATTGTCTGATGAAATAATAAGGTTTAAGAGGCTTATCTAAAGGTTGAATCTTGTTTGTCTCTAGTTTGTCTCTAGTTTGTCTCTAGTTTGTCTCTTGTTTGTCTCTAGTTTGTCTCTTGTTTGTCTCTAGTTTGTCTCTTGTTTGTCACTTTTTTGTCTCTCTCGGTCATTTTTCGATCGAATCGAAATTACTCCTAGATGAAAAATGTGAACTAGGAAAATGTGTAGATCTTTCCAGATGAAAGAAAAACAAATAACGTTTAACGTTTGTTAAGTGGATAACTAGCCTTATGTTTTATGTTGCTATTACATAGCGTATACCAACTCTCTCTCTCTCTGTCTGGTACAAAATTTATAAACGATATTTTTCCCATTTTCCGTTCTCGGATAAGTTGAAACTTTCCACAATTATTTGCTGTTCTCTACAAAACATGAGTCAATCACAAAATTAAAAAATTAAGTAATAAGTTGCAATTAATTAATTATATTTGATATAGAAAGAAGGAGAAAAGTATTACGCTTTTCATAGATAGGGCTGTAAATGCGCAGTTCTTTCCCTTATACTAAAATTTAATGTTGTATACTTAATATAAAGTTATGATGTGTTATGATGTTGTGTGTCGTCTTGCCTTGCATAAATTAATGAAAGATGTTATGGCTTTCAAGCGGTCAAGTTATCATGAGCGTTCTTCAATTAACTTTCAGTTAAATTAAAACAAGACTGGATTCAAATTCTGTACCATGCGTTGGTCTGTTTAATGCAAACTTACGAAAAGAACTGTAAAGCTCCTCCTTCGCGATCGAAGATGAGCACATTTCTCAAATCCTGTGGACTCTAAGATGACTCGCTTTAAAAAGCCTGCGGCATACGTGGCATGGGTAAGTTTGGTCTGTGGCAGATAGGCCTGCTTCTTCTCTCAGCTTTCTGTTGGTTTGGCGCTCTTTCACCCTGGCCTCTTTTCTTGTTTCAAATCTCGAGACTCCAAGACTCGCAGCTTCACGCCATGAGGAGCGATCGAGGGCTAGTGCTTCCCAGTCGAGTACGTCGATATCGCATTCCTTGTCGGAGCTCTTGAGAGTGTCTTTGTAACTCTTGTATTGACCTCCCTGGGAGAGCTTTCCTGCACACCACTCCCAGTATAGAAATCGTTTGGGAACGAGATGAACGAACCAAAGAGTGTTAGAGTTTTTAACATTATGAACTCCAGTGATTGAAATGAGATTGAAAAATATTTTATTTTTTATTCATACACTGTGAACCATTACATAGCTTAGTTGTCCGACTACCACAGATTTAGATCCCCTGATGCTTGAGCTATACAAGAGTGAATCGCGTTATTGTGATGAGCGAGCATTTCTATCGATAGTAACATACTTAAGTAATTTTTTTTTATTATTTTTTTTTTTTTTGCTTTTACCCAGAAAATCTTCATCATTCATTGATCGTATAGAAAGAAAAAAAAGGAAGAAATATGAAATTTTACTGGTATGAAGTTTGTTTTGTTATGCAACATATAGACTAGGTTGGCCTGACATCTTTATCCACTCGCTCATAAGGATATCGGCTACAACAGTGCTTCCCAAATTGTATTTCGAGGAAATTTAGGTGTTCCGCGAACTACTAGAATGATTATTTAGTAGGCCACAGAGTGCATTTATCTCTCTAAAAAATAAACAAAGTGTTCCACTAAATCTAAATGCTCAGAGTGTACTGAGTGTTCCATTAAGGAATAACTTTGGGAACCACTAGGCTACAGTAATAATTAGTGTGTATATGCTTGGCCTAAGAGTATCTTATCTTATCTTATATAATACAGATGTTACTTCAAAAAAAAAAAAAGATGAAAACGTCCTACGCGTAATGCATTCAGTCATGCATATTAACCAATGACTTAAATTCTGCCAAGTCACGGGTTTTCCTGGCTGGCTCAGGCAACCCATTCCATGCTCTAATAGCGCTAGGGAAGAAGGAGCATATGTACAAATTTGTCCTAGCATATAGAATGAAAATTGTGTCTTTATCTTTGTGTCTTTCTAAATATTTTATTAGATTTTGTTTTTGTATTTGAAGATTATGGTTCAGTGTTTTATGTATAATTGCAAATTTACTTTTGAGTCTTCTATCCTGAAGGCTTTCTAAATTCAGAGATCCTACTAAAGGAGTTACACTAGCCAAATGTGAATAGTCGTTTGTTATGAATCTAAGAAAGCTTTGGTATCCTACTTTAGCTTGTACTACCGTTTATCTGAAAACTTCGTTTTTGTGTTAGATCTATTCTATACACATACACACATAAAGAGTCTCACACTAACACAATAATTTTTTTCGCACACAAAATTATGACGAAATGTCTTTTTTTTTCTTTGCGGATTTTTTATATAAATTTTTAAGCGCAGTTATCTTCTCTTTTAAGCTTTTCGAATTGTAAAAACAGTAACATAGAAAAAGAAGATAAAGCAGTAAGGAGAAATTAGGAGGCGATATAGGGAAAGATATGTAAAAATGTAAGAGAATAAAATAAGGAAGATTTCGCAGAGATTTGGAAAGAAATAGAAAAAGTAAACACTGTCTCATGGGCAATGTTACTTGTGTTACATGGGAAAGAGGAGGCGCTTGGTTTCCGAGCCGAGGTCCCGGGTTCGAATCCTGGTGAAGACTGGGATTTTTAATTTCGAGATCTTCGGTGCCTCTGAGTCCACCAAGTAAAGGAGGTTGGTCGTTGTGCTTATCACATGACACCCTTGTTAACCGTGGGCCGCAGAAGCAGATGACCTTTACATCATCTGTCCTACAGATCCCAAGTTCTGAAAGGGGAACTTTACATGCGAAAGAGCGTATTGTTGTGGGTTGTTTAGTAAAACAAATTACAGATGTCTAAGATGTAGATTTAGGTCTAGATGGAGTTCGTTCAACCAACAACATATAACAACTTGTAGAATATACTTAAGGAAAACGATAGATACTTAACAAACTGTTTAATCAAGAAAATGAAGGGGCACAGTCAAAAATGTCGACAGTTACTACAGATGAGGTCTCGCCATTAACTAAGAGGAGTGAGTCGTTGTTGTCATCCGTTAAAATCTATCCCATAATTCCTATATCCGTCTAAAATAGTCTATTTATAGTCTCGTCCAATTCCCACTCAAGTAAATCTATAACAGTATACATTTGAATTTACAGTGCTAAAAGTGCATACACATTTATCATAAACGTTTCATGATGCATAGATTATCAATACTTTCTCCTGCACACCGGATACACCAATAAGTTAGCTATTTATAGCTATTCCCCCCACCATAGATGAGAAAATAAAAAAAAAACCAAGTATTTTAAAGTCTTCCTTCCAAGATCCAGACGTAAATCTGTCATAATCCGCTAAAATATTAAGCGATATCTGATCTGTGTCCACGAGAGACATTCAAAGCTCCCCTTAAACCCAAAGCCTGAAATACATGTAAATAGTTTATCTCTGCAACGGCTTTAAAGCAATATGTTGAAGTATTCTTCGTTCTTAATTTATCTGAAAACCTTAAAGTTAAAAATATCATGAAAACAAAATCAATCTAATTCTTTTTTTGAGAGAAGGACATTTTAGCACTTTTGGTTTAGAATTGAGTTGCAAAAATATTCCATTCGATGTTTAGAAAGAATTATCTAAAGAATTATTTGGACAGTACGAATGGGAAAAATATTCCATAAAATTAAATTGCATTGAAAATAGCTACAAAACGCACAATGTAGTTTCTTAAGATATTTTATACTTTAGGATTGATAACAAATCTTTTGAATAGTGTTCATATATTTTAATTCCTGCCAATAACCAGACTGTTCAATTTGAAATAAAAGCAACATCCCCATCTCCACAATACATTAAATGCAACAATCTATAAATGATTCTTTTCGTGGCCCAACCATGCGGGACACCACGAAGAAAAAGAAATGGAAAGATAACTCTTTTATTTTTGCAAGTCGGACTAGAGTTTCCCTACGTAACTTTCGCAGTGACTGAGAGCGAGGCTCAGAAAAAAAGAGGGAGCATATGCTACGCCGTGGGTCGGCTCGTATTATATTGTTACGATCTCTCCTCTACTATCCAGGCTCTCTTCTAACTGCACCACACGACACAACGAACTTAAAGAACCTCACAACTCAGGGCTCCAAAGTAAAAGTAGCAATTTAATTTCAAATACATTACAAACGCTGTACAGTTGGCAACAATATAACAATAACTGTCCAAAAACCTGGCCTTGCTCCGTTGCCGAACTGGCGTGTACTGTCACTGTGTGACAGGTGGGGAAATGTGACGTGTGTTTGGCACGCTTTATGTCTAGGGGATGATTATTTTTAATGCTATCACACCCCCACTTATCAGCATATGAATCGGGAGCAGACACGCAACGAGACAAAGCAATGAAAGATAGATACAAAAGTTAAAATAAAGGATATTTATTTACATAAATATACATATAATAATAAAAAGGGGGAGGGTTTGCATCTATCTCTAGTATATTCTATGTTTAATCATCACTCTTGCACATAATAAGAGAGTATGTCACTTTGTCCTCTGACTTAGCTGGTATTCCTGTTGATGTCGCAGCTGGCTGTGTCCTGGCTTGAGGTTCTGCAGCTGGAGGTGGCGCTCTAGCGGATAGAGGGACGCCGGCGATATAGCTCTTGTGGAGTCTCAGTCCCAAGTTCTAGTATCTGTAGTAGGCACAGTATGGCGGGTGGCCGGATACCGTGGGCACAAGGTTACTGCGGGCAGAGCTGATCTGCCGTGGGCAGTGTGAGTAACAGGATATGTCCAGTGAGTTGCAGAGGGTTGGCGTAGCTATGACGTCTCACACAGACCTGAGCCCATAGGGACGTCGCACCTAATAGCTTGACAGGTGGGCTGTCGAATAGGCGGGCAATGCCGATAGCGCCAAGTAGTAGAGTTGAGTAGTGTCGTGTAGACACTGAACAGCAACAGCAAATAAATAGGCAATAGGTGATAGGCAAATAGGCAGGTAAGTAATCCGATAAATAGGCAGACACCTGAGGGAGGCTGCGGATAAATAAAGACAAGTTAGGACATGTCTCTTATGCATCTTATCGATGCCCTCGACTGAGGTGCATTCGTCAGGTTGGTAAAACTGCTTTAGAGCACAATTGGGAGAAGATGACAAATGGGGTTTGGAATAATAGATGGCTGATAGTAGCAATATAGAAATGTACATAAAAGGGGAAATAATAATATGAGAATGTACATAGAAGGGGAAATAATAGTCTCAAATAAACAACACAGGTGGATAGAGAAAGAAAAGGGGGGGTTGAATTGGGCGATGGTCATCGACCCAGATGATTGTTTACATATGACCGTGGGTCGAGAACAATGGAGCGTGCTTGAATGTCCCTTCAAGCGGCGCAACTCTCCTTAGAGTAAAATGAGTAAAGGGGAGATAATTCATATATCTTCTCTAAACGCAGTATCAGTGCGCTAGTAAAATTATCACGGTTGTCAGCCGAGATAAAGAAAATAAAATAAGATGTACAAGTATATACATGGTTGCATCAACTATCAATCGAGCAACATAGCATTAATAGATTAATGCAATACTAAAATACATACATAGCACATGTTTATGTTTTCTACTTACGCCAGTGAGAAATACACAATGCACTAATTAAATATAAATGAACTAAGCAAAATACACATGATACAATCCAATGGAAATATACACAGAGTAATTAAGATGGAACTTGTGATTAAGTTCGGCTTACCACCAGGTATTCCTCTAGGAGGGAGAATGAATAAGTGATATAGTCCAGACTCGATAGCTCAGCTCGAATGAGAAAGAGAGGGTCTGACTTTATTTAATCTACTTATATATGCCTGGGAAATGTGGGCGGACACAGGAAACGTCCTAGGCTAAGAATTAGCTTACACGTGGGTGAAGTCCGACAAGCGCCGCACCTTGGAGTATCACGCGGTGTGTTGACCCATGTAATCTCTTAGATCAAAGAGAGACGTGGGGGGGGGGGGGGAGTGACCTACCTTCCACCCAAGAGGGGGGGGGGAGTCAATTGCGGCGTCAGACATCCTGCCGATGAGATCAAAGAGTCTGAGCGTATCTTTGCCCCGGTCAAGGGAAGATAAATGAAAGGACTGGCCTAATTTTCTCCAAGGTGGTGGACTAAGTCTAGCCTGGTAGAGAGGAAAAGGTGTGGCGGGTGAATAATTTAGGGGTAGGATGGAGAAATAATTAAAATAAAATAAATAAATAAGGAAAAATAATAATTAATGCTGTGATAATTTAGAGTGACTCTGACAGCGAGTTTTTGACTTGTCACACACTGGTCACAGTTGACCGCTCGTCATGCGCTGGACTGGGGCGATTTGGGAAGGCTAAGAACACACACAGCACTACCCCCACCTGTGTCACCACCAGTTTTACAACAATATTATTTACTATATGTTGAAAAAAAAAGGTAAAATCCCCCTTTAGGCCATATAATCTACGGAGCAGTTGATGTAAATGTAATCTGCTTCGGTTAACGAAGGTGTCATGTAGCCAGCACAACGACCTGTACCCTTTCCCAACTAATATCAGATACCCATTAGAGTTGGGTGGACTGACTGCCACCCTAATGATCCCGAAATTAATATTCCCAGTCTTATTCAAGATTCGAACCTGGGACCCTCGGTTTGGAAGCCAAGCGTTTTACCACTCTACCACCGCAACCTCCAAATATCATCATAATTTATTTGATAAGAACAACACTAATTCCTATTATGAAAGATAATACAGTCTAACAGCAAAATTGGAACGTAGAATTCAAGCCATTCAAATGTTTAAAAAAAAAAACTGATGTCATCTCATAGTTGTGACATATTTAATAATCCCCAATATTACTAATATTTTGGTAAACTTCGTGAACTCAAATTCACAAATGCCACGTTGTTGAAGACAGTACATAATTAGCATTGAAGATAACTAGCAGACAGTAAGAGTAGCTAGCAAGTCCTGACAGTCGAGTGTTGGTATTCAGTCAGTCAGAGGATCAGATATTTGATGGTACTCAGTGATTTTATTATTCATCTATTGAGGAAATTGTAATTATCTGGTGATGCTGAGATTTATTTTTGTCGTACTTTAACCCTCAAAGTGCTGAGCAGTTTTACAATTAGTGCATACAAAAGAGACTTACAATTATGATGTTTAGAGGCTAAGCTACCACACGCAATTTAAGGGTTAAAGACTTCGTATCCACGTGAAATGCTTCACTACTCCTTAATTTTTAGACTCGAAAACAAACTTTATATATATATATATCCGTGCTACTTGAGGATGCTCTAAGGGCGTTCAAATTTAGTCTCTGGATATGTGGAAAGATGTGTCTTGGAGAAAATTTTCATGCTGTTTTTAGGTGCCCAGCAAGTACATGGAGACTCAATTTTGAATTTAAATGCATAACTCCCATTGGTATTTTAATCCAACCTCTCCCAGGACTCAATTTTAAATTTAAAAGGCTTAACTCCCATTGGCATTTGAGTCCAACCTTTGCCAGTCGTATAGCTTTATCAAACCAAATTATTTTAATTTTTTTAATGGCTAAATGCAAAACATGTTTTTAATTTTAAAGTCTACCAAGTCTGAAAGTAAGCCAGTCATTTTGAGAACAGACATCCGGTATTTCCATTATCTTCTAAGCCTGTCGATATTCATAAGGCTGCAGACCAAACAAAATACCGACTTGATTCGTTGTGCTATATTTAGTTGCATGACAACCGTGCTGACGTCTAACGAATTCTCTGCGCCATTATTAGCTTATCAGCCAACTGCAGCTCACGATGGGCCCTAGCCAATCGGATTATCCTGTATGGACAATTAGGGTGTATGTCCCAGGAACAATTTCTTTCCCATGAGTGACTTTCCTATCTGCCATCTCGTCTGAGGATTGCCTCTGTATTTATATCGACTGTGTTAGCGTAGCTCTTGAGGCTTTCTTCCTTGTCTAAAACAGGTTTGTCCACTTAACAGTTTAGATGGCGCTGAAAGAAATGTTGACAATCGCAGACAAGAAAAAAATAACTTTTTTTTCTTTTACGTACTTCTATCTTAACGAATCTTTTTGACAATTGTTGAACAGATCTTAAATAGTTCTTTTTCAAAGTCACTCTATTCTATCTTTCACCATTTAAAAAAAAAATCTCTATATCTCTCTTTCTACCTCCCTCTTTTTTTCTATCAAATTTTATCTTTCTTTTTCTATTTCACTCCTCTTTCTCTCTCCCTCTCTTTTCTTTCTTTCTATCTTTCTTTCACTTTCTCTCTTTTCAAAATTTCTTTTTTCCCCCTATCTTTTTACATAAATCTTCGGTCTCAGCTCTGGTCTTATTTATTTTGCAAAAAGATAAAGTAACAGTAAAATATTTAATTTATCAATCTGTTCATTTTAATTAATGAAACGTTACTGAACTTCATCATCATCAGCTCTGCCTTTTGGTCCCATCTGGGGCAAAGGCCACCAATCTTCTACCTGCAGGTGTCTTGGTTCTGGCGAGTCTCTCTTTAAAACCCACTTCAAGACTTAAGTGTAACCAGATTTTCAAAAAAAAAAGCCCGGTCTTTAAAACCCACTCCAAGACTTTAGTGTGACCAGATTTTCAAAGCAAAGACCGGTCTTTAAAACCCACTCCAAGACTTGAGTGTAACCAGATTTTCAAAGCAAAGACCGGTCTTTAAAACCTACTCCAAGACTTAAATGGAACCTGATTTTCAAAGCAAAGACCGGTCTTTAAAACCCACTCCAAGACTTGAGTGTCACCAGATTTTCAAAGCAAAGCCCGGTCTTTAAAACCCACTCCAAGACTTGAGTGTAACCAGATTTTCAAAGCAAAGACCGGTCTTTAAAACCCACTCCAAGACTTGAGTGTCACCAGATTTTCAAAGCAAAGCCCGGTCTTTAAAACCCACTCCAAAACTTAAGTGTAACCAGAATTTCAAAGCAAAGACCGGTCTTTAAAACCCACTCCAAGACTTGAGTGTCACCAGATTTTCAAAGCAAAGACCGGTCTTTAAAACCTACTCCAAGACTTAAATGGAACCTGATTTTCAAAGCAAAGACCGGTCTTTAAAACCCACTCCAAGACTTGAGTGTAACCAGATTTTCAAAGCAAAGACCGGTCTTTAAAACCCACTCCAAGACTTGAGTGTAACCAGATTTTCAAAGCAAAGACCGGTCTTTAAAACCCACTCCAAGACTTGAGTGTAACCAGATTTTCAAAGCAAAGACCGGTCTTTAAAACCCACTTCAAGTTCATAGAAAATTTTGTTCTCGTTTCAGACCAAGAAGTACAAGCGTATACACTTTATCATTATTTGAACATACGATTTGCAATATATATGTATACAAGAAATAATTTTCATTTGTTACATTAGTTATTTTTTTTATTTTTTTGTCTATCTCATAACTTAGAAATACTTTCAATAAATATTTAAAAGCTTACCATTTAGACTTTCTAATTTCTTTACTCAATGTATATGTACATTAATTAGTTAGTTCAATGAGCTACAGTTCAATAAAGCTTTTAGTTAATCGCTTAATTATTTTTTTATTAGAAAAAAAAAATCATTTCACATTTATTAAGAAGCCCAATGGTTCCTTTTCTACCTCTGAATAAAAAAAAACTTCTGGCATCTAATGGTTTTTCTCAGGACTGGATCACTTAGCTCAGCCGTAAATTCCAATGTGGACATTTGTATCTGGGAATCCATCTCAGTTTTTCTTGTACTTTCATCCCAGTGTATTGATCTGCCATTCTCGATATTTGCTAGACATCTCGGTTGACTTTTTGTGGAGAACCGAAACACTTTGGACACGAAAAAATTTATTTCTTTTCAATGGCTCAACAAGCGTCAGAAAAGCTCAGACATTTTTGGTAGAAAACTTTTTAAAGGGAGACAACTAAAAGAATTTTTTGAGGACCAAAGTATAAAAGGTTAAAAAATATAATAAAAGTAAAAATATGATTATATGTTTTTAAAATAAAGTAATTAAATACAATAAAAAATCATGTATTTACTTTAAGAAAAAGGCGAGATATGATTTGCATGTTATGAGGAAAAATAAATTTTAAATCAAACTGATATCCCAAAAATTAGAATGCCTTTCCATTTATAATTAAAATCGTAACTTACTCTTTATTCCAACGAATCCACAACACATTTTACCAATAAAACATATAAATGTATATACCAAATTTGTAGATATATTCACATCGAACCTCTCGCCGATGAATACATAGAAAATGTAAAATCCCTATATATTTTAGAATCATTCTAATTTCTCACTGGAAATCTATAAGGCAATTATGTAAAGATCAGTCTTCCTATCTCAGTCAACAAAGGCCGCAAAGATCGACGGCTCCACGATCGTCCAGCTCAAGGGCCGCAATAAAATCTCAAGAGTTTGAGTCTCTAATTAACACGCATGATTGGATTCTCCCTTGGTTACGCGCAGGACATGGTTATCCTCTCTTTTGAAGGAATGTAATTTATCCCACCTGGTCCAGACAAGTGATAGAATCATAGCGCACTGAGAAAGCTAAAAGCATGAAAATGCACTAAACAAAACAAAAATGGTGAAAAATATTTCTAATCGCTTATTATTGTTAGTCATGATCTATAAAAAATTTAATTACATGACAAATCCAAACCAATGGACACAATTGTACTTAATATAACCTTTTTTTTTTAAAAATAGTATGTTTCTCGTTTACATTATGCTTGCTTTCCCTCGTACATGTGAAAATAAATTAGCTAATTTAAGTTAGATAACAAAACTATATTCTATATATCCTCACGACTTTTGTCTGCTATGTAAAATCCAATAGCCGAACTACATTCAAGTATTGCTATTATGTTGTTATGGAATATACATAGATGATAATTGGAAAATATATATATTTTAAGTTTAGTGTTTTAAAAAGGGTAAAAAATAATTTTCCTAAAAAAAGAGAACAATTTAAAGCATTCGTGAAATGAAGAACATAACATAGGATAGAATACACCAGCATTTATCTGAATTTCAAGAAAAACGATGCCTACAATAAACTATCCCAAAACGACCAATGTTTTCTCACCAGGTCTGGGTATATCTGAATGAGACAGCACATGTTCCTGAAACTAAAAAAATGGGACTAATGATCTTTGTCCCTGTGGAGTGTCACCAGAGAATGCTGACCACGTCATTGACAGTTGCTCACTCTATCCAGAGAACCGAACACGAAACTGGTTCCAAAAGATAAACTACACGGATTAGCTGCCTGATCTGGAATACACGGATTAGCTGCCTGATCTGGAATACACGGATTAGCTGCCTGATCTGGAATACACGGATTAGCTGCCTGATCAGGAATACACGGATTAGCTGCCTGATCTGGAATACATGGATTAGCTGCCTGATCTGGAATACATGGATTAGCTGCCTGATCTGGAATACATGGATTAGCTGCCTGATCTGGAATACACGGAGTAGCTGCCTGATCTGGAATACACGGATTAGCTGCCTGGTCTGGAATACACGGATTAGCTGCCTGATCTGGAATACACGGATTAGCTGCCTGATCTGGAATACACGGATTAGCTGCCTGGTCTGGAATACACGGATGAGCTGCCTGATCTGGAATACACGGATTAGCTGCCTGATCTGGAATACACGGATGAGCTGCCTGATCTGGAATACACGGATTAGCTGCCTGATCTGGAATACACGGAGTAGCTGCCTGATCTGGAATACACGGATTAGCTGCCTGATCTGGAAACCACTTAGCAGTTCATGTCAATTACTCTTTACACGAATTCTTGAAATAAAGCGAATCATACCAAAGAAATAAGTGTTCATGTTTTCTTCTCTTCCTGCGAATTGAGATAAATCTGAACCTTCTAGTCTCATGTGCCAAGAATTTTTATTTCAAACTTTTCGTTTAGCCGTAAAATCTGTTGTCGTTATAGTAAAGTTGAAAAGTTCTGTAAACAAAAATGCACTTTGTGGAGACAATGGGTTGACAAGATCAATTAAATGCCATACGCAAGGTTTTGAGTCTTCTTGATGGAAGGCTATCGTGCTTACCTAAGAGCTATTCAAGTACTTATAAAGTAGAATGTTTTAAAGACTATTGTTAGTTAAACACTTTTTGACCTTTTTCTCTACACAAGGCTTATCTCCCCTAAGACCTCTTTATAAAACAAAACTCAATAAATGCTACTAAGTGATTAACTAATAAGTTGTTTTTTTTAAATCGATTCATGTATTGTCATCGATAATACATTTTTGTGCATAGTTTCAACTTGATCCAAGAACTTGAAGTGGGAGAAACAACGTGTTAATGATTCCACCCACTCTGACAGAATAAGTTGATATAAGCTTTGTGAAAACCTTAAGCAAACTGAATCAAATATTATAACCCCAAGGACGCCAAATTTTCGAATAAATGTGTCAGCAACACGTGACCATGACGTTTCAGAAAACCCAAACACGAAGAAGTCCTACATTTAATAGCCAATTAAACTTTGAAATGTCTTTTGTATTTGTATGTTTTTACCATAAGACTTACACCGTGAACTCCGGCTTGAAATACTTTAGCCATTCTTCAGAGTAAATGCTACATAAAATAGCAGTACTCCATTTACAAAACATACGGGGATAGTCTGGGGGTGCCGCACAATAGATTATGAGGCTAGCAGGGCAGAGGACACCTCAACCTAATAGATGTCTCACACAATGGCATTTCATTCGATACGCAAGCCAAGCATGTTGAATGTCTAGGAAATGCAGATTTTAAAAAGTGAACTTTTGCTACTTCTTTTCTAAAAAGAAATCAATTATGTGCACTTTAGAGTGCCTTCGATAGTATCTGTATCTTGGTTCTCAATGTAAAGATTTCTAAAAGACAAATTCTTGTTTTAGTTTGGGTATCTATCTATCTATCTATCTATCTATCTATCTATCTATCTATCTATCTATCTATCTATCTATCTATCTATCTATCTATCTATCTATCTATCTATCTATCTATCTATCTATCTATCTATCTATCTATCTATCTTATCTTACCTTATATAAAACTTCAAAAAAAAGATGATTACATCCTACGCGTCTTGCATTTTGTCATGCATGTTAACCAATGACCTAAATTCTGCCAAGTCACTGGTTTTCCTGGCTTGCTCAGGCAATACATTCCATACTCTAATAGTACATTTGTCTTTATGCATCTATCTATGTATCTATATATCTATCTATGGTCTATTTATCTAGCTATGATCTATGTATGTATCTATCTATCTGTCTATCTATCAAACTCTCTTTCTCTCTGTATATATATATATATAATATTAAGGTTTGTCTTCGAGTCTTCGAGTCCGAAGATTAGTGAGGAATGCAGTATTTCCCGCGATTTGTGGGCTAATTACTGCATTGCCTCCAGATATATATATATATATATATATA
The DNA here is from genome assembly GCF_947242115.1 of Biomphalaria glabrata. Taxonomy (NCBI): domain Eukaryota; kingdom Metazoa; phylum Mollusca; class Gastropoda; family Planorbidae; genus Biomphalaria; species Biomphalaria glabrata. The sequence goes on from NC_074711.1 coordinate 85,368,832, forward strand.
TATATATATATATATATATATATATATATATATATATATATATATATATATATATATATATATATATATATATATATATATATATATATATTGTTATGACATGATTAGGAAGTAGTTAGGAATTAGTTATTTGTTTCGGGAATAGGGTAAAGTTTTAATTAGCGACAAGTGACGTGACAGATCTTTTAAAAATAAGAACGCTCTAAACGACGCTAGAAGGAGGACGCTTGTTGTAGAGTAGTAGACTTGAGTACGACATTATTGACATCGGACGATTCCCGTTTTGAGTATTAAACATATTTGTAAAACAACATATCAGCGTCGACTACCTATTTGATTGTTTCGGCCTTTCGCCGGTGTTACTGAAGTGTTGAGTTCAGCGTTACCTACAGTCAGATCTACACTAGACAGATTGTCAAGAATCAACACCGCGCAGAGGTCTTAACAATATATATAAATATATATATATATATATATATATATATATATATATATATATATATATATATATATATATATATATGCGCGCGTGTGTGTGTGTGTGTAATTATTTTGGATCTATAAAGGACCAGACCTATTGGGAAGTATTAACGTTACTGCGTGGTAAGAAGTCTTCTCTATTACATAACTGAACTTCAAGATGAGCCACGGTTGATGCTGAAATGTAAGACAATAAAAGACAACATAGTCATGTGACAGAATGGAAGAAGAAAACCAAGAAAGGGAAGTAACCAAGAAAAAAAATCTGAAAAATAAGAACGTAGAATCTCAATAGAATTAGGATCATCTTTTTATATTATTTCCCTTGTCAAACGGAGAGAGACAGTGTCCAAGAAAGCTATGGACAGTGAAAGTACATGGGACTCAGCTCAGGAAGAAAAACGTACAATCCGAAAAACCGGCCAGCTCCTCTACCACAGAAGCAAAAGCCACCTTAACCTGCGCTATCTGTGGACGGGAGTGTCTCTCCAAAATAGGACTCCACAGCCACATGAGGAAGTGTGCTCTGAGATGAACCATAGTGGTTCTACGACTGAAGGAGGCCAATGATGTCAAACGAAAAACGTTGTCGAGATTTTATTTAGTGTAATATCTAACTCTTAAATATTAAAGGCACATGTTTGATCCAACGTAACATTTATCTTACTGGAATCGGTATCCGTTGATATGGAAATCTGAACATTGAAAATACAAAATAAACTTCATACAATCCTAAATGCTGCTGGTAAAGTCATTGGCAAAAACAAACCCTATTCGGGCAGCTGTTTGTGAAAAACATTCAGAAAAAAGATAAAAAAATTCTAGAAATAAAATAATCATCCTTTGGGTCTGGATTTTGTGATTGTTATTGCAATAAAGATATAAAATACCGACAGCAAAGATAAACAGACACAAAACTCATTTGTCTCCTTCGAAATGGAGTCGTTAAATACAATTCAACTATCCGATATAAACTTTTCACATATAAATTATGAGTCTGGTGTGTATGTATATTTTGGTTTTCTAAAGTTATAATGTTTTGTTTGGTGTAATGCACATATTGTAAGATAAATTTCCTTACGGGGAATAACGATTATTATTATTATTATGTTAGAAATGAACGAGTAGTCATTCTCTGGCGCTGCCAGGGTCGAGTTTCGCTAAAGAGAAACAAAATTCATCGTAGTCCCTTTAACAGTTTCCACTGAGGAATTTTCTGGTGATGTGGCAGGTCTGCAGCAGTACCGCCCTCTGACAGGCAACGAAGATGTTCCTAGGAATGTTAAGGGCCTTGAAGGTGTCTGTGAGGTCAGTTGTTATTATCCCCTCGGTTGATATAACAATGGGGTATATTGTTATTTTGGACAATTTCCATAGACGCTTAATCTCCAAGCCTAGGTTCCCATATTTTCTTTGTTTTTCTATCTCAGTTTTTCTTAAATTATGAGACAGTGGTACGGCGATATCGATAATGGTAGCGGTTTTTTCTTTTTTATCGATGAACAGCAGATCCGCTTCGCCAGGGTCGAGTTTCATTAAAGGGAAACAAAATTCATCGTAGTCCCTTTAACAGTTTCCACCGACGAATTTTCTAGTGATGTGGCAGGTCTGCAGAAGTACCGCCCTCTGACAGGCAACGAGAATGTTCCTAGGAATGCCAAGGGCCTTAAATGTATCTGTGAGGTCATTTGTTATTTATTATCCCCTCGGTTGATATTACAATGAGGTATATTGTTGTTTTAGATAATTTCCATAAACGCTTAATCTCCAAGCCTAGGTTCCCATATTTTCGTTGTTTTTCCAGCTCACTTTTTTTTTAAAATTATGAGATAGTGGTACGGCGATGTCAATAAGTAGCGGCTTTTTCTTTTTTATCGATGAGCAGCAAATCAGGGAGATTAAAATCTACAGTTTGTCAGTCAAAATAGGCCTATCCCAGTACAGTAGATGGATCCGTAGACTCGTGAGCCTCTTGTGGTGAGTATTCGTATTAAGGAAGAGTATCCTTACCGATCAAATTGTGTGTCAAAGCCAAGTGCTGGTGTATTAGCTTTGCAACTTGGTTATGGCGACCTAGGTAGTCAGATTCTGATAGGGCTGAACATCCTGCCATTATGTGTTCAATTGACTCCCCCACATTTCCACATGTTCGGCATTTGTCAACAATATTGAGTTTTAGGATATGTTTCTCGTAATTTTTTGTCCTAATTACTCTGTCCTGTATTGCTGTAACAAAGTCTTCAGTTTCAGGATAGAGATGACCTGCTTTGAGCCATGTTAAGGACGCAGCCTTGTCAATGTTGTCCCCATCTAATAAAGCCGGGAATTTTCAGTGGAGTGTTTTTTCTTCCCATTGGCGAATCTCATGCCCTAAGTCGTCAAAACGTATTATTATTATTATTATTTTGGTAAAAAAAACACAATTACAAAATACATATACCTCCGTCACAAACACACATACTTACAGAGAGAAAGAGAGAGAGAAAGAGAAAGAATATATTCATAGAAAAGAACGTGAAAGAAATTCAAAAGAAAGCGGGAGGTAACCAAGTAAAATCTAGTTAGTACATCACATCAGTAGTCTTGAGATAACACTGTTTCTTGACTTGTAAGAAAAATTCCTATTTTAAATCTTCACCAAATTTCATCTCTTCATCCATTTTTTTTTTATACTGTCCCCCATTTCTGAAATAATTCTAGACCTCCCTCCTGTTTCAGGACACCCCTCCCTCCTTTCCCCTATTCTCCATAACCTCCCCAGACTGTATCACAATCCTCCTTGACTAGGACGATTTACTGAGCTTCGGTCCCTGGGGACGAGCTTGTCTTGAGTCATGTAAGCCCCACGCCTCGGGAACTCGCCAAGATTTCATCAGTTGGTCAATTTAAGAAATAATAAAGACTGATTGCCTGTCTGCTGGTGTGTTTGTACATCTGCACACTGACAGTACACCCGAATGTACTGCCCCGCACACTATGTACAAATCATTCATTCTCTGAGGAGTCATGTTTTATTAATACCGATTTGTGATGTACAATCATTCTCATGACTATTTATGAGGTTTCATTATAACAATAAGAATAGAAAAGTTCTGGCCCAGTAGGAGCTTGTGGAACAAACAGAAAAGAAGGTTTTTTGAGTTAGTTCAAGATTGATTTAAACTACTTGCTACGTAGCTTTAAGGATTTAAGTTATCCCATTATAAATATATGTACATTGTTACAATTTGGCCACATAGTAAATATATAGTAAATGAATACAATTTATCACAAAATCATTTAGAAATATGTTTTTACCAAGCTCATTTCAAGACACTCCGTCTCTCTGTCTGTCTTGGTGGAATGTTTTACACATTATTTCTCCCAATTCCCATTCTCAGATCAAGTTAAAACTTTGCACATTTATTCATTGTCGATTACATTTGATGAATCAGTAAAAAATATGAAATTGAAGCGTACTTGTATCAATTAGTTTACTTGTATCAATTAGTTTGGATCAGTCATGCTATTAAATTTGTAATAGATCGAGAATAATAATAAAAAAGCATTTATAAAAATTAAGGAAAAAGGTGGAAGACCCTGAATGTGAACTCATGGCTCAAGCATTCTCATGTTTCTCAAGCCAACACGGTAACCACTCTGCTAGTGGACAGATTGTAGAGTTATCTAGTGTTTCCATAGTGTCTTCCTATTCTTACAAAGCTTATATCAACTGTGCGTCTGTCTGATAAAAAGTGTGTACACGTTATTTCTCCAAATTCTCCCACACCCAATTTCGGATCAAGCTGAAATTTTGAAAAATTATTTCTTTTATCTGACAACTCAAGAATCAATATAAAAAAATAACAAATTAGTTAATTAATAATTGGTCATTAATTATTTTGTTTGTTATCTTGGCTGAAATGGTGGTATAATCTTTTTAACGCCTTTTATCGAGCAGAGTGTCATGTTGCCAGCACAACGACCAACCACCATTACTTTTCCCATCAGAGTTAGGTGGACTCAGGGGAGCCCTAAAAATCCCGAAATTCAAAAACACAGTTTTCACTCTGATTCGAACCCAGAACCCAAGGTTCAAAAGTCAACCGTTAGACCACTCAGCCACCGCGCCCCCTGACCTGATACAGCCGGCGCCTTCGACACGGAGGTCACGATACAGCTCACAAAATAACGTGCTAGTTGAGAGTTTTTATTGAAGTAGTTCTGATTGAATGTCAAACGACGCTTTGTTGTTGTGATATGCTCAACACAACAAAAGCAGACGAGATGACCTGCACCTTTACGTCTCCAAGGACGCTCAAGGTCAAAAGATCACTACAAAAGCAGACGAGATGACCTGCACCTTTACGTCTCCAAGGACGCTCAAGGTCAAAAGATCACAACAGCTCTGAAATTTGTTGTTGTTGTTATCCCCCCCCCCTCTCCAGGAGAAATTATGTCAGCTTGACTTCAACATATTATCAGACTATTAACAGACTACTGAATTACGTCAGAAAAAAATTTAATCAGAAAGAGTACAAATCTGTTAGAGAGTACTCTGCTTAGCGCCCCGATATTTCAGAAGATAAACATTTTAAATGTATTGATTCCAATCCATTTTTAAGGGGGAGTTATCCCTGGACAAGAAATCGACGTTTTTCGGTCTTCGATATCGATCATTCGCTAAGAAATGATTGGAGCAACAATTCGTTTTTACGCAACAGTAATATTTATTGTTAAAACCGCTTTCTAAAATATGTTTTAAGTTGTTTTTTTTTGTGACAAAATTGTAATCAAATATCAAATATCATTAAAAAGAAAAACGTATTATTTCGCCAGTTTTATTATTAGCTTCATTAAGTTTTCCCCCTAGTATACACTAGCGGATCTAGATATCTGGAGCATGGGGGGTTTCAAACCCTAACCCTAACGCCCAGTAAACCCTAACCCTATGCATTAATGTGCGTACAACATATATATGGAACGGAGGGGGGGGGGGGCGGGATTGATGCCATCGACCCCTCCCGGCCCCACCTAATCGGCCAACATACTAGAGTTGGGGGGGGTGCAATAATCTAAAAATAGGTTGAAATATAAAGAATTAGTATATATTATTAACACAAGTCATAAATTCGTACACAAATTGTGCGAATTCTATACTAAAGTTCGTCCGCCCCTACCGCCCCCCCCTGGATCCGCCAGTGTTAGTATTTACTCCCATATTGTAGCTTATGACATACTCAATTGTAAAAATGCCACTTTGTCATTAATTCGATACTACTCGGTATTAATCGGAAATTTACAGTCAACATTTTTATACAACATGATAAAAATGAAACATAAAAAGAAATATGCCCGCCGATATCTATGGCAACAATTAAACAATGAGTGTTGCTTTTGTTGTTTTTTTTTGGCAAACTATTTGAACAATTTATGTGAAGACAAATTTAGATGACCATTTCATAACAAGCAATAGAAGGAAAAAAAAGAATTCTTAAAAAACAAAATCAAAGCTTATCTAAGGGAAACAACCGCTATTTACTGCCATTTATCTGAAAATCATCGTGATTAGCTCCGTTTCTTCTATATAATTCACAATTTAATAATTAGTAAGAAATTATTAACTAATTGTTTATTTTTTGGATTAATTCTTGTATTGTCATCGACTAGAAATAATTATGCAAAATTTCAACTTGATCTGAGAATGGATAAAAGGTGAAAAAACTTGCCTTATAGCTATAAGTGGATTACATCCATATATACGCACGCATTTCTCATCAAGTAGCATTTATTCCCCTAATTATGATATTAAACAAAATAATTAATAACTAATTGGTCGTTTTTTTTTGCTTGATTCATGTGTTGTCAGGATCAATGAATAAAGTTTTAACTTGATCCGAGAATGGAAAATGGAAAATAAAGATTGATATAAGCTTTGTAAAAGCTAAAGTTTGACTGAAAAGTAAGATAACTTATACAACTGTAGCAAAATTAGCCCCAAAGTGTGCTCTTTATTCAAATGCAAAATGTTTCTGTTTCATTTCTTTTTAAATTGCAGGTTGAGTTTGACAAGTTTTTTTTTTGCTGGTCGAGGCAGTAGCTTCAAAGGTGTGATCATGAAAGGGAATTCACTTCGACGACCAGCGGTGACCTTTACATGTCGCATTAACATCGTCATGTCCGTCATTCAGACGGACATCAACGATGACCAATAATAATTAGTGAGGCGTTCAACATCATTGTGCTTGAGGCTGAGGCTAATGATATTAAGACACATGAAAGTGAAATCCATTAGCTAGAGCCAATAAAAGTCCAACGACCGTACGGATAAAAGTAAAACGGACCAAACAAGTTTCAAACAACTCTCATTTTTGTGTTTAAGTAAGTGGTTTTAATGTACATTTTTTTACATCACGCTATTGATAGCTTTTTAGAGCTTTTTATTACAATGGGATAGGGCGGTAGGTACAGTGCTATTTTCAGAAATTAAATGTGATGACCCAATGTTCGATGTGTGCAGGAGATCCATGGTAAGGTAAAAAAATAACAAAAATCTTCTTTGCGACATAAAATAATTTAATCCTTATAAAAAATATTTAAATAGTGAATACTTACTATATGCCAGGCAACAAAACAATGCATAATCCAAATTCAATAAAAAGTCTAATAAACTTGACATGAAGCTTGAAATGCTTGTTACCAGAAACAGATTATCTCCCTTTCATTAATTTAATTATCTATGTAGAAACTCGAAGCTTTGAGAGGCCAGTGTATAGAGAAAATTCTTTTTTTTTACATTTCCTTTGGGACCTTGATGCCTACACCACGTGACACGTTTTTATGATAAATCAAAAAGTATAAGATTAATGTTTTCTTAGACTAAGAAATGTGATATTGCTCTGATATAGTAAGCCTCGTGAGGTAGTAAAGTAAAATAAAGTTCCCCTTTTAGACCATGTGATCTACAGAACAGATGATGTAAAAGGTCATCCGTTTCTGTGGCCAACGTCAAGAAGGGTGTCATGTGGCCAGTACAACGACAAACCAGCTTTACTTTTTCCGAACTAGTGTCAGGTACCCAGTTGAGCTGGATGGACTCAAGAGTCTCCAAATATCTCAAAAAATAAAAAATCCCAGTCTTCACCAGGTTTCGAACCGGGGACCGCCGGTTCGGAAGCAAAGCGCCTTACCGCTCAGCCACCGCAAATCACCTTGTGAGGTAAACTGACGTTTTACATTGGCGTATGAAGAGTACAGAAGATACTCTTCCAAAATATCATAAATGTCTGATCATGGCTATAACAAAGTTTGTAAACCAGAGATGCAAAAAATTTTCCTTTTGTAAAAAGCTTATATAGTCTCTCTTTGTCTATCTGGTAAAAAGTTTGAACATGTTGTTTTTTTTTCCTCCCAGAGAATAAATACTCGTTCATTTCTAACATAATAATAATATAATAATTAGTAATCTGTTAGTGAAAGTGTACTTACCTAAAGGTAAGATAACAAAGAACGGTAACCAACAGGTAATAAAGACTCCGACAACTATCCCCAAAGTTTTAGCGGCTTTCTTCTCCCTCTTAAACTTGGCCACTTTGTTGGAGAAAGTCAAGCGGCTGTTTCTCTTGCAACCAATATCCTTCTTCAAGAGCTGCTGCGGTATGCCCCCGTCCGGCGCGCTGTCGTCGTCGGCCGTGTCCGGCGGATTGCTGTCCCTCCTGGCGTCAGTCGCGGCCAGCCTGCCGGTGTGGATTCGGAGGGACACGACGTTTTCCTCATCCACTTTGGAGAGTTTGGCGCCGGACAGTAGACACTTGGTGTATTTCACTGTCTCCTGATAGATTCGAAAGTAAACTATCAAGATGATCAGGCAGGGGATGTAGAAGGATCCGGCCACGGAGAAGAGGACATATCCTGGCTGGGTGGTCACTGTGCAAACCCTTGGGTCTGGGTCGCCCTCTTCCTTCCACCCGATTAGTGGCGCCACTGATATGGCCATAGAAAGGAGCCATACCAATATAATTATGTAGACCGCTCTTGTATGACGCATTATCCGAGCATGTTGCAAGGGGCGAGTAACTCCAATATACCTAAACAAATAGAGCAGATAGTGAAAGTTAGTTAAAATCAATAGACAATATAAATATATATATAAATAAACTATAATTTTTTAAAGACACTTCTTCCTTAATGTAGCTTTGCTCTTAATATAGGTAAAGATCAAAATATACCATCCACCCGCCCATTAACTCCACCCCTAAAGCCGAAAAAATCTTAATTACAACAATGTATACATCTAATGGACCTCATTCACCAATCGTACACAAACAACATTTAGCCACGTGGGACTCTATCTCTTCTATATAATTTACAATCTCATGGTTAATTCATGATGGTTGTCACGTGACAATTTTTTTTCGTTGTTTTATTAATAAGATCACGTGACTAAATGTTGTGTGTTTACGATTGGTGAATGAGGTCATTACAGTATATACCTTGATATTTTTGTAATATTAAGTGATGGGTGAATACAGAGTAGATTACTTGTTCTCCCCTCCCCCTCTTTTTTTTTCGCCTCTAAAGTTACGTGAGGTAATTCTAGTCCGACTTATAGAGTGATCTTACCATGACTTCATTCTTCGTCACAATCGTTAGATCTGGCTTGCCATTTAGTGACGGGTGAATACTACTTGTTGTTCCCCCCCCCTCTCTTTTTTTTCGCCTGTAAAGTTACGTGAGGTAACTCTATATATAAACTCCAGTTAGTCCCTTTTAACTTTGAAAAATTTTAACGGTCAAACTAGTTTTCCTAGCGTGGCGAAATAGCTAGAAATTCTTTTGAATTTGCAAGCTGAATAGAGGAACATTAAAAAAAATAGTCTGATATATAGATCTAGTCATCAAATTACACCAAGCACGTAAAGTGACATTGTAATTAGACTTTATGTTTTACAAGGGAATTTTCTGTTTGAATTCCTACGACAGCTAATTTTTGCAAATGGAGTACTGAAAAGGAACACAACCCACTTGTGTGGTAGAATTATAAGGAGTTGTGGGACTTTTCCAGTCCGTGACATTGATACGAGGTGTCACTTTATACAGCCAGACTGGGGGTTTTGTTGGGTTAGAACTGGATTTCAAACTAAATGTAAATGCAAAATTCTGTCCGTGCAGCCTGACACCAGACGAAATTTGAAAGTCTGGGCGAGCGAAAGAGACGGACATACATTAACTTTATAAATGCCAATGTTTTCTAATGTCGAGTTTTATAATGGTGTAGTATTTATGTTGCGTATAAGATTATTTTTTTTTCTATGTAATTATCAATTGTGCTATGGTATCTATGGCCGACGGTTAACGAAAGTGTCATGTAGCCATCACATCGATGTAACACATTTACTTTCCTAAAATAATGTCAGGTACCCATTATAGTTGTATGGACTCAGAAAAATATGATATTTACATCATCGGACCTATAGATCGCAAGGTAGAAAATGAATAATTTACTTTTTAAAAAATCTGTTTGTATTTATCTTACTATTACTTATTTATGCATATCTAGATTATTCTAGACATACTTTATGTGATTACAATCGTACCGAATTCGAGTATCCCCCTCCCCCCCTCCCCCCCGGCTATCCCCTACTGCAAAAAAAAAAAAGAAAAAAGTTTTACGTTTCGGATGTTCCTTAAGAGTTGAAGATAATATACTTCCTAGTCTAAACTTGAAACCGTGTTTCAAAGGTTGTCACGGCAAGGGGGGTGGGGGGTTCATTGGGGATAAGCTCCCATTGTCTATAAAATACCCCTAACGACATGCGTTTCTAATAGCTTCTGACAAGTTCACCACCTGGCCTGGTGGTGTGGCTTAGATACTAAGTCCGGCGAAACTGCTCTTACTAACAGGTGAAGGGGTAAAGGCGGATACCTGGCGCCATAAAACCGGGAGCTTCGGGCAGATGGAACTCGTCAGGCTTTGTAAGGCAATTCATCTAGGAGAGTGCACTCTGACTTCAAACCCCCGCTGCCTTGCGGTACTGAGGCTTCTGGAGACAACCTCGAGCAAAAATCAGGAGTGAAGCCACTTAGGCGGTGGATGTATCAACTACGACATTCCCACCGGCAGCCTCTTCAGCTGAGTTGGTGCCACCTGTAATACGAAGCGTACCTTTGGATCACATCAGCAGGGTCGAGAGAGTAACCATGACGCACGGGTCACATTTGTCCCCATCACTTTTGGCACAGGTATGTGACCCGGAACTTCTGGGAGCATCCATTGTCTTTCGAGACAAAAGGAGCCATATATATATATATATATACTGCATTTTTGTGACGGTACGCATCTGCACGGCGTACTGGCAAATTTTTTAATGTGGGGGAAATTATTTTTACTTTTCTTGTATTTTAACGTTTATTATTAATTTATTAGTAGTTAAAAGCTAGGCAGTCCATCACTGAGTACCAGTACCTAATTACTGAGTATTGGCACCTATTTTGTTGCCAAAAAAAAGAAATATATATATATCTTAAATCTGGTACCCGAACGACATAGAAGAAATGTAGTTAAAGTTTTTGTAGACAGTTAAAGACAGTAAATAAATCAGTGTCAGAGATGCAGCTAGTTTAAATTAAATTGTAAGTTAGTCTAATTAATCATCCCTGACGTTCTGTACCATGTATCTAAATGGACCTCATTCACCAATCGTAAACAAACAACATTTAGCCACGCGATTCTATTTATCTTCTATACAAATTATGTAATCCATAAAATCTGTCACGTGATACGTATTTTTCATTGTTTTATCAATATTATGACGTGACTAAATGTGCTTATTTACGATTGGTAAATGAGGTCCATTGTATTTTATCTATATTTATTGTTTCAAGCTCGAGTTTGAAAGAATTAATCTCAAAAAAATTATGTCTACTGTGTCATTTTATTGTATCTTGCGATCTATGGGGCTGATGATGTAAAGGTCATCTGTTTTTTTTTTGGCCCACTGTTACCGAGAGATGTCATGTGGCCAGCACAAAGACCCACCGCCTTTACTTTTCCCCAAGTAATGTTAGGTACTCATTAAAGCTGGATGGACTCAAAGGCGCCCTAAAGATACCAAAAGTCCCTGTCTTCACCAGGATTCGAACCCAGGACCTACGGTTCGGAAGCCTAGCGCTTTACCACTCAACCACTTCGCCTTCCTTATTGAGTTCGTATGTCAGAAGGAAATACAACACAAGTTTATCTCCTTAAACGACGCTGTGACAACTGGAGAGTGTTCGGCTCAATCTTCTCGAATAAGAATAGTCTTAGAATAGCACCTGTTGAGGACGCATGCTTAAGAACTTGCAAACGCACGTGACCTTTTTAGACAAATGGGCGCCAGGAAGACGCCTCAGAACTGAACAAACACTTTCGACGGAAATGAAATCTTTAAACATTCAAAACATTCCAAAGTTGTTACATAAGGATATTTATTGAAGCTTGAAATAATAAAACAACTGAAGTGACACAAATAGGACGAACCCATTACGGCTGGAGACAGCATGAGTACTCTATCTCTCTGTAAACAATGGCAACTTTGTCTATTTTTTTCTAATTCTGTTTCTTTCTGCTGACACCAGATTTTGCAAACAATGGTAAGCATTTTCAAAAGATTAATACCAGAAACAGTGGTATTCAGATTTTCAGCTCCCGCCAAATGAATCCCCGCCAAAACAAAAGACAATAAAAAGCTGAACGCTAATGTGTCTATAAAGAAGCAAACACTACTGTTGCTCGTCTCATCATGGTGGCGAGAATCTCGTAATGTGAGATGGGCGAAAAAAGTCGAGAGAGAAACACAGGGAAGGAAAAGAATGTCGAGACTACGAATTATTTTGTGTACATTTTTTCTCCCCGTTGGGGACAAACTTTATTGAATTGCCGAGTCGTTACAGGAATACAAAGTCTGTCTGTAAAAGTGCACGGTGTCATGGTTGTAATTCTCTGGAGAAACACACTTTAATAACGGCCCAGAAATTAGTCCGAAAGAGTGAGAAAAAAAAAAACCCAGAGAATTTTACAAAAACAAGAAATACGATTTTTTTTTAACACATTAAAAAAAAAACAAAAACAAAAAAAAAAACAACAAAGAACTACAACTCATATCATCATTAGACTTTCCTAAAATAACCGATTATTGAGTTATCCACAGTTTCTCTTTTTGGCACTCTGTACTTGTAGATTAAATGTACGTATAAATTCTTATCTTATCTAATGAATTACAAACGTTATTTAAAAAAAAAGAAGATAGTTACGTCCTACGCATTTTGTGTGTTAATCTAGTCATGCACATTCATCCATGACTTAAACTCTTTTTGTCGTATCTTCTTCTTCTTCCTAGCTGTCATTTTTTATGTTGGAGAGTTCAGATGACTAGACCAATATTTGAGATGAACTGCGCAGTGGTTTCCAACTCAGGGAGCTCTCCATATAGTTTTCTCTCTATTGGGGTGTTTTTGTGTTTTCTAAATCATTGTTTTTCCTGACTGGTTCGATAAACCCATTCCATCTCCTAATGGCGGTAGGGAAAATGGAGCATTTGTACGAATTTGTTCTATCAAATGGAATAACAAATGTGATTTTATCATTGTGCATTTTTTTGAGTATTTCATTAGGTTTCGTTTTTGAAGAGGTTTTGCCATTAGTTGCAGAACGTAAATGAGGTTGGTCGTTGTGCCAGCCACATGAAAATATCCCAGTCTTCACCAAGATTCCAACCCTAGACCCTTCGGTTCCGAAGCAAAACGCTTTACCTCACAGCCCCATGCCCCCAAGCACAGAACAGTTCCAGATGTAGTGGTTTGGTTCAGTTTAGAGAGTATATTAGTTTATATATAAATAGTGTGTATTTAGTGACAGGGAAAAATAGTAGTGACGTAACTAGACAGACGAATAACGCCACAGAATAGGAGTATGTCAGTGGGAGGTACGGCGAGAAAGAATGTTACTGATATTTTGTTAAGATTGTTATATCCCCTTGTTATGAATGCAAAGTGTTGCACGTGTTATGGACTGAATGATTAAGTCTTCGTTGAATGTGCGAGAGAGTGTGTTAAGTCAGTAAGGTCTTGCTCCCGGTCCAGGAAGGTTGGACGTTTACTTACTTGGACTGGTGTTTGTTTATTAATATTAATATTTATTGTGCATTATTTGAGCTATATTGGATATTAAAATATCATTGTTATATTCTACGAGATCTGGAGTTGGAGTTGATGTGTATCTAAGTATAATTGTTCTTAGTTGTAATATTTAAGAATTGAAGAATTTAAGAATCAAGTAATATTGGTTCGTATAGGTGAAACCCCTAGTGAGCCACAGGAATCAAGTCAAGAAACACAATAACAAGCATATAAATTTGAACCCTGACAGAGTACAGAAGTAAATACTATGTTTGGGTTTAAACCAAGACGAATGTTAAAGGGACTTAGATTTAGAGACATATGGTGATCATCCTACTATGTAAATAAACAGAGGAAACGGGATGGAGGACTTGCACCAACCAAGATATATTCCAGCTATGCGAAGACCGCTCCACAGTGACGGAAATAAAAGGGAACAGACTACGTTGGGCAGGTCAACCCGAACTAACGCCTGAGAACAGGGAAGTAAAGATTGTTCACCGGCCAAAACAACAAAAAAAGGCAGGCGCCGAAGCAGACCACGAGTGCGGTGTCTTGATGATGTAGAGGCGGATCTACAAAAGCTAAGAAAACGGGTATGGAGACGTAAAGCCCAGGATAGATCAGAATGGAAAGATGTGCTAGAGCAGGCCAGGGCCCTTCAAGGGCTGTAGTGCCAATGGCATGCATAGAATATCAAGAGAGAACATGTGAAACCAAAGAGATTACGTTAATACATCTACATGGTCACCGTCTTAAAGTTGTAAAATCTATAAGTCATCTGAAAGATAATTTATTTTTTTCCCTTTGGCTATAGAGAGAGATATGCTTCGATATAGCCCTATTTCAGAAAGGAATATTCCTATACAGGTTTTTTTCCCGTAAGGATTATTCTTGAAGAGCCCTATTTCAGAACTTGTTTATTCCTATCGTACATCACATGTAAAAGAAAGTAGCCCCTTACTGCATGGGCGTAGCCAGGTTTTTTTTTCGGGGGGGGGGGATTTGTCCACCCCCTCGAACATATATATATGTGTGTGTGTGTGTATATATAATTAATCTTTAATACATTCTGACCCTTTATTCTTTCATAAGACGTTTATTGTACCCTAGAATAGGTTCTTCCTGGAGTTAGTGGAAAGATTGTAGCCTTCCCGACCTTTCCAGCAAGTTGGTCTGGGGAGCGCTGTGAGCCCCACCGCCAAGCACTATTTCGATATTGAAAGCCTAAAAAATGCATATTCTGAGGTATCTACAGTGCATTATCATGGTATCAAAAAGTTTTTGTTCAAAAAACTTATGTGCTATTCTTACTGACTTAGATCATTCCGCGTCGTTGGGCATATTGTCGGCAAGCTCCTTCCACAAAAATCTGTCACTGGCAATGCCTTAAGCCTCTTCCCACCTGCTCTGAGGACCTCGACAGTGTGGCGCAAAGTTGTCTAGGATATCCCTGTTTGCGCTTTTCTCGTAATGGCCTCTATGTCATGGCAACTCTTATTATGCGTTATTTATTTTGTCGGAAAACATGTCCCGCAAACCTCATGCGACGCTCTGTCACAACCTTACTAAGGGGTCGACTCCAAGTTAGGCAAATAATTGCCTTGATTGAGACCCGATCTCTAAGTGACTCCAAAAATCCATCTTAGCCATCTTTGTTGAGCCACATTTAGTCTTTTTCAATTTCGGCAGATGTCTATTCACTGCACTTTATTAATGGAGCACAGCCACTGGTAGAAATTTTTCATGACAGAAGTTTGTAAGCTATGCTCTTAGAATTTCGGAATTGTCGTTTGCATTTTTTTTTTTTGGTTTTGTTTTATAGAAGATGGGATTTAACTACAAGCTCCCTGGTAGGGGGTTTTAAACTCAAAAACCCCTTGGCTGCACTGGGCAAGTGATGGTTTAGTATTAAAATCTCTCCTTAAATAATCAAAATCAAAGCAAAATATCAGTCACTAAACGTTGCGTGGTGGGATTTCATTTTTCTGGGAGGGGGGGGGGTTGAACCCCTAACCCTTCCTGGCTACGCCCATGCCTTACTGGGTGCTAGAAGAGCGACTCTTTTTCTGTTTGCACATTTTCTTTGGCCGCAGAGATCATTGCTTTCTCCAAATCGAGTTCTTGTATTGTCACTACTTCTGTCCACTTAGTGTGGTCAAGGGCTGTGTGTTTTCCCATGACATGTCCACCGCTTTTGATTACACGCAGACTACAGACATACGCGGATGTGACAGAGACCAACTTAGCTTGCACCTGTAGCGAATTGCCCATGGAGATAAAATTAATTGATCTTCTCAATGTAGTATCAAGATTTTAATGTTTTCTATAGCAGAGAATACAGCGGACGTCGGATTGCGGGCTTGGGAAAACTTTGGTTTTACAATATTTGAATCAAACACTCTCAACGAATGTAGCTTGTTAATTTGTCAAGCCATAGTCTTTAGAAGTGGACAATTTAATTAGAATCCAAGTGAAGCCATTTGCAAATTAAAAAAAAAAACAAATTTAAAACGTAAAATATTTGAAAGATCATTGAGTGATGTTTTTTTTTATTCGATGGAACAAAATTGTCAATATTAAACGAAAAAAAACATAGAAATACTTTTAAAAAAAAACGAAGATTATGTTAAGTGTAGTTGTATCAATTAGTTTGGATCAATCATGTAATTAAATTTGTAATAGATCTAGACCAACAACAATTAATCTGTGCGATTAATAATATTTTTACCAATTGGTTTTATTTAGCGCTATTTCATGCTTTGGGCTTTCTCAATACGCTATGATCTTATCACTTACCTGGACCACTTAGAACAATGGGAAGTGGGGTGGGGTAGGGTTTTACCATAACTGGTTTTTAAAAGCATTTAAAAAAAACGAAACGACCTGAATTCTTCTCTGACCACTCTGCTAGTGAGACACTTATGACTAGCGAAGATTGTATAGTTATATATTGCTTGTTTCAAATCAGTTTCAGTCAAGAACAATTTCTTTCCCTTGTTCGAGACACGAAAGAAAATATTTATTTACCAATAGTTAATTAACTAATTGTGCATTTTTTTTTATTGATTCTTCTGTTGTTAGGTAAAAGAAATAATTAAGCAAAATTTGATAGGGTTTTGTTGAAATTACATGTACATACTAGATATACAGACAGAGTAAGTTAAGTAAGCTTTGTAAAAGAAATAGATGAATTGTGGTTTTCAGTTAAATAGATGTATTTCAATATAAAAATCAATCAATTTTTGAGTTACAAAGTTATTGTTTTACTTTCTAGGCCTATATAACTAAATCCTGAGCAAATTGTTTATCTTTATTTTTTTTTTTTGGGGGTGGGGGGGGGTTAGACAGTCGTTTTGTCTGCATACCAAAAATAAATAGTTAATTTCTGGGTCAGCATGGTTATGTAAAATAACGCAGTGTTTCTCTTCTTTTTGACTGGGACAGCATAGTCTTATAATTATCATTTGAACTTAAAAAAATAAAAATAACCATCATAATTCTACCTGAAGTCAAGAAAACATTAATAATCTGGAACATTCACAAAATAGAGCAGTGAGTTTCATAACAAAAAAATATTCACATTTGACTAGAGTAACGCCATTAGTAAAATCGCTAAATTTAGACAGCCTCCAGGATAGAAGACTTAAAAGTAAAGTAGCAATCATACATAAAACACTGAAACATAATAATCAAATACAAAAACAAAATCTATTAAAATACCCAGACAGACACAAAGATAAAGGCACATTCCTCTTTCCATATGCTAGGACAAATTTGTACAAATACTCCTTCTTTTCTAGCGCAATTGGAGCATATAATGGGTTGCCTGAGCCAGCCAGGAAAACCAGTGACTTGGCAGAATTTAGTCATCGATTGACATGCATGACTAGATTGATTTTGGAAATACGCGTAGGACATAATTCTCTTCTTTTATGAAGTAATGTCTGATTTTATAAGATAAGATAAGATAGATTCAATCACAATTACCTAACTACTAACAAATGAATTCAAATATCTATTTAGTGCGATGTTGAGTGATGATATAGTAGCTGTCGACAGTCTTTCTTTGGCAGATATTTTCCAGTTCATCATTAAAGCAGACTTAAACTAGCCAGAGGCGACTTGGCTCGTTAGATGGAAACAGACTTCACGGAAAGAAGATTAAACGCCTGACAAGCGAGAACATTATGGAGATGGATTTTAAAAAAAAAATTATAAAGAAAACTAGAATTAATTGCTAAATAACGTGATCTAGTTTTCAGCAAGATAGTTTGAGAATCTTGAGGAGATACTTCCTGAAAGAAATGATGTATCCTTTTCATACATCACTGAGACATCTATGAAAGAATTTCCAGAGCCTTTTTAGTCATGAAATGGGTAGAAAAGAAAACAATTTCTCAGCATTTTTAGCAGCCCCGAAAGGAGAAAAGATGCTATTAGTTTTGTTTGAAATGTCTGTCCGTCCGTCTGTCCGTCCGTCCGTTCGTCCCGTTTAGATCTCGTAAACTAGAAAAGATAGTGAAAATCCGACATCATACTATTTTAGTCCATCCGTTCAGATGCAACGGCTATTTTTTTCTTTTCTGAAAGCGAAAAATCTAATTTTTAAAATCACTTATGCAAGCATTTTTTATTTCATAAAAATACACCACTTTTACAACTAATCACTATTAATAGTAACAAACACTGGAGTCTCTTTAGTAGGGGAGGTAGCTATTTACAATCTATCTGATAATCTATCTATCTATCGTTCTTTCAATCTTTCTTTCAATTTATCTATCTATCTATCTATCTATTTTTCTATCGTTTTTCAATCTTTCTTTCTTTCAATCTATCTATCTAGCTATCTGATTCAGGAACTTACCTATCAATACTTATGACACATAGGCTAAGTATGGACGCTGTACAGCACAGGACATCAATGGCCGCCCAGACGTCACAGAAAAATTGACCAAAGACCCAGTACTGCAGCACTTCTAATGTAGCAGAGAAAGGTAACACTGTGGTGCCCAGAAGCAGGTCAGCGATCGCCAGGTTAGCGATGAAGTAGTTTGTCGTTGTCCGAAGGTTTCCGTTCAGAACGACAGAGGCGATGACTAATACGTTTCCGGTAATGGTCAGCAGGACGATGATCGCCAGGGTCAAAGTGAGTAAAATGGTGGACATGCATGACCGAGACTCCAGCGTCGTCTCATTGCTAGAGTTGGCGACGTAACCGTAGCCTCTTGGGTCTAAAGGGTGCAACTGTTGAAAACTGGGTAATCCTTGAGTGAACCCATACGTCTGCGCCCCTGTAGAGTTGTCGCTCATGACAAGATCTTTAAAATAGATGAGAGTTACCTCTTTCATTGACATAGATGAGTGTTGCCTCTTTCATTGGAATTGATTAGAGTTACCTCTTGACATACATAAGAGTTACCTCTTGACATAGATAAGAGTTACCTCTTTCATTGGCATAGATGAGAGTAACCTCTTTCATTGACATTGTCTAGCTTAAAAAAAATAAATAGAATAAATTGGATTTTTACATTGTAGGAAATGTCTCGATCAAAGTGATAGCAATAAATATGAGTGGTTATCAATGACAGTTATTTCCCTTCTTTCATTATCCATTCAGTATTTAAAAGGTCATTCACAGCCACTAAAAAAACACAAGTTATATATGGTCAAAGTTGTCTTGGCAAAATTTCTTCAAAGACTTCACAACTTCAAGCATGTTCTTTCTCCTGAAATATAAAAAAAAGGCAACAATGTGATTTGTAAAAAGAAGAAACACATATAAATTATATGTTTACTGTGTATATAACGTTTTAAAGAAAAGCCTATAGACCAGTGATGCCCAATATTTATCAACCTGAAGGCAATAGACATTTCCAATATATATGTCTTTATCAACAACCTGAAAGTAATCGACTCCTCGTACGGAGACGATAACCGCGGTCCTATAATGCAGAGCTGGTAGACGTTTCCAAGAGCGGTTAGCACCGCGACTGTTGCCCTTGGGCCGCAGATTGAAGATCAGCTTTCTAAAGCCAAGATGACACTATAACGTCACCGACAACACCAATCTAGAGCGAAGATGACCTTATATTTGCAGGGCGGACCTTAGGCATAGGCAAACTAGTCCGCCGCCTTATTTCTCCGATTGGTGGGGGGTCCTCACACAGGACACAAAACAAAACTTGCCCACAATGTTAGTTTTGTAGTACACTAGTTGTTTTTTTTTATAAATTGCATAATTTTAGTTTTTTTTTTCCGCTGTTTATTTTTTTTTTATTTTTCTATTTAAATTGGGGGCCACCAAATTCACTTAGCCTAGGGCCTCCAACTATCTAAGGCCCGCCCTGATATTAGTCATGACTAGTTGTAATCTTCAAACCACAATCAAGAGCAAAGATGATCCTATACTTGTCATGGCTAAGGATTGATAGTCTCCTTCAATGTTCAGGGGCAAACAAACCTTTCTGGTTTCGTTAAAAAAAAACCCAGATATAATCGTCAATCAGTCCGAAGTCAAATGTCCAAGATTTTTACAAAGCTTATATAAACCATGTCTGTCTGTCTGTCTGTCTTGTGCAAATTTTGAGGACGTTATTTCTCCCAAGTCCCCTTCTCCGATTAAATTGAAACTTTGCGCAAATATTCATTGTCCCTAAAAAATTGAATCAATCTAAAATTAAATTAAAAAATTAACCAATTAGTTAATGAAATAGTGGTACTTAATTAAATGTTTTGATAATGGAAATACATCTGATAGTATTGCGAGATATGGTTGTAAATTCGGAGTTTCTCTCCTTTTATATTAACGACACAGTACTAACTGTGTATGTATGTATAAAAGCTTTCTTTGTTATCCATACAGAAAATCTGACTCAAGTAGCAATCTCAAGCGTTTCACGTTAGCTCAATATATTGTCTCACTGTAGATATCAGAGGTCTTCAAATTCAAGCAAATTTAAAATAATGTTTAATACATGAAAGAGAAGTCACTAAGCCTTCTGTGGTGACAAACAGTAAAGAAATAATTTGAAAATAGAAGACGGTAATCGAACTTTCCAATACCTAAATATTAAACAATGTAAATTATCGCTTTATAGTTCTGATAACTTATATTTTATTCTGTCTAACGTTAAAAAAATCTGGCCAAAAAAACAAACAAAAACAAATGAAAAACATGAAACTGTGCTTTCTTTTATTACATTAAATGCATTGCACACGTGACAAAATGCGGCCAATCAGATTGATTTCAGAACATCCTATGCTAATAATATTTTTTTTCACCGTCTGCACTTGTTTCATGGAAGACCTATTTGTGTTGAGTCTGTTTCCCGCCATTTTTTTTCTTCTCGCTTCTGCCGCTAGAGATGCAAACGAACCGGAAATCAACATGTCAGTAAAATTAACGAGAAATTTATTACACACATGAAGCATCCATCAATCTTTTTTTTTTTTTAGTCTCATCTGCATGGAGATGTTTGGACTTTAGCTGCAGGCTGTTTAAGACAAGCTCCCGCGTCTCAGATTGATCATGCTTAAACAGCGGCTGTGCTTACGTGGCAAGTTTTGAGACGTCTGACGGCCCAAGACTGTCGTCACAGAATAAAAAAGTGGCATTAAAACTATGCGACTCAAATAACTGTATTCTTCTTTGTTATAATAAGCAAAATACAAAATAAATAAACAAAGATTATTTAATGGGATGAGCTCAAAGTTTACAATCACTTGTCACAATAATGTAAGATTCTGTTCCCCTTTTCGATATAAAACTTAATTAATAAATTTAATTAACTAATTGATTAATTTTTTTTTATTGATTCATGTATTGCTAGTAACAATGAATAATTACACTCACAACATTACCACATTTAAAGGAACTTTTTGAACAAACGTGCCTAAGAAAAATCGAAAAAATCTTGGAAGACAAAGGCCCCTCGCTCCATCAGAACTACGCCAGGTCGTCGCGAAGTGGGCGAATGCTGTCAATCAAAACAAGAACGGAGCGGTACAAAAACTCGTTCGTACCTCACTCGGTTAGACTCTATCACCGCCACTCATTGATCAGGGAACATGAAATGCACCAAGATACCTGTTTGTAGTCGCTGAATGAACTCTTTATGTTGTCTGTTGTATTTATGTGTATTTTTCTGTTGTGTTGTCTTTATATGAGAAACGAGTCCTTGTAATCACAACAAATTTCCGTAAGGATCAATAAAGCAGTCTTAGTCTTAGTCTTAGTCTTAATTGTGCAAGGTTTCAACTAGACTGAGAACAGGAATGTGTTCAAAATGTGTACCAGACAGACAGAGTGAGTTGATATAAGCTTTTGCTTTGTAAAAAATACATAAATGTCCATATAATGACAGTACCAATAAATATTAGCTCAGTAATGCATCGCCCGCTGGCCTAATTGGTAGCATAGCTCGTAAATGAAGCTGTCAAAAATCGCGAGTTTGATTCTCGGTTTGGGAAATGTTTTTTTTAAGTTATTTTTTTAAATATTTTATTTAATTTTTAGTGCCATAATGGAGGTTGACACGTCCCTAGTGACACCTCATTGTTCACAAAATGAGGACATTGTACCTATCTCAATTCAGGTCAGCGCACTCGCGCTTTAATGCCAGAAAGACGCCGATTAAAACTTAGTTCAAGGCTGCAGCAGGGAAACATAATTAACGTAGGTTAAATTACAAAAACAATTAAAAGGAAAATTAAATGCAAACGGGTCAAGGAGTCCAGTATGGGTACTGAGATGTCACGGTTCTTTATTCTAAAGAAAGATATAAAAGGCGGCGTGTTTGCCTGAGACGGGGGAGAGCTAGAAAGTTAGGCTTTAGGCTTAGAAGTCGCTAGTTTTAAAGTAAATATATACTCAGTTTAATGATCATTTTTACTGGATCCTGTATCTGGTTTATATATTTTTGTACATACATTTATTATTTCAAGTTCAAGTTTTAAATAATTAAAACTCAAGAAAAACATATCAGCACTTTGTTACTTCATTGATTATTAAAGTGTTTGAACTATAATCAAGGCACCTCCGGACCTGCATATGTCACAAGTTACTTGGCTGCCTGGTCGTGCGGTTTGCGCGCTGGACTGTCGTTCGGATTTATCGATGGTCGAGGGTTCAAATCCTGCACGCTCCCATCCCCCGTCGTCCTGCGGGAGGTTTGGACTAGGAAGTAAACTATCTTCAACTCTGAAGGAACATCCGAAACATGCCAAACATTTTACAAGTTTATATCATCAAGATCTTCAAATCAAATAAACATAATAAACACGTGACAGAGATAATGTCTAAAAAAAGCTTATTTTGGAATGTTTCTTGCTTCGAATTATCTTAGTTTTTCGCATTTATTGTGCCAAATTATGCTGTGCTTTAATCTTTTTTCTGGACCTGAAGAAAATGGTATTTCGGGAGATGTAGTAGAGTTACCTTCAGGCACTCATCAAAAAATAAATCAACTCGACTAAGGATACGAACTCGTGCCTGCTTGATGAGTAGCCAAGCAGTTTATGACCCTCAGCCACACGTCCTAATACAATTTAATTTGAAGTCGTAAAAAAAAAAGCAAAAAGCGATAAATGTACTTGGTAGTTGGTAGTACCGGGTCTTAAGAAGACCGTTGAGGTAGTAGCTTCAAGCGAAAAGGAAAGATAATTCTGTTATTTCTTATAGGAAACTTGTCTCCCTTTATGTTTCCATACCTAGATATTAGTTTTTCTCATACTTTTATCTTAATGAACACTTCGTACGTTCTGAGTATTTAGCGGAACACTTTGCTCTTTATATAAGAGAGATTAATTCACGTGGTGACCTACGTGGTGGTAAATTATTCCAGTGGTTCGATGAACACCTATTCAGGCATCTCGAGGAATACCAGGGTTCCGCAGAAAATAGTTTTGGAAACACTGATCTATATGAATGTGTCGTCACCAAGAATGTCTGTTATTGCTGTCCTCTGGCATTCACAACAAACATTTGTTTGAGACTTTGTACTTTTACGTGTGGGGAGAGAGAGAGAGAGAGAAAGAGAGAGAGGGAGGGAGGGAGAGAGAGAGAGAGGGAAAGGGAGAGAGAGAGAGATAGGGGGGAGAGAGGGAGAGAGAGAGAAAGAGAGAGAGAGGGGGGAGGGAGAGAGAGAAAGGGGGGGGGGAGAGGGAGAGAGAGAGAGAGAGAGAGAGAGAGAGAGTTGAAACAATAATGATGAGGCAGACCGGCCTATGGCAGAGACGAAGAGAATACAAGACAAAAACAATACATACAAACCTATGTGGCTATATCGCACGTTTTCGTGTGTCAAGTAAAGACTGCGGTTACATCATACCTTTCAAATCTTATGTAATTCTATAAGAGATTACGTCAGGAAATGGATGCCGACAAGATAATGAAGGCAGGGGAAGGTACAAAGTAATGAAAGCATGGGGGGATACAAGGTAATGAATGCAGGGGAGGGTACAAGATAATGAATGCAGGGAAGGGTAAAAAGGAATGAAAGCAGAGGAGGATACAATGTAATAAAATCAGGGTATTGAAAGCAGAGGAAGATATTAGATCATGAACGCGTCTGTTCAATGTTTAAAAAGCAGGGTGTTATGTGGCCAGCACAGCGACCAACCGCCTTTACTTTCCCCCAACTAAAGTCATGACCCATTAGAGTTGGGTGGACTCAGGGGCGCCCTGCAAATCCTGAAATTCAAACTCCCAATCTTCGCAGAGATTCAAACCCAGGACCCCCAGGAAGCCAACCGCTTAACCACTCAGCCAACACGCCCCATTTCTTTAATATAATTGTAGATTTATACTGAAGATTAGTTATGCTTGCTTTAAATTACACCTACATTTCCTCAGCTAGGGATTGTATACTTCTTCATAAGCTTTTAGGACGCCTGTTTATGGCGTGAGAACCATCGCTCTATGAACATCTATGACATCACCAGGCAATGAAGGCTGTCAGGGGCCACTACTCCCCTAATACGATTCAAATGGTAATCAGATTGTCGCGCCTCCCAACCATACCCTTCCACACCTACAAACTACCATTTTTATCGTTTTCTTCCCTTTTTTTTTTGTTATTCTCATTGCCCTTTTCGTCTCCCCCCACCCCGCTGTCTTCCCCACTTCTGCGCGCGAGACATTTAACTTCTAGTGAAAGGCAGAGCCTGAGCCAACGAACGTCTACTTCCGTGTCAGTGCTAAAGCGAGAGATGAAAATATGCAAATAAAGGAAAGCTTCCACCGGAAGTGTGAGTTCCATTCGTTTATCTTTCTTCTATAGGGGCTAATGCATAGGGCGAAAATACCACCCGGAAAACAGATTTTTGATTTAGCTTCAACTAAAAGTATAGAAATAGATAAACAAATAAGTAGGAGCTCAATAAATTTGATTTTTTTTGTACATTTTTTTAGATTTGGAAGAAAAATCAAATAAATTCCATGTTTCGAGTTACAAACATGATTCTTTTTTTTAAAGAGATTTTATTACTAATGTTCAGCAATAGTCTATGTTGTTGGTGTCTATGTTGATTGTGTTACTATATTGATTGTGTCTATATTGATTGTGTCTATGTTGATTGTGTCTATGTTGATCGTGTCTATATTGTGTCTACGTTGATTGTGTCTATGTTGATTGTGTCTATGTTGATTGTGTCTATGTTGATTGTGTCTATATTGTTTGTACTATATTGATTGTGTTTATGTTGATTGTGTCTATATTGATTGTGTCTGTATTGTTTGTGCGTCTGTTTGTAATTGAAAACTGTATTTTTTGTTTTACTTTGTTAGTGTGTGCGTGTGCGAGCTGGAGTCCTATGTTTAGTTTGAATATAGATTGTAGTCAAGTGGTTCTTAGGCTGTAGTCCACGGAGCCCCAGGGGTTCAAACGTCGAGCGTAAGGGGTCCGCAGAAATATGGAATTGTATACAATTTTAAAAAAATCTTTGCTAAAAGCCAGTCGATCCGATCGAATACTTTTGATAGATTTTCTCTATCTCTGTACATAGCTCAACAAAACACATCTAACACAAGAGTTGGACAACGAGAGTTTCAAGTAACAATGTGGCGGTTTAATCACAAATACATCGACAGCCGATACAACACAATGGACCTCATTCACCAATCGTAAACAACATTTATCCACGTGATTCTCTACATCTTCTATACAAAATATTTAATCCATAAAGGCTGTCAAGTGATACGTTTTTTTTCTCATTGTTTTATCAATATTATAACGTGGCTAAATGTTGTTTGTTTACGATTGGTGAATGAAGTCCATTGGCTTCACTAGCTTCAAATGCTTTGTTGTACTTAGCCGAACTGCTGTCTAAACTCTCCTAGTCTCGCTGTCTACTCCTGGACTCGTACAGCTACATTCTCGAGGACTCACATTCTACAGCACCGTCCTTACTGCCTTGCTGTCTAGGACCGAACTACCCTTTCTTACGGTCTCTGGTCAACTAAGGCTTTCGATCACATGACTACAACGCGGGTCATATTTGCGTGTACTAGCAGTGCTGCCCCTTGTTCATTGACAGCCGTTGACCTGTGTGTTAGCCTCATGTCTCAAGTGTCAGTTGGTCACACTCACATTAACCCTATCAGTCCGCAATTGGGAGTTACACAATCCACTCGCCCCTCACTGCTGTTGTATCTGTTATTACACACTATTTTCACTATATACACTAAAAATTTGAAGACATTCTTCACTTGGATAATCCCGAGTGTTCATTGACAAATAGAATATGCACCTCCGTTTGGGACCCCTCAACTCAAGAAAACATTAATAAACTGGAACAGACACAAAATAGAGCAG
This sequence comes from Biomphalaria glabrata, assembly GCF_947242115.1. NCBI lineage: Eukaryota > Metazoa > Mollusca > Gastropoda > Planorbidae > Biomphalaria > Biomphalaria glabrata. The sequence goes on from NC_074711.1 coordinate 85,395,264, forward strand.
TGAGATTCATAACAAACGAATATTCACATTTGACTAGAGTAACACCTTTAGTAAAATCACTTAATTTAGTAAGCCTCCAGGACAGAAGACTCAAAAGTAAAGTAGCAATTATAAAATCACTGAACCATAATCTTCAAATACAAAAACAAAATTTAATAAAATACTCTGAAAGACACAAAGATAAAGGCATATTCCTCGTCCCATATGCTAGGACAAATTTGTACAAATACTCCTTCTTCCCTAGTGCTATTAGAGCATGGAATGGGTTGCCTGAGCTAGCCAGGAAAACCAGTGACTTGGCAGAGTTTAAGTCATTGGTTAATTTGCATGACTAAATGCATGACGCGTAGGACGTAATCATCGTCTTTTTTGAAGTAACGTCTGTATTATATAAGATAAGATAAGACAAAGGTTTCAGAGATGAATCCACCAATACAAGAATAGCTTATTGAAACCATTGTTCGATCACAGCACAACTATTGGTTACACAAACAGATAACATTGTCACATCCTGATCTATGGGTTATTGTAAAACAAAAACAAAAAAATTTGCTGTCTGTTTTTTCCGTCTTTTCGGTATAATTGGGGATTCAGATCGTTACGAACTTTATCTCGAAAAAAGCAACGGACTAGAAATTGTTGATTGTGTAGATTTGAGGCTGCTACTTACAAACATTGTCGGGCATAAAAACACTCATAATATCTCATCAACATCATTCATGTCATTAACTTTGTTTGGCTTATGAAAGTTATAATCTTAATAAGCACTCTCATAATAAAATATTTTTCTTCTACATTTGTAATTGACAGTATGCATTTACTTACTTTTCTTCACTCTGGGGTTTGTTGAAAGGTTTCAAAGATGTAGAGGCGTCCCCGGTAAAAAAAAACAATAGTCAATAAATAGGATGTGAACGTGCAAGAAAGGGGAGACAAAGAAGGGATCTGAGACAAAAGAGACTTTTTTTTTTGGTAAATATATGGCTCCTTTTGTCTCGAAAGGCAATGGATGCGCCCAAATGAGTCACTGGTTTTGGCTTATTCTTGAGACAGGGCAGAATCTGGTGTGGCTAATCAAGCCAATTCTAGAACGGCAGACTTTGCCACAATTCGTACATGTGTATGCCTCTGATTTAGGGCTAGCGGACAGGGCAGCTTTCTTTTTTTCCCTCTTGATTAAGGCCGCTTCAATTCTTTTGTTCTCAGCAAGGGTTGTCCCAGCACGCACAGTCTGTCTCCATGCACTCCGGTCTTTGGCTATGTTTTCCCACATACTTTCGCTGATGCCTGTGGCTCTCATGTCTCGCTTGCAGACATCTCTATATGTTAGTCTTGGGCGGCCCTTGGGTCTGACTCCTTCCACAAGCTCAGCATATAAGATATCTTTCGGGATTCTACCATCTGGCATGAGGGTGACATGTCCGAGCCAGCGTAATCTTCTTTGTGTCAGGAGAACATACATGCTGTTGATATTGGCCAATCTCAAAACTTCCTGATTCGAGACATGGTCCCTCCAAGAGATGCCCATTATGCGTCTCAGGCAGCGCAAGTGGAAACTATTCAATCTGTGCTCTTGGTACATGTATGTTGACCAGCTTTCACTGCCATAAAGGAGAGTGCTCACAACACAGGCGTTGTAGACTAGGATTTTGGTCGCTGTGGTCAATTTACCATTTTCCCAGACGCGCTTGGAGAGTTTTGCCAATGCTGTGGTAGCTTTTCCTATCCTTTTTGTCAGATCGATGTCTAAGTCTAGGTTACTTTTGGTAACAGCTTGTTTAAAGGGAAACTTTGATGGTTTTGACAATTTTTGATATAATATGTGTTTTGATTTACAGATAATGAATATATGATTCTTTTTTTTTAAATTTGCAATAATAACTTAGTAATTGATGTTTTTCTGACGTAATTTTCCTGCGCATCCAAAATAGTCAGATATTCACCGGGTTTCTATGTGACGTCACACTAGCCTACTAATTTAATCTATTGACTTATTGTATAACGGGAGACCATACAGTAAAGTTTACATTCTCGTAAAAGAAATATATTTTCGTCTATGCAGTTATATCTAGGGTCTTGTAAGCAAAGAAAAAATACGTATCAAAACTTGATTTACATACTTGACTAACCACGGCAGTGTGTATCTTCTCACCTGACCACTCAACACACAACAAACACTATGGCTTGGTTGTCTTGTCATGACCGACTACACGTAGTCTAGACTAGCCTTACACTGACCAGTTTGTTCTAATCAGACACACCATCTATTTACTTCTTGGGACAGGGAAAGGCTCAGATGAAAATGTTACTTTTTTTCTCGAGTTGGTTATCCTAATGCTGTTAGATTTACCTATACATGTATTTATAACTGTACCAAAGCTCTAAAATAGGCCGTCACTAAGCCCAAGAGAACGTAAGAATGAAGCGATACGATTGGTTAAATCTAGTTTCCTTTTCAGTATTGTTGATGGAAGTGACGTATGCCTAACCTAAAAACAATATATTTTTGAGATGACAAGAATTTACTGTCTAATTTATTAAATATAAATGTTTCTAAGCATTTAAAAAAAAAGGTAAAATGTTTACTATTACAACTTTTTTACGCAGAATTCAAATATGTCAATAATCAAATTCGAAAAACCATCGGACTTTCCCTTTAAATTATCCATCCTTTTAAGTTTCTAAAGTAAGCTCCCCTTTTAGAGCTTGCGATAGCGCAAAGTGAAGATCATCTGTTTTTTTAGCCAAGGGTTAATGAGCAGGGTGTCATGTAGCCATCAGAGCGACTTACCGCCTTTACTTTCCCCAACTAAAGTCAGGTAACCATTAGAGATGGATAGACTAAAAAATCCTGAAATTAAAGATCTTCACTGAGATTCGAACCCAGGCTCGAAAGCCAAGCGCTTAACCACTCGGCCACCGCCACCCCCCTTTAAGTTTCTACATATATCTTATTTAATTCTGTGCGGCACACTCAAGATAAAAAAGAGGTATTATAATTATTTACAATTAAATAGCACTCAATTCTCCCCCCCCCTCCCGCCCCCCCCCCCCCATTCTAGTCACCAGAGCCTTATACGTTAGTTTTCGTGAATGTATGAATCAGACTGAAAAGTCTGTAGTTTGAAATCCATATTGAAAAAATTTTTACAAAAGTCAGACTAAAATGATACTAAAAGTAAAATGAGATAGTCCAGTACAGACAGAACTGTTTTCTAACTAATTGTGTATCTAACCCTGAGTGTGGATGTATCAGGATGAGCGCGTGTGTGTGTGTGTAATTTACAAAATATAGCATTAACGTGACAACAAAATTTTTCTGGCCTCTTTAATTTTTGTCAAAGAAAAATGGAACTGACTAAAACATTTTTGGGTCCCAGCCTGCTGTCAGATAAAGTTATCGTTAAGAGATGATAAATCGTGTGGAATCAGTCGAGAGTCTCAATACAGGAAAATACTTGATTGTTTACTGTTTACTTACACAACTATTTTGTAAATAAAGTGTTTTCCACCACAAGTCTTTAAAGCAATAAATAATAAGCACCTTACTATCAACGGGACAACTGTCTCATATAAATATATGTTTTTAGTGTCTTAGTTAAATGATGGATGCGTGAGCCCATACCTTTAAACAAATCTGTTAATGGAAAAATAAAATTGAGCTGAAAAAAGTGATGTGATGTCGATATTTGTGAGTCAGTTAGTAATTAGCGAATATTTTTTGGGAACAAAATTTTAAAGCAATGACTAATGCATGTTGTGGAGGATGAAGAAGCTTTCAGAAAAGTGGTAAACGTGTTGGACAGATGGATGTTTTCACACAGTAAAATGTTGTAGAGAAGTTGACTGAGTTGAAACATTTTTTTCTTTGTTCTTTTGATGCTTTTAAGAGAAGGTTATTGAGTTGACATTTTTTTGTGTTGGCTTCTTGTTTTCTTTGTATAGAAACTTTATAGAATTTTTTTTTTTATATTTTGTTTTCATTTGGGGAAGTTGAATTGAACATTTTTCAAGTTCTTTGGGTGACATTAGGAATATTTTTTGTTACTTAGGCCCAATGGTTTTATTACACATCTGAAACCCAAAGAAAGCACTTATTGAAGACATGCGCAGAAGACGGAAAGAAAACTTAAATAGACCCCCAGACGTACAACGACTTTGCCTGCACTGTCAGTAGTTTCAAATATCTTGGAGATATCGTCTAAGATGAAGGAACCAAACTTGAACTAATGGCCAGAATTGCACAGTTCACAGCAGCACTTGTAAAACTCAAAACAATCTGAACAGACGAAGGTAAAGCTCCCTTGTCTAGGCCACATTCATGCATGCGAATCTTGGACACTGCCTCCAGATCTTGAGAAGAGGATTCTAGCAAAGAACTAAGCTGCGTCAGAAAAATCCTAGGTGTCACTTACAAAGACTGCATCATGAATGAATAGATTAGAAACAGGATTAAGTAATACAGCGATCAGACCCCCACGATGACTTGTCAAAAAACGTAAACGCAAACTCTATGGCCACATCACAAGGTCCTCAGGGCTCGCAAAGACCTTCCTTCAGGGAACAGTGCCAGGAAGAAGAAGAGAAGACATAGGAACATATGGGAAGACAACCAAAAAAAAAATGGACAGACCTGTCAGTGAATGAAATTGTATCTAAGGCAAAAGACAGAGAGGAACTGTGAAAGATGGTGGACAGATCTTGAGTGGTGCCCCAACGGCTCAGGAAACGAAGGGATAGGTAAAGGTGAACTTGACCTCCTGAAGTCTCACTGTCCAATCAATAGTTTGTTGTTATTTAGACACCACCTTCATACTGCTGCATGATTTAGTATGAGTTTGTCAACAAATACTCACTACATTCTGTTTTCACTCAGAACTAGATCTGACTCTTGTACTCACCCACGCGAATATCATCTGACCATTGTTCCCACCCACGCGAGGTTGTCTACCAAGTCTTTTATTTACAACCTGGTACACGTTGTCAATTCTGACGCAGCGGCTGCCACACACTAAAATATAATGGCACGACACAGAGCCTAAACTTAATCTTGACTACGTCTACAAAACCTTTTCCAAAACCTGTTACAATACGTGGTCTGTTACAAGATCTTTTACGTGGTCTGTTACAAGGTCTTTTACGTGGTCTGTTACAAGACCTTTTACGTGGTCTGTTACAAGACCTTTTACGTGGTCTGTTACAAAACCTTTTACGTGGTCTGTTACAAGACCTTTTACGTGGTCTGTTACAAGACCTTTTACGTGGCCTGTTACAAGACCTTTTACGTGGTCTGTTACAAGACCTTTACGTGGCCTGTTACAAGACCTTTTACGTGGTCTGTTACAAGGTCTTTTACGTGGTCTGTTACAAGGTCTTTTACGTGGCCTGTTACAAGGTCTTTTACGTGGCCTGTTACAAGGTCTTTTACGTGGCCTGTTACAAGGTCATTTACGTGGCCTGTTACAAGGTCTTTTACGTGGCCTGTTACAAGGCCTTTTACGTGGCCTGTTACAAGACCTTTTACGTGGCCTGTTACAAGGTCTTTTTACGTGGCCTGTTTCAAGGTCTTTTACGTGACCTGTTACAAGGTCTTTTACGTGGCCTGTTACAAGACCTTTTACTTGGTCTGTTACAAGGTCTTTTATGTGGTCTGTTACTGGGCCTGTACAAGAGCTATTACAAGACCCTTTACCTGACCTGTTACAAGACATGTACAGGACCTATTACAATATGATTTGGATGGTATAACTTGCTACAAAACCTGTTATGGCTCGGGTATAACACCTGTTACGAAACACGTTAAAAGTAGTTATTGTGTTGAGGACGAGTTTGCATTTGTGCACAGTGGAGTACGCATGATTCTAGTCATACAAAAATAATAATTCTACTGACATAGTTGAATTAGTATTAAGGGATTTGAACCGTACTTAGCCAAAATTTCAACTGTTGCTCTAGTACTTTAAAGAGGTTAAACTCTTGTTGAACTGTTGATTAAGTACTGTTAATATGGTACTTTAAAGAAATTGAACTGTTGATATTTTTCTTTTAAGAAGTTGAACTGTTGATCTGATACTTTAAAAAAGGTTGAACTGTTGATCTGGCACTTTAAGGAACTTTTAATATTTGTCTGTCAAAATCGCTCAACTCAAATTATAGATCTACATTTCAGGCGGCCACTAGACAAGGGTTGCTGATGAGATTTTTTTTATTCCACGAGAGAATCTATGAACTCAATGATCTTGTCTTAAGCCAACAAGGTCGCAGACGACAAGAACTTTACCCTGCCCCAACCCGCCTCATCATCGTAACGTTAAAATAAACATGAAAATTGTTTTTTCAATTAGAGCCTGAAAAATATAAACCAGAAACACAAATATTTTGCAGCATCTTATAATTTCATACAAATTCTAAAATGTTCTCACCCCAAACAGGCCCAGCTCTTGCAGTATTTAAACTTTGATGTTCAAAACAACCATTTATGAAAACAAATTTGATTATGTTTCCCTATCCCTGACTAACGATAATTAACTTGTATGACAATATTTTGTAAAAAAAAATTTTGATCATGACTTAAGACGAAAAGTCCAATTGAGTTTGAATAACACGAAGACGGAATAATGACGATTTTCATACAACGACGGAAACCTATAAAAAGAACACATATTATGTCAGAGGCGTAACTAGGAATTTTCCATCATTTGGTGGCCCAGGGGACTTGACCTCCTTGGGGGCCTCTGCATTTTGCGCAATATTCAATATTTAATGTAAAAAAAAACATTCATTTGGGGGCCCCTCAAGTGGGGGGCCCGGGGGTATTCAAATTCTCCCCCCTCCTCCCCCACCCTAGCTACGACACTGGATTATGTAGTACTGATGAGTGAAGTATTTTAAAATACCATCATTCCTACAAAACTGTAGAATAGAACTTCAAAACGTTTTTCGCATTTAGTAGTCCACAATAAAACTTTTATTTTTTAGTTGGCAGAGATTTTTCAATAGGAGCGCCCTTAGCATTGTTATTTTGTCAATTTATTTTTCAAAATCTGTCTCCAAGATTCCTCTTTTTATTTTCAGACGCTTTTCTTTACATCCCATGATATCGCCACCACATTGCTTCTTATCTTTTTGTCTTTTTTATTTGTCACACTGTATTTGATTGCTAAGCCACAGTAGATTAAATTAACAAAATAAAAAACAACGTACAAGTAAAATATAAAAAAAAATCATTAAAACAACAACTAATCTTGTCTAAAGAGGAAAAATTCGGTCCTTAAAACTATACCTACAAATAATGTACTAGTTATTTCCGTTACTCGATATCAAACAAAAAAAAAATTACCTATAGTTAATTGACTAATTGAGTAATTTGATAATTGATTCATGTTATGCTAGGTACAATAAATAATTGTTTAAAGTATCAACTTGATCGGAAAAATCGAGAGGAAGAAATAGCGTTATAGGGGACTAAACCCAACAAGCTTAGCCATATCTGTGAATACTGAATTATTAGTTTCCCTTGTTGCTATTAAACAAAATAATTAATTACCAGTAATTAATTGTCTAATAGGTTACTTTTTTAAATTGACCCATGTCTTGTTTATGGCAATTAATAATTGTGCAAAGATTCAGCTCAATCCGAGAATGGATGTGGGAGAAATAACGTGCACACACTTTTTATCAGACAGACAGACAGACAGAAAGAGTTGATATAAGCTTTGTAATTTTGTAATTCTCGACCTGTATGGCGACATTTATGCACTACGCAAGACAGCAGGGTTTCTGTCCAGGGCTTTTGCAAGAGAGGATTTGAGCCTCTCAAGCCCTCACTCTAATGGAGTTTGATGATTATGATGAAGCTTTGTAATTAGGTGTAAAATAAGCAGATTACTGTGGAATACTCTCCAATACTTATTTGTCTACTCATTTTCCGAAATAATTTTATTGTTGGCATTTTACTTTCAATGCTGTTTACAAATAGTGGCGATTGAAAATCCCTGCTCTAATCTAACGTCAAATCTCTGTAACAGAAGTCTTTTGGTAAAAAAAAAGAATGATTAATATTAAATGTGGATCCCATAGGATTTCAATGCGATATAATTACTAACTACTGAGAACCGTTGGTCCAATCTAGAATGATTTCCAATTGGTTGACATCAGCTCTATAAAGTCAGATATACCGATGTAGGACTTCTTTATGATGTCCCTGTGTACTATAAGACTGAGAATCCCTGCTATAGTCTGCATGACATCTCTCACTAAAATCAAATATTCCAATGCAGGACTTGTCAACAATATCGCTAAGAAGATTTAGACTGAGAATCCCTACTATATTCTCTAAGATCAGATAAGCTCGATGTAAGTCTTCTCAAGGACCTTGATTCAGTTCAATTACTGGTGGCTGAGGACACTTACCTCGTTCTATCATTACCTTACATCTTACAGTTACATCTGTAATCAGAAATATGTGAACTTTCAATGAACTGAGATTAGGCTGTAGTTCCTAGTTTCCTCGAATATCTTAATATTCTTCCTTCATAAGTCAAAGGACCGGAGATAACAAGGGCAGTAATCTGTTTCAAGTTGATCACGTGAACGCATTATTCTGTCCAGAAATATAGAAATTACATTTTTCCTTAGCAAAGGAAAAGTTCCATATTCGTCTCAGAAATCTCAAAATCACGTGATTTTTTAGATCGCTTAGTTCCACGTTCCTCCCCCACCGCCCTCAGAACAGTCTTGTGTTAAAATTTCAATAGGTATTTTAAGTAACTATTTGAAAAGGCGAGTGGCGTACCCAAACTAGTGGTAGGGTCTGATCTCAATTTAAAGAATAGACCAGACAAAAGAGATGCATGGTGGCAATTGAATCGTGCGGAACAGGCGGCCCTAGCCCAGTTCCGGGTCGGACACTGTCCAATTGGTGCTTACCTCGGACGGCGGAAGGAGAATTACGACACACGGTGTCGCCATTGCATGGAGGACGACGAAACAATAGACCACATTCTTTATGAATGCAGAGTTCTGCACGAAGGACGATTGGGACAAGGCTTAGATAGAGAGATAACTGGTTCATGGCCGACACAGAGGCTGTCCTTGTACGGGGACAAGGCGACCTTAAGACTCACTGCTCGCTTCCTCTCACGTGCTCTAAGGGAGTAATTCCCAGCATATTTTTCGCTGTCAATGGGGTTTCTGAATCGGTCTCAATTTGAAAATCCCCCGGGCCCCCACTTGAGGGTTCCCCCAAATGAGTGTTCGAAATTTGTATTTTAATTAAATATTAAGCCATGATGTCGAATGTCAAAATGCAGAGGCCCCTAATAGATCAAGCAACCCGCCCCACCCCCCCCCCCAATCCCTAGTTCGCCACTGCTAATGACAAAGAGAAGATTACCCTCTACCATTAGATATCGCATAGATAATCCGACAATGTTGATTACATAATGTGTTTACATTTATAGAAAAAAGACAAAATGTTTTTAAATGTTTTTTTTTAAGCAAAGCTAATATAAGGGAAAGAACTTTGCATTTTTGCAGCCATATCTCTCAATACTGTAAGATTTATTTCTCTTTACAAAATAAAATCAATAAATTCATTAATTATCATTAATCAATTAATTATTTGCTTATTTTGTAAAATTAATATATATGCTTTATTAGGGCCACAGAATGATTGTACAAAGTTTCAACTTGATTCGAGCCTGGGAATATGGGAGAAATAATGTGTACACAATTTTTACCAGACAGAGTGAGTTAATATAAGCTTTTACTAGCGTGTTTACAATTACAGAAAATAACATTGGTCTAAAAAAAAAAACAGTTTTAATATAATTGACTCGAAACAAAAGACGCCTGAAAAATCCAGTTTAATTTAATGGAAGCTTCTATATGGGTAACACGTGCAAAATACATTTTCGAGACATATTTTCTTTTTTTATTTAATCGTTTCTAATGTGAAAAGTTGACAGTAAAACAAGTAACACATATTTGAATAAAAGGGAGTGATTTTCATGTTATAGATTTCATATCACACATTTTTTTTTTAAAAATATAGATATACTGTTATTTTACAAAGATAGATATACTGTTATTTTACAAAGATAGATATACTGTTATTTTACAAAGATAGATATACTGTTATTTTACAAAGATAGATATACTGTTATTTCACAAAGATAGATATACTGTTATTTTACAAAGATAGATATACTGTTATTTTACAAAGATAGATATACTGTTATTTTACAAAGATAGATATACTGTTATTTTACAAAGATAGATATACTGTTATTTTACAAAGATAGATATACTGTTATTTTACAAAGATAGATATACTGTTATTTTACAAAGATAGATATACTGTTATTTTACAAAGATAGATATACTGTTATTTTACAAAGATAGATATACTGTTATTTTACAAAGATAGATATACTGTTATTTTACAAAGATAGATATACTGTTATTTTACAAAGATAGATATACTGTTATTTTACAAAGATAGATATACTGTTATTTTACAACGATAGATATACTGTTATTTTACAAAGATAGATATACTGTTATTTTACAAAGATAGATATACTGTTATTTTACAAAGATAGATATACTGTTATTTTACAACGATAGATATACTGTTATTTTACAAAGCTTACATTAACTCAATCTGACAGTCTGCCTCTCTGGTAGGTTCAAATCTTGTACACATTACTCCTTTCCCTTCCCTTAATCGGATCAAGTTGAGATTGTTGTAACATTAATAAATGTCAATGACAACATACGACTCAATCAAACAATTATATCATTATTAATTAATCTGTTGTTATTAATTAAATTTTCTTTATATAGAAATAGAAATGTGCAATATTGAAATGGTGTGCTTATCTTTCCCTTGCATAAGCTTTTTCTTTTAAATTTGAAGGACTTTGAAGGAACATCCGAAACATGTAAAAAAAAATGATCTTACAAACTAGCAAAAAGGGTTGTGAGACTTGTGGTGGAACTGAAGGAACGCCGAGGCAGTAAAGACACCATCCCAGATTAAAACATCGAGAAAAAAAAAAGATGACACTATCAATAGTCGCCTGAGAGAAACACTTAATAGCATCTCGTATTGCAGACTGTATGGTGCCACTTCGCCCTTCGATTCACGTCTCTTAACATCCTCTTATTGTTGAAATTAACTTACCAAAATAAGGGGAAGATATTTATGAATAAAAACCAATTCAATAGTTTCATTCTTTTGTTGTTTGCTTCAAATCGTATGAGATTTGGCCAAGGTCAAGCAAGCTGACCTAAGATCATTAAAATCAATTCTACTTGAAAATAATACGCACCTTCTAAGACTGTAAGATATACATTTTAGCACTCTTCCAGACATCCGGACTGTCCCTGTACTGTTCACGCCCTTTTCAACACGCACAGATCACAAAACACACGCTCACAATTCACAAAACACACGCACACACATCACAAAACACACGCACACACATCACAAAACACACGCACACACATCACAAAACACACGCACACACATCACAAAACACACACTGACACATCACAAAACACACGCACACGCATCACAAACACACACTCACACATCACAAAACACACGCACACACATCACAAAACACACACTCACACATCACAAAACACATGCACACACATCAAAAACACACACACACTCACACATCACAAACACACACCTAATTGATGGCTTAGAAACTTTCACTAGTCAGCTACTTACTGTTCAGTTTTTAAAAAAATGGGCGTTGCCCTTGTCCAGCTTTTTTTTGGGTCAATACTGACCTTTCATGAACTCCCTTGTTCTTGTTTACCTATGTTGGACCTGTAGCCGGAAGTACTATCGACCTAATGCTTTGAGGCAGATGAAAAAAAGAGCCGAAAAGGGAAGCAACCTCTTCTTCTTTGCAATTATTTTTCAAGAATTCCAAAGTTGTATTATTAGCTTTGTCAGGATTGTAAATTTTAAGTAAAAAAAAACAACAATATCCACACACCTGATGTCAGATCATCATTTTCTAACATCGTTAGATTGATGATCCTTGAAATCCATGTGGTTATTCTCGATGATTGTACTCTACCATTCGGCTTCAGATCAAGCCGAGAACAAAGATTTTCGATGAATATTTTTTTAAATATAACATAGCAGACTTACTAAAGCCTCTGGTAACAGTTGGTCTAAATTGTTTCAAGATCGTAAAGATGCTATAAAGTATAAACAACGTTGAGGGAAGGGGAACGGACGGCGGAAGTTTAAGTGGTAACTATTAAATACAACAATCACAAAGATGGCTTCCTTGTAGTATACGCTCTGGGCTGTCATTTCGAACCCGCGTTCTGGGAATATTTGGGCTCGGGTGAAATAATCGTTTGAAGGAACATCCGAAACATATAAAACAAAAAACAAATCTAACAAACCATCAAGCAACGAAGAGACATACAAAAAAAAAGTCCATGTTATTGATCGCAGTTTAGATGCAGCTTTTTATGACCGCTAATGTAAAAGAAATGAAAAAGTTGACTCTTTAAACAAGGTTACAAAGACAAATGTGTGTTGAAACACAAAAACTAATAGCGTCTTTTCCCCTTTCGGGGGCCGCTAATACGTATCTCTTTATCTGGTCTCGCATTGTCTATACTTATTTATGTAATTGGAGATTTTCATCGTTGGCGGAGAAGGTTTTAAATATATATTTATGGTGTATCTGATGTAGGAAGTGTCGATAGACTTTGTCCATGTAGACATCGACCGCTAATACAATTTGGACAACTTTTAGCCCTGCAGAAATCAAATATGTTTTTATTCAGGTGGTAACATTGAAGCATAATTTAACGTTTTTGGCATTGTTTGGTGCGTCGTGAGACTCCCCATTAGACTACTGCAGGTGTCTCAAGCTTATTTACTGCAGGTGTCTCAAGCTTATTTAATGCAAGGTGTCTCAAGCTTATTTAATGCAAGGTGTCTCAAGCTTATTTACTGCAGGTGTCTCAACCTTATTTACTGCAGGTGTCTCCACGTCATTCTGTAACAAGCGTCGGTTAAACTAAATGTTCCACCAGAACAAACCAAAGATAAAGTACAAGAGCAACATTTATCTTCTTACCTTCTCTTGTCTTATGAAATACAGACGTTACTTCTAAAAGGTAGACGATTACGTCCTGGGAGTGTTCCGAGGTCAATCTAGTCATGCATGTTAATAAAAGAATTTAAATTTTGCCAAGTCACTGGTTTTCCTGGCTGACTCAGGCAGCCCATTCCTTGCTATAATAGCACTAGGAAAGAAGAAGCATTTGTACAAATTTGTCCTAGCATTTGGAACCAGGAATGTGCCTTTATTTTTGTGTCTAAGTATTTTATTAGGTTTTGTTTTTGAATCTGTTTGATCTCCCTAAGAAAAACTATTTCTAAACAACTTTAGTATCTAATGAAAGAATATTGTGGAAAGAGAAGACACCGAAAGCTATTCTCTAAGTAATATCCTTGAACTTGAAATACAGAAATAAAGTTCAAGCGTATTGGTGACCTAATTGCCCTGGCGAGGCCAAGGCCATCTATTTTGGGATACTTTCGCTATGTCTATCATGAAAACCCATTAGCTCAGAGAGTTCTAGAATGACTAGAATCTATAGATGTTAAGTTTATGAGCCTGCGTTTTCTCGTCACAGGACAATGGAGAGGATTTCGAACGCACCATTATTTTCAGCTTCGACCTTTTTTTTTTTACCATCAACCCGTTTTTTTTTTAATGAACATTCGTTATTTATAGAGACTGTGAGCCAGAGTGATTGGAATGATAGACAATAAAATAATAAGTACATTTGGATTCGTTTACTGACTTCTCCAAATATAGAAGGATGGCTGCCTGGTCGTGCGGTTTGCGCGCTGGACTGTCGTTAGGATTTATCGATGGTCCCGGGTTCAAACCCTGCCAGCTCCCATCCCCCGTCGTCCTGCGGGAGGTTTGGACTAGGAAGTAAACTATCTTCAACTCTTAAGAAACATCCGAAACATGCCAAACATTTTACAAACATAGCTAGTGGCTTTTTCTTCTTCTTCTTCTTCTAGCCAGCTTTTTGCTGCTGAGCTGTCAGCTCTTTTGCAGACTGTGCCAAGGAAAAGCTAGTGGCTTTAAGATGCATACCTAATAATTTTTATTATTGATTAATTTAAAACAAACACCTTAAGATAGAATACTTGCAGACGCTAGCACAGTCATTATATCAACAACAACAACACATTTGATATTAAGCATTAATCACATACATACGAATATGTATTTTGCCACAAGGGTATAGAGTGGTCATTACTAATCAGGATTTCCAGACATAAAGTCCGATGACATAATAACCAAGCGTGCCGGGAATAAATAAAATGGTGAAGAACCAAAAGAGATCTTATCTTATCAATTACAGACGTTCCTTCGTAGCAGAAGATATATGTACAGACTTCAGAAATGGGATCCTATAAAGACACAAATGGGAATCATACAATTTATAAGCACGTACTTTTTCCCAAGTAAGTATACACAATGTATATTTGTTTGAATAAGGAATCGACAGAAATAGAATTAACATAAAGCTTACAACTTATGAACAGCGAGCTTACAGCAGATCTTACAATGAATTTTAGAAAATGCTGGGACGCAATTTTGTTGTCGCGTAATTAGGTGTTTATTTCCGTTGTGCTATTTTTAGCTCTACGTTAATTTTTGGAAAAAAAAAAAAAGAAGGTAAACAGCTTGTTGACGATGTAACGACCTTGGCACGTTTGATCACGTGACAATGCTGAACCAAAGTTGATTATTTTCTTGTGCCCCGAATGTAGCCATCTTGGTCTCAACATATATCTTGGTAGACATCGAACAAGAGGTGACATAGGAGAAGCCTGAACTCTTTGCAATGTGGTCGTAAAATCTTCATTTTACAATATTGACCTAAATCAGGTAAATAGTGATAAAGTCAAATAGTGAGTAGAGTTAATATTGGATAAAAACTCTAAGGTATTGTTACGACCCTATTGGCGGCGCAAAAGGGTTAACTATAGGCTCAGCTGACACACCCGTGAATCACTCAGGTCAGCGGGGCCATGGACAAGGGACAGTACTACGATTACACGCAAATATGACCAATGTTATGGTCATGTGATCGAAAGCCTGCGGTACGAGTGACACAGTGTGTAAGAAAGCGGAGTTCAAAACCGGAGAGCGTTGAGACCAGGACGGTTAGTTGGCCATGAAGTCGGTCCTTGTCGAGTCCTCAAGTGTTATGTACGAGTCTAGGAAGAAATAGAGACAGTAGAGTTGTATACGGTGATGTACAGTTTAACATTCGTAGTAGCTTATTGTGTTGCCAATTGTGTCGTATTGGCTGTCTTCTACTTATTCACTCATTATTAAAGTACCAGATTATTGTGGAGCTCTTGTTGACAGGTTCTCGATGTGTTGATGTGTTGTGTTGTGTTTAGCAGTGTTTATAGAAGGCCGGAGTAGAAGAGAACCGTAACACTGGTGTCAGAAGTGGGATCGGATCGTATCGGATAGGAACGGATCCGCTATGGCTACTATGAAAACGTTAGACCAACTCCGTGTGAAGGAACTGAAGGAAGAGCTCCGTGATCGAGGCCTGAAGACGAGCGGCAACAAAGAAACCTTACAAGCACGCCTTCGGGAAGAACTGGTGAAGGAAAGAGAAGATCCGGACACATATCTTTTTGAGGTCGAACCGGACTTGCTGGAACAGATCAATTACAAGATAGATGCCATGGACACCAAGATAGATACGATGGACTCGGGAATCAAAACGGAGTTATTGGCAATGAACCAACGCATACATGCTGTGGAGGAGAGAATCACCAACATTGACGAGCATATGAATCAGAGGGTCGACGCAGTGGAGAAGGCCATCGACGAAATGAAGATACAAGTCCAACGCAAGCACACAAATGTACTAGAAGCAGATATGACGTCATTTGTACCTGAAGTCTCCGGGAAAATGAAGCCCCCCGTATTTGATGGTTCCGTGTCCTGGTCAGTATACAAGAAGCAATTTGACGCAGCAGCCAAAGTTAACAAATGGATCAGTGAGGAGGAGAAAGCAACAGCCCTTGTGTTATCCCTAAGAGGAAAAGCCTCCGAATTGCTACAGTCTCTACCGAACCAGCAAGACTTCGCCGCCCTAGTCCAGGCTATGGAACTCCGATACGGGGATGAACATCTGCAAGAAGTATATCGTGTGCAACTAAAGACCA
The DNA here is from genome assembly GCF_947242115.1 of Biomphalaria glabrata. NCBI lineage: Eukaryota > Metazoa > Mollusca > Gastropoda > Planorbidae > Biomphalaria > Biomphalaria glabrata. The sequence continues at coordinate 85,411,534 of NC_074711.1, forward strand.
GACAACAGCGCCCCGATGAAACACTACAGGAACGAGAAACAGACATCGAACGCCTCGCACATCTGGCCTACCCAACCGCCGCACAAGATTTTCTGGAAGTCATTATTACAGACGCTTTCATTGATGCCCTTCGAGACCCCGAGTTAAAGAAAGCCACCAGAGTTAGTGGTAAACGTAAGGCCAGTGAAGCCCTCGTATATGCTCTCTCACATGAAGTCGCCAAAGACGCATCAGGGAGCACTCATCAAGGCCGAAGGTTAGAAGTCAAAGAGGAAGAATTTACACAACTTGTGAGAAGGGTGACAGAGGCAATAGATGAACGACGAACAAACCAAGTACCAGAAAGTCAACCTAGGGTTCCTGTACGATGCTGGAATTGTGGTTGTCACAGATTACATTATAGAATTGTTTGTACATTTCACTTTTGAAAGAAATATAAGCCCTCGACATGAGTCTCGGGATTTAATCCTCAAATTTAGACACTTGACATTCAAGTCAGGATTTACCCAAGGGACGTAATTAGTATGTTTGAAATATATTGGTTGATTTGAATTTAAAACAAAGACATTTTGAAAAGAGTTAGCGCCAGAGAATTGGCGGTAGTAAGAAAGAAAAGGTAGTCGAATAAATAATGTTCTTGTAGATAGTCACGTTTCTAAGAGCTCTGTTTGAAAAGCCTTTGTAATATGTTCCATGCTCATTGATTTGTAATTTGTACATAAACTGTACTTACGTTGTATTTAAATAAAGTTCCAGAGTTTTGTTTTATCAAAAGAATCGTCAATTGTAGTTCTAGATCGTCATTTTTGTTAACTATTGAATTCAAGTAAAATCCCCGGCATCACAACACATCGTGACATCATACCATCAGCACATGTTGTGACATATTTGGCACTCTCCGACTAACAAAAGTTCATGGACAACTTTTAACGAAATTTATTCAAGATCTAGGACCAATTTCTAAACTCTTCAAAGGAACTTCATTCTTATTTAACGGAGGACAGAATTTCTGTGTTTAACAGGTCAGTTGGTTATCGATAATTCTTTTATAAAGATTTTCGTTAGAGTTACGTCTAACTCACGAAAACTATTATTATATGTAATTGGCAAAAGGAATAAGACCAATATACATAATAACTGGCAATATAAAAGACCAGTAAATCAAATAACTGGCATTATAAAAAAGACCAGTAAATCAAATAACTGGCATTATAAAAAAGACCAGTAAATCAAATAACTGGCATTAAACAGAAGACCAGATTTAACCAACTGTTAAACCAGTAAAAAGTACATCGGCTCAATAGATCTATATATTCAATTATACGACTCCAGTAACTACAAGTCTACTGTCAAGAATTTATTAGCAAATTGAGGCCTCAAGAACTTTGTCACTAGATCTAGACCTATATTGTTATTATTTCTGAGATAAAGCCAAAATCCAGATATCGAACATTCTGCTCCAATACAAGAAACTAACAAGAAAATTAAATATGGCTTCCAGTGCTAGAACACAACGATTCTTCGAATTAATAGAATTTGCCAAAGAAAAGCAAATTTCAAAGCCAGACCAGTGGGCAGAGAAACAAGAAGAAAAAGAATATCAAGAGCAAGAATCTGAAAACAAAGGCAAGAATTTGAAAAACGCATGCAATTAGAAGAAAAAAAATTGCAAGACGCCGAAAAACAAAGGCAAGAATCTGAAAAACAAAGGCAAGACGCCGAAAAGCAAAGACAACATGAAAAAGAAAAAATGGAATTCGAAAGGCAAAATAAAGAAAATAAAGAAAGCATTTCAATTCAAGGTCACTCAAGTATGTTTGACAAATACAGATTAATGAACAAAATATCGGCTTTCAACGAAAACATTGACAATATGGACTCGTATCTCATAAGATTTGAAGAAATAGCTACAACATCCGGTCTACCTGAAGCACATTGGTCGAGCTCACTCCTCACCCTTTTGACTGGCAAAGCGGTCAACATTTGCTCACAACTGTCCATCAATGAACGCAGCACTTACTCTGATATCAAGGAAGCTCTACTGCGCCAATACGGAGCAACTTCATCCAACTATAGAAAGAAATTCTATAATGAAAGGCCACAGCAAAATGATGATCCTCAAATTTTTGTAGCTAATATGTCAATGTGGTTTGATAGATGGGTATCCATGGCCAAAATAGAAGAAAGTTACCAAGCTCTTCGTCAACATATTATTATCGACAACATCACCCATGCTCACTCAGAAGATATTCAATCCTACATTATAGAGAGAAATCCTACTGATATCCAGACACTAACCAAGATCATCAGACAATATAGAGCAGCCTATCCAAACAAGTCAGTCAAACCATCTGTTGAAGAAAATTTTGTCTGCTTTGCTCAAGACAAAAATGCAAGATATAAGTCAGACGACAAAGTCAAATGCAACAAATGTCATAAACTAGGGCATTTCACGTCTCAATGCCGCAGCAGAACCACAGAATGTTCATATTGCCATAAAAAGGGTCACCAAACTCATGAATGTTGGAAAAAACAGGCAGTCTCCAAAAATCAAAATTTTGATAGACCCACATCACCAACTCAAAGATACAGCAATAGAGAGCAATACAATCTCAACAAAGCACCTAGAAATAATAAACCAGATAACAACAAACCTCGCTACAGAAGTCATTCACAGGACTCCAGACCACAATATATGCCTAACAGAAGCTATTACAATGAGCACTCAACTATGACAGTCATTGCAAAGTACAATGGTCTCAAATTTTATCCAGGCTTTGTAGGAGACAAGAAGGTGGAAGTTCTTCGTGACACCGGAAGCACGTCCACATTAGTACATGAACGCTTCGTACACGCAAACCGTTTCACAGGCAACCACGTCCAAGCCACTGCCTTCAACGGAACTGTCAGCAAGTTACCTGAAGCCATCATTTATGTTACTACACCATTCTTCAGTGGTCAAACAAAAGCATTAGTAACACCCAATCTACCAGTGGACCTAATCATTGGAAACATAGAAGGAGTTAAAGAATGCACTCCTCAAGAACTTACTGAATGAACAAATGCCATACAGCAAGGTCAAAAATGTTTGGCAGTAATGACAAGATCCATGTCCAGACAAAAGGAACATTTGGCACCTGAACAAGTTAGCCAAAATAATCACATGGCTACCTCAGTTACTCAAGTTATGCAGAATGCAACAGAACCAGTTACTAGTCCAGTAGCCAGCAACAATCAAGAACACTCAACATGGACACCCCCAGTTACATCAAGCCCATCCCTACCGGTCATAAGTCCACCTCCAATTCCCGAATGTCCATTGTTGAACTTTGAAGAACAAGACGACATGCCCAGAGTCTCTAGCAATGATACAAGAACTCTAACTGGTCAAACTGAAGTCCATCAAGACAAGTCTCAAGAACCAGAAGCAGATACTTATATTCAATCAACTTTGGCTATACCAGAAAAAAGAAAAACTATGCAACTTGACTCTAACACTCATACAAGTATTCCTCATTTGAAAGAATGTGAGTCAACTCAAGAAGCCATTACAACCAAGAACATTGAAAGTCAAAGAATATTACAGGAACACATGAAATCAAGACATTTTGCTCAAGGAGATCAAGTCAATTTACCGTTACCAGATTTCAGTAACAAGCTGTTTTACAAATGGCAAGGTCCATTTACCATCACCAGAAAGATTTCCAACCTGCTTTATGAAATCAATGTCAACAAGTTTACCAGAGTATTTCATGTTCATATGTTTGAACATTACTATGAAACAGATAATGAAGACATCAAAGCAGAAGATGAACATTTTACAAGCTTAGCAACTATTCCTGAGGAAGAAGAAACATCATCAACACCCATTCCTGAGATAGATGTTTCATTACCAACATCAAATAACATTGACATTCCCAAGGTCATCACTCTGGATGACATAGCACTACAGAAAGTGAAGGACACTAAAGTGTTTCCAGACCATGCAGATTTCTTTACCGGTGTTTCTGAGACATTTCCAGTACTGCAATTTGAAAGCAACTCAGAGAGCAACAACATTGACAACACCAAGTTTCATCCTCCTTCTACTCAAGGGGCAACTTTTCTTCAGAAAGGAACAAATGAACTTCTTCAACATTGCTGTATTGACCGATTGAACTCAGACATGTTCAGTCATTGCTCTATTGAACATTCTAATGCAAAGCATTCTGATACCATTGTTCTACAGCGTCAAAGTTCATCAACCAGAAAATTGAGTTTTGGTTTCGGACAGTTCTTATTTTCACCAAACTCAAACGCGGTTCAATTAGACATTATCTGTGAGATCATTATGACATGGAGACAACAGCTTCATAAACTGAAAGACCTTTTCTTCAAGTTTAGAAAACGCACATGCACATCCATGTCGGCAATTCAGAAGGGTTCCGAACTTTACATTTCTACTCTACATATGTACTATAGCATATTTAGTGCCACTTGATCCATTATCATTCATACTCGTCAAGGAAGAACAGTATTCAGTTGTACTTAATCAATTAATTTGTCTACTCATTTTTTCCACAGGAGTTCTATATCAGATGTTGTATTTATTTCAGCACCAAGCAACCCACTGAGGAAAGTCACTCATTCAAGATACTTTGTTTATTATGTTTCAGCATCTTTGCATATGACATGCATCAGACATCTTAATTTTTAAATCATGTGCATTTTATTTCAGGTATTTTATTTCAGGTCGAATATTATTGCATATATCCTATTATAATAGTACAGATACATGACAGACAATTGGAATTTTTCATTGCTTCACACATGTTGAGATTTATATCACATTGAGTATTATTATTCAGAAGATTGATCACATTGAGTATTATTTTCTCAGAAGATTGTCATGTACTATCACAATTATTTTTTCTATGTCAATTTTTCATATGCAATATATTTTTCCATGTACACATTTTCACATTAGTACTAACCAAATGAGTTATAATGTCATATTTTAATTTCATCATAAGGCACCATGAAGAGAAGTAACCTATTCAATTCAAGATTTAATTTATCCAAGTATTATGCTTTGTACAACTTTTAATATTGTTCATGACAAGCATTGTCTCATTTTCATAACCACTTGAATAGTGAGACAGGTGTTCAAAGTTATCAAAAATTTTATTCACTACATTTACATTTTTTTTATTATTGTTGTTATCTCCAAGTTGACTTTATTTTGTCATATGTTACCTCAACCATTTTTCTATAATTTCATGTATGGTATTTTGTGTATATTTAAATATTTTAATACATATGAGCATTTCTATTACCATACAAATGCTAAATGGAGGGAGGGGTAATATGTCACAGATTACATTATAGAATTGTTTGTACATTTCACTTTTGAAAGAAATATAAGCCCTCGACATGAGTCTCGGGATTTAATCCTCAAATTTAGACACTTGACATTCAAGTCAGGATTTACCCAAGGGACGTAATTAGTATGTTTGAAATATATTGGTTGATTTGAATTTAAAACAAAGACATTTTGAAAAGAGTTAGCGCCAGAGAATTGGCGGTAGTAAGAAAGAAAAGGTAGTCGAATAAATAATGTTCTTGTAGATAGTCACGTTTCTAAGAGCTCTGTTTGAAAAGCCTTTGTAATATGTTCCATGCTCATTGATTTGTAATTTGTACATAAACTGTACTTACGTTGTATTTAAATAAAGTTCCAGAGTTTTGTTTTATCAAAAGAATCGTCAATTGTAGTTCTAGATCGTCATTTTTGTTAACTATTGAATTCAAGTAAAATCCCCGGCATCACAACACATCGTGACATCATACCATCAGCACATGTTGTGACAGTGGTGAACTCGGTCATATACAAAGAAGCTGCACTAGAAGATTTGCACAAACTGGAACCCATTACAGATCAGAAAGGTATGCACGACCAAATTCTCGGGGCTACCAGGGAAACTAGCACGCGCCGGCTTCAAGGGGCGGAACCCGGCGACACAGAGAATGAGAGCCCCTGCAACCATCATCCCGGTCGCCGTGCTAGGGCAAAGTAAGAGTCTAAAGGTCATCGGGAAAATTGGATGTCAAAACTATCACTTCCTCCTTGATACTGGTGCCTCACGATCAGTCATCCGGACGGATAAAGTGGACAATAGCAAGAAAACGCCAGTTAGGGCCTACTCGTTGAAAACAGCCAGTGGAGAACTGATGCCCATAAAAGGCCTGATCGACATAACAGTCGAGATCGGAAATCAGTCATTCAAACACGAATTCCTGATTGCTGACGTCACAGATGACTGCATAATAGGACTCGACTTCATGCTGAAATATGGCTTTTCTTTGAATATCGGCGGAGGCACTTTACAATGTGGGGACCTCGAAGTACCCTTGCTTGGCGACGAAAATGAAGAAGATGGCCAAGCCAGAAGGGTTACGTTGGTGGAAAATACAACCTTGCCTGTTAAGTCGGAAACGATCATTTGGGGGAAGATTGAGGACGACTATCCCACGACAAAAACCGCGCTGGTAGAAAGCTTGAACACCAACTATAACGGGATAGCAGTAGGAAAGACACTAGTCACGATTGGGAAAGACCAAAAGGTACCCGTAAAAATTATGAACCTCGGCACAGAGGAGAAACATTTACGGGAAGGAAGCCTCATCGCTGGTTGCCATGCTCTAGAGATGATAAGAAACTGCAGCAGTGAAAATCCCGACGGAATACTCAAGCCCAGTGAACCCCAGGTTACTAAACTTCTGGCAGAAGCCAAAACGATCTTGTCAAAAGAACAGTACACCAAAGCAGAACGATTCCTAAGAGAGTTCTCTGACATATTGCCATCTGATGAAATGGACGTTGGGCGAACAAACCTGATCCAGCATCGAATAGACACAGGGAACACTAGGCCCATCCGACAGCAACCACGTCGCCTGCCGCTAGCAAAACATCAAGAAGCTATGGACATGATAGAACGAATGAGGCAGCAAGGGGTTGTTGAACCATCCAACAGTCCGTGGTGTTCACCCATAGTCTTGGTAAAGAAGAAAGATGGATCCACTCGATTTTGTGTCGACTATAGATTACTAAATGACACCACACACAAGGACAGCTATCCGCTTCCTAGGATAGACGACACATTGGACACACTTGCTGGGTCACAGATCTTTTCCACCCTTGACCTAAAGAGCGGTTACTGGCAAGTGGGACTACACCCCGAGGACAGAGATAAAACAGCCTTCTCTGCTGGTAATGGTCTCTGGCAATTCAGCGTGATGCCTTTTGGCCTCTGTAACGCCCCAGCCACCTTTGAAAGACTAATGGAGCATGTGCTAAGAGGACTCAACTGGACCACGTGTCTTGTTTACTTAGATGACATTATCGTCATAGGCAGAACCTTCGAGGAACATATTGCAAACCTGAAGGAAGTGTTTGAACGAATTAGAAACGCTGGAATGAAATTGAATCCAAAGAAGTGCTCCTTGTTCAGAAGGACTGTCAAGTACCTTGGGCACATCGTGTCAAAGGAGGGAGTCAGCACAGACCCGGATAAAGTTGAAGCCGTAAATGGATGGCCGATCCCCGCTAATATCCAGGAGTTAAGAAGCTTACTTGGACTCTGCACGTATTACAGACGTTTTGTGCCTAATTTCTCTAGCCTCTGTAGTGCCCTTCATCAATTGACAGAACCGAAGCGGCCGTTTATTTGGACAACGGAATGTCATGAGGCCTTTGAGAGACTTAAAAAGGCTCTTGTTTCATCGCCCATTCTGGCCTACCCGATACCAGCAGAGACGTTCGTACTTGACACTGATGCGAGCAATACCGGAATAGGTGCTGTCTTATCCCAAAAGGTAGATGGAACTGAGAGAGTCATAGCTTACTTTAGTCGGAGCTTGTCCAAAGCCGAGAGAAACTACTGTGTCACAAGACGTGAGCTACTGGCAGTTGTGGATGCCATACATTTTCACAAATACTTATATGGGCAAAAATTTATCATTAGGACAGACCACGCTGCTCTACAATGGCTGTTGTCATTTAAAAGTCCGGAAGGACAAGTCGCCAGGTGGATGGAACGTTTGCAAACCTATGACTTCGAGACACAACACCGAAAAGGACAAACTCACCAGAATGCTGACGCGCTGTCTCGACGACCTTGCAGAATGGAATGTAAACACTGCAGCAAGGTTGAAGAAAAGGAAGTTATCGTTGATTGTCGACATCTTGGGATACAAGCTTCCGGGTCATGGTCCGACGAAAGAATCCGAGAAGACCAGTTAAAAGATGAGGACCTGGCTCCCATTCTGCTTATGAAGGAAGACGGACAAAGACCAGAATGGCATCACCTTTCTGATAAAGGAGCTGCTACCAAGGCATATTGGGCACAATGGGACTCACTGACAATCGACAATGGAGTTCTCAAGAGGGTCTGGGAAACGGCAGATGGGACATGCAATCGCTTACAGCTGTTGTTGCCTAAAGTGAGAGTTGCTGAGGTGATGCAAGAAATCCATAATAATTCCAGTGGGTCACATTTAGGTGTCAACAAGACCTTTGAAAAAGTACGCCAGCGGTTTTACTGGTTCGGCTACCGAGATGATGTAGAAGAATGGTGCCGAAGATGCGACGCATGTTCAGCAGCAAAGGGCCCGCACAGGAGAACGAGGGGACGTATGCAGCAATACAACGTCGGTAACCCCTTTGAAAGAATAGCGCTCGATGTAGCCGGACCATTTCCTGAATCCCAGAGAGGAAACAAGTACGTTCTAGTAGTGATAGACTATTTTACTAAGTGGCCTGAAGCGTATGCGATACCAAACCAAGAAGCCACCACCATAGCGGAAACACTTGTGGAGAATTGGATTAGCCGATTCGGTCCTCCCAGGGAGTTACACTCCGACCAAGGTCGAAACTTCGAATCCAAGATCTTTCAAGAGATGTGCCAGGTACTCGGCATCGAAAAGACACGCACAACCCCTCTTCACCCCCAGTCAGATGGAATGGTGGAACGATTTAACAGAACATTGGAACAACATCTGTCGAAAGTCGTCGATGAACGTCAAGAGGACTGGGACACCTATATCCCAATGTTCCTTATGGCATATAGAGGATCGATTCACAGCACCACCGGTTACACTCCAGCAAAGATGTTGTTCGGCCGAGAGCTGCAACTACCTTGTGACTTGCTATTCGGGATCCCGGGAGATGTGCCAGCCTCTTCGACAGACTATGTCGCAAATCTCCGAAAACGGATGGAGAAAACTCACGCTCTAGCCCGCAGAAACATCAAGATCAACAGTGACCACATGAAGACAAGGTACGACAAACGGGCCAATGCCGCTGGGTTTCATGAGAACGATCTGGTGTGGCTGTACAACCCACAAAGACGAAAAGGCAAGTCCCCAAAGCTTCAAACAGACTGGGAAGGACCCTACCGCGTGATAAAAAGAATCAACGATGTCGTGTATCGAATACAGAAGAGCCCAAGATCCAAACTGAAGGTCGTCCACATCGACAGACTCAACAAGTACCATGGTGAAGCTGGATCTGCCCGGGACGGACAGACCTAAGGTGGTGGCACAGATGGGGGTAGTGGTGTGTGTAGTCAGCCGTCGCTTTTGCTGCAGAAATGAGTGCCTCCGTCAGCCAGACAGAGCCAGACAACGTTGTGTTACAGCCAGACAGAACCAGACAACGTTGTGTCTTACATCAAGCCTGTAGCTGGGGACATTAAAGACATCTGTCAATCTGTCAGTGCTGATGAGAGGGACCCGAATCCTGATGGCTGCACTCAGATGTTTGGCGAGAACTTTGTGTGTCGAGCTTTGCAGGGAGAACGCCAACTCCAAGAAACCCATCGGCAAGGTCTGCACCCAACAGACGTTTGTCCAGCTGACGAGACCTGGTGATGGTCAAGTAAGTGAACTGGAGCCTGATGCTGAAGATGAGGGTCCTTCGCAAGTGGAGTGCTGCCAACTTGCTCCGCTAGTTTGCCCTCCGGACAAGCCTGAAGATGATGTGTGCCACTGTCTCCCCTCCTGTGGACCTGACACCCATTCCCAAAAACCCGTCTCTTGAAAACCCTATGAAACAACCTGATAGGCCAGCGATCTTGGTGACCCCAGTCCTGACATCCTATCCCTCCCCGTGTGTTAAGTGGCTGCCCTCAGAAGTGAGCGACCGAAGAAGGCGACGTTTGCTCAGTCCAAAGTGCATGGCGATGCAACCACGACGTCACTGCAGCCAGGTGAAGGTCACCTGGAGTAGGAGAAAGAGACATACGCCGAATACAACGCAGATGGCTCCATCGAGATGGCAATATAAGCCCATTGTCGCCCCCACCGATAGACCTCCTCCTGCATCGATTCACCTCCACTGCCCATGTCGTGTGATAGATTTTGTCCGGGACGGACAAATCTGAGAAGGGGGCAGTGTTACGACCCTATTGGCGGCGCAAAAGGGTTAACTATAGGCTCAGCTGACACACCCGTGAATCACTCAGGTCAGCGGGGCCATGGACAAGGGACAGTACTACGATTACACGCAAATATGACCAATGTTATGGTCATGTGATCGAAAGCCTGCGGTACGAGTGACACAGTGTGTAAGAAAGCGGAGTTCAAAACCGGAGAGCGTTGAGACCAGGACGGTTAGTTGGCCATGAAGTCGGTCCTTGTCGAGTCCTCAAGTGTTATGTACGAGTCTAGGAAGAAATAGAGACAGTAGAGTTGTATACGGTGATGTACAGTTTAACATTCGTAGTAGCTTATTGTGTTGCCAATTGTGTCGTATTGGCTGTCTTCTACTTATTCACTCATTATTAAAGTACCAGATTATTGTGGAGCTCTTGTTGACAGGTTCTCGATGTGTTGATGTGTTGTGTTGTGTTTAGCAGTGTTTATAGAAGGCCGGAGTAGAAGAGAACCGTAACAGTATTTTTTAGAGTTTACCATTCCCCTAAATCTAGTAGACAGGGGGCGGGCAAACAGAATCTTTTTCATGTGTTTATCGACTTAAAAAAAACTGTCGACAGAGTATGGCACCGGACTCTATGCAACAATCTTTACCCTTTCAGACTTTGCGATCTATGGGGCAGATGATGTTAAGGTCATGTTTGTATGTATTGTATGTATGTGTGTATGTATGTATGTACGTATGTATGTATGTGTGTATGTATGTATGTATGTATGTATGTACGTACGTATGTATGTATGTACGTATGTATGTATGTATGTACGTTTGTATGTATTGTATGTATTGTATGTATATATGTATGTATGGTATGGTATGTGTGTATGTATGTATGTACGTATGTATGTATGTATGTATGTATGTATGTACGTATGTATGTATGTATGGTATGTATGTATGTATTGTATGTATTGTATGTATTGTATGTATTGTATGTATGTATGTTATGGTATGGTATGTATGTATGTACGTATGTATGTATGTGTGTATGTATATATGTAAGTATGTATGTGTGTATGTATAAATGTACGTATGTATGTATGTATGTATGTATGTATGTATGTATGTATGGTATGTATGTATGGTATGTATGTATGTATGTATGTATGTATGTATGGTATGTATGTATGGTATGTATGTATGTATGTATGTATGTATGGTATGTATGTATGTATGTATGTATGTATGTATGTATATATGTATGTATATATGTATGTATGTATGTATGTATGTATGTATGTATGTATGGTATGTATGTATGTATGTATGTATGTATGTATGTATGTATGTATGTATGTATGTATGTACGTATGTACGTATGTATGTATGTATGTATGTATGTATAATGGACTGCATCCTGGTAAATGGAGGAAGTCTTTTAAAATAGGCCTATTACAAAAATGTTAGTGTCGAGTCAGTCAAAGAACGTTTATAAATGGTAACAAAAGAATCACAACGTTAATCTGCCCGTTTCGTAAGAGTATTTTATTTTAAAAAATTATTTAAAAAAATTATTTTTTTTTTACGATCGATATTTTATTTCTAAGCGACCCTTTAGACGTCGGCCCATCAATCCATTTAGGTGCCGGCTCTCAGGGCATTCGTACTGATGTCCATATGACTAGGTCATTGCTCTATACGAAAAATGGATCATTAGTCATTTAACAATACTAATTTTGGATTGAAAATGTCGAATATCCTATTCGCATGCGTTTGGAGATATAAAATTTGTTTCAAAAAATGGATAAATACATTGTAGTCTATTTCAGCTTGAGATCAGAGGTTAGAAATGCATTCCGAAGTAAGATGTAGACATCGCATAGAAAACAAAATGGAGCTTAACAGAAGGTGGCTTATCATATGACTGACAGGTGTTCTGTATTAAGAACCAATACTTCCTTGTATTGTGTCTGATTGAAACTAAATCATACGTTGGAAATTTCCCGTCGTCTGGTAGAGGCAACTGACAACTTAATCAAGATATAACCATCCTTAAAACAAAAGAACATTCCTAGTCAGGAGGAATAAATGAATATTAAGGAGCAGTCTATTGCAGTGTTTCCCAGGCTTTTTCCCGGACGGAACACTTCGCACATTGTGAGTATTTAGGCGCAATTTAGCGGAACACGTGTTATGTTACTAGTTAGCTATTCCAGTTGTTGGGATAATTTCAGAGTCGGAGACTAAGAAAGACTTAGTTGAGATTTGTGAGAGTAGACATGTTCTTCCAATCCTAGATAGAAAGTCCATGCTGAACCTCCATGGAGCTGAACCTTAAGGAGCTGAACCGTCATGGAGCTGAACATCATGAAACTGAACCGCCATGGCGTTGAAGCCCCATGGAGCTGAACCCTATGGAGCTGAACCCAAGGGGCTGAACCCCTATAGAGCTAAACTCTTATGGAGCTGAACACTAAAGAGCTGAATCCTAATAGAGCTGAACAGTATCTTGCACTGGGAGGAAACTGGCTCAGACTGAGGAGGCTATGTTGAGAGACCTAACCACTTGACCACTTTACTAAGGGGACATTTGTTTTCGAGATTGAGCTAAAGTTAAATGCCCATAGTCATCTCGGAAACCATCTTCCATTATACACCCTTTTCCCCCCCTCCCTCCCCCACCACCTGTACACTAATTAGCGCATTGAACATTGTCACAGCTTTCCTATTCTATTTCTACCTATAACTCGACAGAATCTACCTTAGGTCTCGATACGTCTCTAGGTGTCCCTGGTTCAGTTCTAGTTAACGAAATGAAACAATTCAACCACTAGATCAAACACAGAAACTTTAATCAGCTTTACTGCATATCACATACGCTGGTCTCTGTCTGATCAACAAAACACACTTCCGGTCATTCGCGCAGATTGTAAAAATAGATTATACATACACACACACTTTCATCCGTGACAAACATGCTATACGAATATTGAGGATGCGATCGAGAAAATAATAATAATAATAATTTGAAGGATGGTGTTACTAACCATTTCAAGTTATATTTATGGTAGGGCTAAGTTTTGAGTCTTTGTCTACCCCAGGTACTGGAAGCTTGACCATTGGGGGGGGGGGAGATCCTGGTCAACACGTACACATGATGGTAGTAGGGATATATGAGGTGAGGCATTTTTAAGAGTTGGTGACATGAGCCAACATCAGTTTTGTTGTACTAGCAATACTAGCAATCTGGTGCTACAGGTCAACGGTTGACCAACAACACCATAGCTCCTTTAAAATGCAGGACCTAACCTTTAAACTACCAAATTTAAATTTGCCGATTTAACTACATCTATATATGAAAAAGATGTACAGTATACATTTTATACTTTAACACTAAACCACCATTCATCATATGTCATAGCATGCTTTCTTCGCCCATCTGATATTTTTATTAGAAAAGACGCTATTAGTTTTGTGGGTCTGTCTGTTGGTCGGTCCGTCCGTCCCCTTTAGATCTCGTAAACAAGAAAAGAAATATCGAAAATCCGACATTATGATATTTTAGACCTTTCAAAGTTCTCATGCAACGGCTACTTTTTTTCTTTTCTGAAAGCGAAAAAATTAATTATTAAAATCAACTACGCATGCAGTTTTTTTTTTTTCATAAAAATACAATATTTTTATAACTATTCACTATTAAAAGTAATAAACACGTGAGGCTAATTAGTAAGGAAGGCGACTATTTACACTTTTTAAACACATTTATGCAAACGGTTGTAGATTTTTTGAAAAAAAAAATGTTGTTTACACATACAAAGTTTAGTAAGTTATGTAATACTAACTACTACGTTTACATTGTAAAAGAAAAAAAAATCTATTTAATGTGCATATAAGTGGATTATAATTTATTACAACAGTTAATTTGTAGTTATTAGTACAATTGCGTGAACTGCACAGTTTCAATATGCCTATGGGACACTTAATTTAACCAACGGAATATTTTTTTTGAGGCTTTAAATAAGAGCAGTCCTTTTAGATCAATTAGATAATCATTATATGACATCAGTTAGGCCAGGTTCACGTCTAGCTTCACCTTCACTTTCACCTATCCCTTGGTCTGCTGGACCGTTGGGTTACCACAAAGGATCATTCAACCTTCTTTCTCCATTCTTCTCTGTCATTTGCCTTTGATAGAATTTCATTCTGATATTCTTTCTGATGATATTGAAACCTGACTTTTTACCTGCCTGGGTGGACCACTTCGGGGGCCGATTTTGAGTTTGTGTTTTCACACACACTGTCTTTGTAACCTACCTAATACAAACCCAGTACCAGCTCTCAAGTTTCATCTTACTTCTATTCTCTAGTCAATACAAAGCCTAACTCTATTGCCCAGTACATAAGCACTTTTTTTAGAATTATCAATGTCAGTGAGTTTCTTTTCTAGTATTATTTCCTAATGACCTTTTCGATCGATCTGTTTACAAACTACCAAACCTTAGAGTAAAATTTTATAAAGTACCGTATTTTCAGGCATATATCCCCGGAATCACGTATACCCCCCCCCCCGCACACACACACACACATAACCCGCACGTATGCCCCGCAAAAAAAAAATAATATAAAAAGCAAAATTGTACAACCTGCACCCTTATAGACCACGCATGTTAATAAGAAACTACTACTTCGCTTGGTGGAAGAAGACAGTGGTGCAAGTTTTGATTGCTTCACTAACTATAGTGAGGACAGTGACATTAGTGAGACTGGCGATTGATTGCCAATGTAGTCCATACATTTCGACATTACCGGTATCGGCTAATTATTTTAGTTTCTTTTTTGTCACAATTGATTACTGCTATATTAAAGATTCTCTGTTGCATCGGTACTATTTGTTTTCTAGATTGAGGTGTTCATCAAACTTTCCTATAAACATTTCACAACCACTCAGCGAACTATAGGATGTAGAAAGACCCTCCGGTATGTCCATGCTATGATTATGAGTGAAATAAATGTGTATACCCTACACCTTTGTATAACCCGCGCATATGCCATTTCGTTTGTGGAAGTTGTATATCTTGCTGGTTATCATGCCCAAACATACGGTATTTAAAATGAAAGTTTCTGATAGTGTATTGAGCTGAAGTGAACTCTATTTTACCATGTTCTGAGATGACCCAGTTCTTAGACATTCCGGAATAGGATGTGAGAAGAACCTTCACCCATATTGAACAGTTTCTGAAGGAGATTGAACTCTATTTTACCATGTTCTGAGATGACCCAGCTCATAGACTTTCCGGAATAAGATCTGACAAGAACCTTCACCCATATTGAACAGTTTCTGAAGGAGATCGCTGTTAGTGCAAAGGTTAACAAACCATAAAAATCATTTCAGACCGCCCTCTATTCTTTACTTATGTAACGTCGCCATCTGACGCCTGATAAAGCATGGAACACACACACACACGCACACAAACACACACAGTGAAAACTGGTGATGACGCAAGAAAGAATGATAGAACTATTTGTTACGAAAGTTAAAAAAAATTTTTTTTTCAAGAACTGCTACATCAAAACTATAAGATGTCTTCGCCTAATTCGCAAGTATTTTTAAGCACTAGAGGTCGAATAGCTAGCTATAAGTGTAAAATTTTACTAAAACTTTGTCAGCATTAGGAAATCTTTAGCCTAATGCTCTAGAGGGTCACTTGGTCAAGCGTTAGATCAAATCAATTTCAATTAGCCTAAGTAGCGCGTGTTGAAAAACTGTTTAGATGTCAAAGTGAAACTTCAGCTTGGGCCAAAAGCAACAAAATCGTGACTTGAAACATTTTTCTTAGAAAATTGCGAGTCTAAAAATGGCTTTCCCATCACGCAACATATTTGTTGTTGTTGCATAAGCCTTGCCTCGTGAGCGCGGGGACTGGGCGGTAAGGCGCTTGGCATCCGTGCCGGGGATCTCGGGTTCCAGCCCTCGTGAAGGTATTTATAATTCGGGATCTTTGGAGCTCCTCTAATTGTTCTGGCCATATGGCACCTTCGTTAACCGTGGGTCACAGAAACAGATGACTTTTGCATCACCGCAAGTTCTGAAAGGAGAAATTTACTTTGACATTACCATTAGCATTTCCAGATTATACTGTAAGATTATCAACATTTATAAATATGATGGTATCTGTTGTGTATTAAACAAGTTAGTCGTCGAGAATGATAGGTATATCCCTTCCATTTAAAAATAAGTTTTGCTTAAATGTATTATTCGTAATTTAAACATTCTAAAGGATTCATAATCTATAGATCAATAAGTTTTTTACTTTCCATATGTGTATTGTTGACGCTAAAATGTTTTTATTAATATGTTTCATATATTATATTTGTATGTTTTATTGACAAGTTTATTAAATTTACATAAAAAGTAAACGATTGAAAGATTAGTAAAACTTAATTGTTGTAGTAATGGATTTATCTCCCTTGCTATATACAGCAGTACTGAAAACAGCCTAAACTAGTGTGAAAAATACATTGTCATATAGTACTGAAAAATGCACTAAAAGACTAAGAGGCAGAACTGCAAAGTTATAGTTATACTGCTATTTATAGCATCAAATTACCAGGACATTCCTTGTATCATTTTCTGTCCTCGCAGTGAACCGGCTTTCATTTTACTTTTGGTGTCGCTTGTCACGCAATCCTTCAACATTTGGGAACAAAGAATAAAATCATGTGAACAGGAACAACACGGGAACGCAAACGTGACAGTTTGTTTTAGAGTTCACGTTGAAGAAGTGATGGCCTAGTGATGGGGTGATGGGTTAGTGATGGGTGATGGGTTAGTGATGGGGTGATGGGTTAGTGATGGGGTGATGGGTTAGTGATGGGGTGATGGGTTAGTGATGGGGTGATGGGTTAGTGATGGGTTAGTGATGGGTGATGGGTTAGTGATGGGTGATGGGTTTGGCATAAGATGTTTACGACTTTTTCAACCAAGTCGTCGCCATCAACCAATTTGCCGGAAACAGCTAATTGCCAGCTACTCACAGTTTTTTTTCCCGCCCTTTTTTTGTCCACTCTGGCATTGTAAACAGTGATTAAATCTGGAGAAGTGTTCTGCGCGCGAGTGTGATCATTTGGATGTGGGTACTTGCGTGCGTACATTTGTGTACGTATCAGGGTTTGTGTGTTTGCGTGTGTCTACGTGTGTGTGTGTTAGAAAGCGCAAATGGCCGTTGTTGTTTTTTTTATGTTTTTTTTTTCCTTTCACATGTTCAATGAAAGAATGTGAGGGTCCAATCAATACTTGACTAAAACTTGTCATCGACCACATTAAAAAGCTCTGCATTAGTTTCCTCTTCTTCCTGGATAGACCAGCCCATTATTGAAGCCCTGGCTTTGTCCCTGTTCGTATCAATCAGCTGAAAGCTATTGTTGACGTCAGGGGACGAGACTGGAACCAAACCTTTGAACATGTCTCTCTTAACGATATCTTCTGGAAAAATGTTAAATGCATTAGCGTGATAATGTCATAATTTCAAGTCTGTTTACAATTTTTGTTTCTTCCAAAATCGATGCCAAAATACTATTTAGATTTATCCAAATTATTCAATACTTATACTTAAGGAATTGAGAGCAGTAGTGGTTGAGTGCTAAAGCACTTAACTCCTAGAATTGAGGGTTTCGGGTTCGAACCTCGGTGAAAAGTGACTTCTGAATTCAGGGACATTTAGGCCGCCCAGGAGTCGTCTCAATTCTAATGGGTACCAGACTAATGAGTCGGGGGAAAGTAAATGCAGCTGCAATGGCCACACGATTCTCTAGTTGACCGTAGGCCTCAGAAACAGATTAAAGTTTCCCCATAGATTGCAAAGGAGTGACAAGAGTTACTTAGCTTTTTTACTTTGACTTCAATCATGTGAAGACCATCTGGCCGATGAGTTGCTACTTCCACGGATTTCGTGGACCAAATACAAATTTCAACATCAGACAAAATAAATGTTAAATGCATCATAAGAAATGAGTTAGCACTAGGCACACAACAAAGTGATTAACGCATGAATTATAAAATAGGCTCCTCATAGGACAACTGTTAAATACATATATATATATATATATATATATATATATATATATATATATATATATATATATATATATATATATATATATATATATATGTACAGAGAGAGAAAGAGAGAGAGAGAGAGAGAGAGAGAGAGATAAATGTATAATGGAGAGAGAGAGATAAATGTATAATGTTCCTCGCCGTAATGTGATCATGGCTAAAAACAAAGATGCTGGAACACAGATTTGAAATGACACTTCGAACTTCAAACAATGTGTATCACTGTATTTCTTGTACTTTGTAAACAATCCCCCCAACACCTGTAAGTACAGAGGCTCCATACAAACACACACACACATATAATATATATATCAGATATCCTATATTTATATTTTGAATGAATCTACCAAAAGACCCCAACTAGAAAGAAATGCTTACACTTTTGAATGTATAGATATTAAAGTTTTTGTTTTCATGGATTTTCAAAATTGTTTTCGGGTCTGGTACAACTACATTTCGACTGAGCGCAAAGCCTCGCCATTACAGATAGGTTGTTTTCATTCTATGCTTCATACCAAGTCACGATATCCACCTCTCAAATTCATGCTGGCTTATGAAAAACAAAAAAATGTTCTAATGATTGAAAATGATATAGTCTAGCCTAACGAATGAAACCTTTCCCATCTCTATGGCCACTACAGCTCACATGGTGTTCTCTCCAAATGTGGGAGATATTTATATAAGTAATAATGATGATGCATTTGTAAAAAAAAAAAATAAGAAAGGGACTCAGTTTACATTTTTATTTATTCGGCGTGGTGGACAGTTAACAGGACACGATCTCGAAACAAAAGGTGTTGAGTTCAAGTCCCCGTGGATCTTTAGGACGCACCTGAGTCTGTACAACTCTATAGTTCGTCCATCGTGGTTCGATGATGACCACTTTGTCATCTAGGGGCTTATGACTATCTGACAAACGATAAAGAAGTGAAGACGATTGGTTATTGTGTCAGCCACATAGCACCCTCGTTAACCGCAGGCCGTAGAAACAGTTGAGCCTCTGCCCAGATGTATGGCATGGTCTTAAGGGGGCGCCTTGTCATAAAGGTATTAGTGAGATGACGCGTTCCTTCCCGCACATTGACATCATGACAGAATAGTCAATGATTGAGTAATTTTAGTCAGAAATCGAATTTTAACCTTTTTTTAATGTTCTAGGTGCTTCGAGTGTTTCTTCAGAGTTGAAGATAATTTACGTCCCAGCCTAAAGCGGGCAGAGCTGGAAGACGTCAGTCATCGGTAAGGCTGAGGATACTTGAGGATACTTGAGGATACTGGAATGACATGGGGGCAGATGAAGAAAGCTGCACAGAACCGAGTTCGGTGGAGAGGTGTGGTTGCAGCCCTATGCTCCTGGGAGTGCACAGGATTAATTTCAAAAAATTTCCAAACCTCCAGCAAGCGATCTGACGGGAGATGGTAACTGGCAAGGTATGAACCCAATACCATCGAGACGATCGAACGACAGTCCAGCGCGCACAACGAACAACCAGCCAGCCTTAAGATATAACTGGCTATAATTGGAAGTATATCAAACGATATAAGATTCTGAATCCAGTCCAAGAGTAAGTATATGTTTGTACTCCAAATATTTTTAAACTTGTACTTCAATAATTAATTAATTTTTGCATTATTTATTACTAACTTGTGGCCTTCGCCTACTTCCGGTCACGTTTGGTCTCGCAGTTAGAGCAATGTGTTTAGTAAGGTGATATATATACATATACTGTTACAAAACTCTACATTTACTAGGAATGCAGTCTAGAATTCCTGCTACTTACAATCTCTCTTAATGTGTGACAGTAACAACTTAGCAGAAAATTGGAAGTCTGGAAATTCCTACTAATTGGCAGCGGAGTCGATAGAGCTTAACGCTAGTAACACGAATGTCGTAAGTTCTATTCCAATACTGGTCATTTTTTTTTATGACTATTCTATCTTATTCGATCTAATACTATCCTATTCAATCAGGTTCTATTCAAACTGAAGAGATCGAATACAATCCTATCAAATTTTATTTGAACATAAAGTAGTCATTGATTTTATTTAAAGTAATATGACTTTTGTATGTTGATATTTATATCTTAGCTCTGGCATTGTAGCTGGTTAGCTTACTTTTTTAATTCAAGCTGATCTCTCATGTATAGGGACACCACTTATGATCTGTCGGCCTAACCGCTTCCTTTCTTGCATGTTTTTTCGACAAAATCTTCGGCTGCTGTGAAGACCAACTAGCTTAAGAATCTCCAGGCTCGTTCTTTGCATATTATTTGTCTTTGTCCTCACGGCGTGTCAAGTAGGTGAATCCTGAGGATTTGGTGATAGCTCTTGTTAGGTGTGTGTGTATACGAGAGAGAGAAAGAGAGAGAGAGAATACTCCCAGGTTCTGAAAGAGTCAGTAATCGATGTCCACAGAGATGATACTAACAATGAAAACTTAGACCACACATTCATCAATAGCATTACATTCCCCACTCACTTCTATTTATAGCTAAACAGTTCTTTATTTTTACTGTAATAAAGAGAGAAAGAGAATGATAATTAAGAAAAGGACACTGATAACAAGACAGGTAAGAAAGGCAGAGAAAGAAGAATGAAAATAACGAGACAGAGAAATAAGATGAGACATAGAGATAAGACAAGGAGACCAAAATAATTAGTTTGATGATAGAGAACCAGAAATAGAGAGAATAAACAATTAGATATCAAGACAGGGAGATAGAGAGACAGAGATATACCAAGACATAGAGATATTAAGACATAGAGATACCAAGACAGAGAAATACAAAGACAGAGAAATAGAGAGACAGGGAGATATCAAGACAGGCAGATAGAGAGACAGAGATATACCAAGACATAGAGATATTAAGACATAGAGATACCAAGACAGAGAAATACAAAGACAGAGAAATAGAGAGACAGGGAGATATCAAGACAGAGAGATAACGAGACAGAGAAATAGCGAGACAACAGGCTCGTGGGTTAGATTAATCCCGTCAACCAGTGCTATAAAGCCTATCGAAATTTCTGCCCACGTTTCTTATTAAAGCTTCAGATGATCAGTCCAAATTACTTCAAATTTACTCCATTTTTTTCTTTTTGCTTGGATTCTACGCTGACCGACGTCATACAGCGATGTTATAAAAGAAATTGTAAATTGTAAAGTGTACGAAAAGAGTCATGAAAATCTGAAATTATTAAAATATCCTAAAAAAAACTCATAAAACTCTCCTGAAAATAGACACAATTGTCATGCAAAGAATTTACTTTGTAACCAAAAATCTTAATTTTCACGTATTATCCGCGCAATCCGTTTCACATGGGGCCCCGCAATATGTAGGGCTGGCCCTGGGTACACAGTAGAGTTGGGTGGACTTCGAAGCGTCTTAAAAATTCCGTAAATTTAATACGGTCTCTATCGGGATTGGAACCTAAAAGACAACTCGGTTAGGAAGTCAGGCGCTTTACCACTTAGCTATCAGAAAAGGTCCTTTCGGCTGTAATCTTTTTTTCCCCCATGAGACTTTTAATTAGCCTTGCACATTTCTTCTAGCGATGTGTTTTAGGTCGACATTCGTTACACTGGTGCTAATTAAACTTGCAGACGATCCAATTGAAATTAGCTTCTCGACAACCAGGGCAGTCATTAGAACCAAGGACATCGTATCGACCACTAGCTGCTGTCTGTACATACAAAGTTGTCCAGGCTGCCCGTGAGTGACAGCCCTTTCCAGTTGTCATGATTTGGAATTTTTCTTTTTTTTAAATTAACGTTTCGCATTTATTTAAAAAAACAAAACGCGCAATTAATTGGCTTAGGACGACGAGAGCTGAACAAATTTAAGTCCATTTTTGTCAACACTCGAGATATGAAACTGCTCTTGACACGCGACTTGACAAAGCTGGACATTATAAGGTCAGCTGTATCTCATTTATCATATTCAGATTGTATTACATCCAACCTTGCTATATGACATTTTATAAAATATCTAATTACTGTTCTAGATCCAAAATAAACATAAGTTTGAAAACGGACTCTGACCAAAATGAAAAAAAAAAAGAATCTTTAGAGCTCTGATTTGTCGTAGAACGAGGAAACGGATAGATTTCCTTGCCGAGATCTTATATTATGAGCCATCTACTGGACGGTATACACACCCGTCATCTGCTGGACATAGAACTCAGAAATCATTAACTGGACACAGTATTCATATGCATCTACTTGAAACAGTCACACCAGTCATCTACTGGACATTGAAAAAACAAATAATTTATTGGATAAAGTACTCACACATCATCTACTGGACACAGTACTCACACATCATCTACTGGACACAGTACTCACACATCATTTACCGGACACAGTACACAAATTCATCTACTGGACACAGTACTCACACATCATCTACTGGACACAGTACACATATTCATCTACTGGACACAGTACACACTTTCATCTACTGTCTACTGGACACAGTACGCACACATCATCCACTGGACACAGTATACACATTCATCTACTGGACACAGAGCACACAAGTAATCTACTGGACACAGAGCACACAAGTCATCTACTGGACACAGTATACACATTCATCTACTGGACACAGAGCACACAAGTCATCTACTGGACACAGTATACACATTCATCTACTGGACACAGAGCACACAAGTCATCTACTGGACACAGTATACACATTCATCTACTGGACACAGAGCACACAAATCATCTACTGGACACAGTTTACACTTTCATCTACTAGACACAGAGCACACAAGTCATCTACTGGACACAGAGCACACAAGTCATCTACTGGACACAGTATACACATTCATCTACTGGACACAGAGCACACAAGTCATCTACTGGACACAGTATACACATTCATCTACTGGACACAGAGCACACAAATCATCTACTGGACACAGTTTACACTTTCATCTACTAGACACAGAGCACACAAGTCATCTACTGGACACAGTACACACAAGTCATCTACTGGACACAGTATACACATTCATCTACTGGACACAGTATACACACTCATCTACTGGACACAGAGCACACAAGTCATCTACTGGACACAGAGCACACAAGTCATCTACTGGACCTAGAGCACACAAGTCATCTACTGAACACAGAGCACACAAGTCATCTACTGGACACAATATACACATTCATCTACTGGACACAGTACACACATTCATCTACTGGACACAGTATACACATTCATCTACTGGACACAGAGCAAACAAGTCATCTACTGGACATAGTACACACATTCATCTACTGGACACAGAGCACACAAGTCATCTACTGGACACAGAGCACACAAGTCATCTACTGGACACAGTATACACATTCATCTACTGGACACAGAGCACACAAATCATCTACTGGACACAGTTTACACTTTCATCTACTAGACACAGAGCACACAAGTCATCTACTGGACACAGTACACACAAGTCATCTACTGGACACAGTATACACATTCATCTACTGGACACAGTATACACACTCATCTACTGGACACAGAGCACACAAGTCATCTACTGGACACAGAGCACACAAGTCATCTACTGGACACAGAGCACACAAGTCATCTACTGGACACAGTATACACATTCATCTACTGGACACAGTATACACATTCATCTACTGGACACAGTATACACATTCATCTACTGGACACCGTATACACATTCATCTACTGGACACAGTGCACACAAGTCATCTACTGGACACAGAGCACACAAGTCATCTACTGGACACAGTATACACATTCATCTACTGGACACAGTATACACATTCATCTACTGGACACAGTATACACATTCATCTACTGGACACCGTATACACATTCATCTACTGGACACAGAGCACACAAGTCATCTACTGGACACAGTATACACATTCATCTACTGGACACAGTACACACATTCATCTACTGGACACAGTATACACATTCATCTACTGGACACAGAGCACACAAGTCATCTACTGGACACAGAGCACACAAGTCATCTACTGGACACAGTACACACATTCATCTACTGGACACAGTATACACATTCATCTACTGGACACAGAGCACACAAGTCATCTACTGGACACAAGGTCCTTCTTCCCAAGCACTATTTTTTAAAGCATGGGATTGATTGCCTGGGTCAGCCAGGAAAACCTATGACGTGGCAGAGCTTAAGTCATTGGTTAACATGCACGACTAGATTGAACTGGGGACACGCGTAGGACGTAATCATCTTCTTTTTTGAAGTAGCGTCTGTATTATATAAGATAATATAAGATTGTAAACAAAGACCCTCGAGTCACGTGCTTTCCTATCTATTCTATACAACTCACGACCTAATTCGAAACAAGCATGGATATCACGTGACCGTATTTTTCGTGGCCATCACGTGACCGTTCGTTGTGCTGAATGAGGTCCATCCATCAACCTGATAACACTCACTGGTCATCTACGACTAATAAAGACACACCTCTAGTCTACATCTAGTCTTGCAGTTTGTTGTCCATGTCTGCTAGTCCTAGACAAGACGTAGACACATTCTCACACGAAACAACCAGTTCCCCCACTCCCTTTATTCGCCGTCTCGTTATAGATCCCGACCTGAATCTGTATCCAACTGGGCCGCCAACTCTTAGAGTCGGTTGTGTTGAAAACATTACAGAGACATCGTTGCTGAAATATTTATACCCGCTAGTGGGAAATATGTGTAGAAACGTCAATTTGGATGCTTGCTGTCTGTCTGTATGTGCCTGGGGGGACCATAGCCTTGCGTTCTGAGCTTATCTAGTACATTTCTCGAAGACATTACAGAAGACTTTGAAGACATTACAGAAGACTGATCTTCAGATGCAGCGAACAGAACAGCGTATTTTACATTTCAAAGGGCGTTCATTCGTCTCGTCTCGTCTGTGTCCTAATGGCACTCTTTGTGTGTGTGTGTGTGTGTGTGCGCCCATGTCGGACAAAATGAGTGTGAGCGTGTTGAGAGCAACCCACAGTGCATGTGTGATAGAACTAAATTTGCATTTTTTTCTGAGTTCTCACCCCTTAGCTGTCTCCATGTCAATCGGAATTCCGACGAGTTTTTTGTTTAAGGTGACCTCATTTTTTTTTATTAGAACTTAATTAATTCAAGAATAGGATAATCTTACAGATTGAATTAATGGCTATTTTATTTTGAATTACGTCAACCGCCATGATAGATGGGCGGTATCGAGTACGGTAATCAATTTCTTTTTTTTTTTAAATTAAAGTGCGATAATGTGTATCACCCTTGAACCTCCACCTGCAGCCCTGCACACTGTTGTAATGAATGAAATGGTCAATTAGTAAAATAATAGAAGAATAAAGCTAGAAGTTTTGAGAGAAAAATTAACTTCATAATAAGTGAACAAATCACCATTACTTTATAGGCGTCAATAGACTTAAAGACTTTATATATTGATGCGTATTATCTTATATTAATTTATAAATTATAGACATTACTTCAAAAGAGAAGATACTTGCGTGATACGCTTATCCAAATATCAATCTTGTCGTTGTTTTCCCTGTCTGATTCAGGCAACCAATTCTAATAGCACTAAAGCAGAATTTAGGTCATTGGTTAATATGCATGACTAAATGCATGACGCGTAGGACGTAATCATCTTCTGTTTTGAAGTAACGTCTGTATTATATAAGATAAGAAAGCAAGAGGATTACTTATAGGAAATTGCCGTAGCATGGAATAACGAATATACCTTATCTTTACGATTTACTGACTATTTTATTAAGTTTTATTTTTGTATCTGTAATTTATGTTTAATTGTGTTATGTTTTACTGTTACTTTAATTTTGACGTTTTTTTTTTTGGTGTGATTGTATTATAACTCTATTGAAATGGGAATTGTTGATTTTGAATGTTGAAATGCTTTTTTTTTTAAACAAAGTAAATTCTAATTTTATTCAACATATTCATAGGGCTTTGATAATCAGCGTAAGGGTCAGCGACCTTGCGACCTATGAGGCAGACGAAGTAGAGGTCATCTGTTTATCTGGCCCACTGTTAACTAGAGTGTCATGTGGCCAACGACCAACCGCCTATACTTTTCCCCAACTACTGTCAGGTACCCTTTAGAGCTGGGTCGATTCAGAGGCGCACTAAAGAAGCCAAAATTAAAAATCCCAGTCTTCACCAGGATTTGGCCACCGCGCCTGCCGATATTTATTGTTGTACTATTGAATATGCAAAATATTCAGTTATAACTTATTGAAATGTACTTCCTATTGCAGCAAACTTGAAGTTTTAAGAGAAACAGCAAATTTAAATAACAATACTTTAAAAAAACAAATCAAAGCTTATCTAAGTGAAAGAAATTCATCTTCTCAGCCATATTTTCTCAATACTGTAAGATTTATTTCCTTTTTAAAACTTTCTTAACTTAATCAATTACCACTATTTCATTTGTTAATTGGATATTTGGATTGATTCATGTTTAAATAGGATGAATCATTGTGCAAAGGAAGTGTGAGAATAACGCGTTCAACATTTTTACCAGAGTGAGTTCGTATTAGCTTTGTGATCAACTCAATGTAATCCATTATTATCCAAAAATAGCATTCTCAGCTCCTACCGTTACGTCAGTTTTGTAGCCACACACACACACACTCAGACACAAAGACTCTTCAACAGTCTAATCTAGTTATTAGATGTTCAAATTTCAAACGTCTATCTTTGAAAAGGAGCAAAGACCTTTCTGTAACTCAGACCACAAAATAACCTTTTTTTTCTTTTTCGATTGACACTAATGACTATATAATATTGAGATGGGTATTTTCCATTCCACTCACTGTGATTGCTTCCCTTTTCCCGTGACATCATTTCTCGTGATCGTAAGTAAGGTTTCTATAGAGATCTCTAGGATGCTCAATTCTGTTCGTCAGTTCTTAGATGAACAGTTGATAAAGTTGTAGTATCAACTGCGCTAAGATCAACACTAATGACATTTCTTAAGTGAGAACAATGCAAACTGTTTAAATCTGGGCGGATATTTTCTTAATTATTAAAAGAAATTTCTCGCTTTCAACATCCATTTTGACGTGAAATTGTTTACATTAGAAATTAAAGCGGAAATAGCGGACATGATTAATAAAGCGTCTGCTGTTTTTCCACTCAGTCTAAGATGAAGATACAGGGCTACAATGTGTCGTGTGTGTTTGCATGTATCTTGCTTTATGTGTTAATTATCTCTTTGAGTGTGTGTGTCTCAATCACTCTTTTAATGTGTCTGTGTGTGTGTCTATCTCTTTTTCCGTGTGTGTCTCTATTTCTTTCCGTGTGTGTCTCTATCTTATAATGTGCTCGTTTGTGTGCCTATCTTACAATGTTTCTCTCAGTAGTCTTATGTGTGTCTCTATCTTTCCATGTGGGTGTTTCTATCTTTCCTCGTGTCTCTGTCTATCTTTCCTTGGGTGTCTCTATCTTCCAACGTGTGTCTTTATATTTCCTTGTGTTTATGTCTATATCTTTCAATATGTCTCAATCTATCTTTCCATGGGTGTCTCCATCTATCTTTTCATGTGACTCTCTATCTATAATTTAATGTGTGTGTCTCTATGTCTTTCCATGTTTGGCTCTATTTATTTTTACATGTGTAGCTCTATCTTTTCACGTGTGTCTCTATCTATCTTTCCACGTGTGTCTCTATCTATCTTTCCACGTGTGTCTCTATCTATCTTTCCACGTGTGTCTCTATCTATCTTTCCACGTGTGTCTCTATCTATCTTTCAATGTATGTCTCTATCGTTCCATGTGTGTATGTGTCTCTATCTTTCAATACATGTCTCTCTTTTTCCATGTGTGTGTGTCTCACTTTTTCCTTGTGTGTGTGTCTCTCTTATTTACTCTGTAATCACTTTATTTTGAAAGTCACCAGGTGTGACTAAAATAAATCTCTCTGTGTCCTCCCCCCTCCCACTCCACTTCTCCCCCTCTCTCCAAGCGTTCTTCCAGCTCCCAAGCCCTAGCTTTAGCAGTTTCTCCTGAAGTGTTGCTAACATCCAGTCTCATTCTCACCAGAAAAAAAAAGGGTCGGAAACTACATTTGATGCGCCCCGTGACATAGTCTAAAAATAAATTCAAAGCCATTTACTAAGTTATCAAATATACCCAAACTAAGGATATAGTTCTGATATTTAAAAGAGTCTCAAAGAAATATTTTGTTGGCCCAATGCCGCTTGATCGAGTTCAGGCTTAACATTTTAAATATATAATTGTTCTCCACTCTGTCAATAACAAAATTAGGTTATTGGAGGGATTCTATAATTATTTAAATCACAGTACAATGAGTACACAGCCATTTGATATAGATAGATAGATAGATAGATAGATAGATAGATAGATAGATAGATAAACGGATAGATAGAGATAGATAGATAGACAAACAGACGGACAGACAGACATATAGCTAGATAGATAAATACAAACTAGATAGATAGTTAGACAGATAGATAAATAGTTAGATAGATAGATAGATAGATAGATAGATAGATAGATAGATAGATAGATAGACAGATAGATAGATAGATAGATAGATAGATAGATAGATAGATAGATAGATAGATAGATAGATAGATAGATAGACAGACAGACAGACAGACAGACAGACAGACAGACAGACAGACAGACAGACAGACAGACAGACAGACAGACAGACAGATAGATAGATAGATAGATAGATAGATAGATAGATAGATAGATAGATAGATAGATAGATTGATAGATAGATAGATAGATAGATAGATAGATAGATAGATAGATAGATAGACAGATAGATAGACAGATAGATAGATAGAATCTGTCAGACGAATGGAATATCTTCTTATTTGAAGTTAAATCACAAACTAAATACAAGACCAGTCGAAGAAAACTAGACAGACAGATTGATAGATAGATAGATAGATAGATTGATGGATAGATAGATAGATAGATAGATAGATAGATAGATAGATAGATAGATAGATAGATAGATAGATAGATAGATAGATAGATAGATAGATAGATAGATAGATAGATAGATAGATAGATAGACAGATAGATAGACAGATAGATAGATAGAATCTGTCAGACGAATGGAATATCTTCTTATTTGAAGTTAAATCACAAACTAAATACAAGACCAGTCGAAGAAAACTAGAAGAAAGATAAAAAAAATTGGCTTCTTCTGTTGGGGCTATGGAACGTGACATTGATGTTATGACAGAAATAAAACTTTAATCACATTTTTGTTTCTCCTCTGTATTCTTTAGCTCAAAAAGTCATTTTCGTTCTTTTTTTTCTTCATTTACACATTCAAATAAATTGCATGCTTCAAAATTTAGAAGCCAAATGTCTCAATAAGTAAAACATTTAGCGGTCCCAGTAGTGACCATTTTATTTTCAATGAATTGTCTGTTCGTACGTAGGAACATGTGTTTGTGACATTTAGATTCTAGATCTCTAAAAGTTGAAAATCTAATGTTATCATCACTTTTCTATATAAGATGTTTTCATCTTCTGAAAGCGAACCGCCATGGTTTAACGCCAATGGGGACAGTAGCCTACTTCCAGAGGTACGGCTTTGATAAATAAAGCCTAAGGCTTAAGGAGCCTCGTTTTCATCAGAGTGACGTCAGAGTCGAGACTAATTGTAAATGGCTTGATATCTTTTGTTCAATATGCATTGTGCCTCCATGCTATAGTCAAGAAGACATTTTGGGGAATTCCGACTTTTTTTTTCTTTATCTTCTATATTTATATTCTGTAAACATAGTAGCTCCCATTTCAGACCTTACTATCTATAGGGAAGATGATGTCAGCTCATCTGTTTCTTTGACCCACGGTTAACCCTGGAAATCTTGAAATACAAAATCCCAGTCTTCACCGGGATTCGAACCCAGGTTCGAAAGCCAAGTGGTTAACCACTCAGCCATCTTGCCCCCATGTACACAGAATACATAAGTGAAACTATTTTTCTACAGGGACCCAGAGCTTTATTCAGACAATCTTAACTCCTATAAACTCGAACATGGCTGTGTAGTCCTGTCTTTTGTTTTGAAAAGTGACAACAGCACCCAACAATTCCAATTCATTAATATTTCTACGATTTTATTTTATTTTTATTATAATCTCAATAAACATACCTTCAACAAAATGTGATATATATTTTTTTTTATACTTTTGTAACTCATGTAACATGCATTTATGTAGCGTTTTCACTTAGGGGTCCGTTGGTAAGTTTTGACTCTATCAAGGGGCTCACTGGTCAAAAACGTTTGAGAACCTCTGCCCTGGAAGACACCCATAAATTTGACTGTCAGTTCGGCTTCGTACACGTACTTTTATCTCTTTAATTGATCTCGTCTGATCTAAATGGTTATGTAAAACAGTATCCCACCACTTAAGTATAAAACAGATTAGTTTAGGTCATAAAAAGTAACATGTTGTTTTTTTTTCTTTATGACGCTAGTGTCTTTTGAGAGCTACAATTCTACTCCTCATAACTAATGACTGACAGACAAAATAAAAAAATGGAACACTTTTTGCCCCAGCCGACCTCCACACTACCACACACACACGAAAAAAAAATCATGGTCAAGCCATAGACATATATAAATATAGACTGGCCGAAGGAAGTAACTTCATGTAACTTGAAAACATGTATATTTATTGTATTCGGATTTCCGAATTATGAAAAATTGCATGATCTTCATTCTTAGAGATTAAACAAAACTACACTGCCTCCTTATTTACAATATATATATATATATAGGTGTGTGGCTGAAATAGATATAGAAATAGATTAACTTTTATACTACTCATAAATGCTGTATAATAAAGTACACAAAATTGCAAGTCACAAATGTTCGTTTCATAAAACTCTTTAATCGGCCAGTCTGTATTTATTTATGTCTATGGATCAAGCTAATGCAGCAAAGCCCATAGATCCAAACTTCGAAGGCCGTGTGCAAAATGTTTTGAAAGCCTATTTATTTATTTAACTCTTTGACAAATACATGCGGGAATACCCGCTGACGAATGTTTGCTCAAGATGTAGAAATCCAGACCAAATTAAATTTTTGATTCAAATATTTCGAAAAATTATAACTGTCAATCCAGAGTTTCCCCTGTGAATAGAGGAATTGTAAAAAGCGACATGCTGTTTTTTTTTTGTTTACCTTATCCATTGTTTGAGCACTCCGACCTCGCTTTGAAAACGAGGCTGGTATAATGTTTACTTGCGCACTAATGTATAGAAATTATAATTGAAGCTTAATCATTCAATAGCTCAAGCAGGTTAAAGAATATAGTGTTTCATTCAAAAGACAAATTGTAAGCTAGTCATTGATTCTTCACTTTTAATCTCTTATCTATTCAGTCAGACACAGGTCAAGCTCATTATATAAACATCTAATCAGGCGTGAGTGACCAGTGGTGTCTAGCTTCAGTTCTGACCGATCAAAAATTGGGAAGCTACTCATGCGAGAAAATCGGCGGAAGCACAGCTGGACTAAAGAAATAAATCTCAACGAATGGCCCTATCTCTCCAGGTCAGCAACGATGATCTTCGGGCGTTGACCAGTTGACCGTTAGAGAGCCAGACTTTCTATGCTATTGATTTCACACAGTGGTGCTCAAACAGCGATTATTGGAACCAATCCGAGCACCCATATCTTTTGCCCGCAGTGCACAAAGATGCTGAAGATGATTGCTTCCACTGGACTCGGCTTTATTTATACAATACCTAGCTCTGTCGTGAACACATGTTGTTGTTGTTGTTTTGTTCAAAATTGTTTTTTTTTGTTTGTTTTTTTTTGTTTTTTTTGTTTTTTCATTTTTTTTTATTTTTTTTTTTTCAAAATTTATTTATTTTTTTTTTTTTAATTTTTTTTTTTTTTTGGTGAATGAACTAGTTTGGTGTTTTGCGCGATTTGGTGTCAAGAATCGTGTATGTGTGTGTAAGACGTCACGCCTTCATTTCCTGTACTTCCTCTTGTGATGATGTCCCGTCTGTGGGTTCCTTCTGTACTACAGCGTCCACTGTTTCCCAGTTATAGAGTTTCGTAAGTACACAGATATTCCTCTCAGGTTCGATATACTGGTAGGCGTGTCTTGTTTGAACTTTCTAGGTTTAGAGGCATTGCTAGATCTTGGCCTATTCTATGTTTCAGGGTGTTAGGTTCGGAGCCGTACTGTCTACTATTTACACCGACTTTGGAGCCGTGATTGAGGCAGGTCTTGGGCAGGTAGAACTGGGCTTTGATTAGTGGTGGTTGGCTGCGCGTGGTCATGTTTAATTTTGGAGTTCCTGGGACATTCAGCCGAAATTATATGTGCGCGCGTTAGGTGAGTTAAATTTGCATAATTTTTACTTTAAGACATTTTTAAACGTATATTAACACTCATTATCCATTCATATTTCAGCATTAAATATAATATTGTTATTCGATGGTTTACCATTTATTTAAAGTTTTGTTTAACATGTACTTGTTGTCGTCATTTAATTAAGACATAAGACTACCGAGGTAGGGGTAACTGGTTAATTATATCATCCCATAGCTAAACCTGTTTAACCTACGCCTTGACAAGCACTACGACCAACCGTCTTTACTTCCCAAAAGATTGCCAGTTAACGAATACAGTTGGGTAGAATGATAGTCACAAAGGACAAAATCATAATAGTAAACCGGGATTCAAACTCGGTCTGAAAGCCAAGCCTTTTGACCACTCATCCACCACGCAGCCCAAGCTTACTGTGATTTGAAAAGATTAACATCCTTGTGTTCAAAGTAATAAAACAAGTCGTCAAATGTAAAGGCTTTAATCACGTGGAAGCCCCATGGGAATTAGCCCCTTCTGCCCTCCCTTAAATCCGGCCCTGACACAGCCATACAAATAGAAAGCTTACTCTCTTTCTGCTAAGACTCACAATCATCTTATATTATCTTATCTTATATTATATACAGACGTTACTTCAAAAAGAAGATGAATACGTCCTACGCGTCATGCATTTAGCCATGCATATTAACCAATGACTTAAATTCTGCCAAGTCACTGGTTTTCCTGGCTAGCTCAGGCAAGCCATTCCCTGCTCTAATAGCGCTAGGGAAGAAGGAGTATTTGTACAAATTTGTCCTAGCATATGGGATGAGGAGTGTCACCGTTATCGTTGTGTCTTTCTGAGAAATTTATTAAATTTGTGATTTTGTATTTGAAGATTATGGTTCAGTGTTTTATGTACAATTGCTACTTTACTTTTAAGTCTTCTATTCTGAAAGCTTTCTAAATTTAGTGATTTAACTAAAGATGTTACTCTATTTATATGTAAAAACTCACTTCTTATTCCATACATTGAACAGGAAAGAATGACAGAAACAGAGTAGACAAGAAAGAAGTTCGCAATAGAAGAAAACTGGAGATGTGAATGAATAATAAACAACTCATAATTTTAGTTGGCATAAAAACTTGGAGAAGAGAACAACTTAGCTGCATTGTTAACTTAATATTATATCATACAGCGTAAC
Organism: Biomphalaria glabrata; assembly: GCF_947242115.1. NCBI lineage: Eukaryota > Metazoa > Mollusca > Gastropoda > Planorbidae > Biomphalaria > Biomphalaria glabrata. Next base: position 85,445,633 of record NC_074711.1, read on the forward strand.
ATTTGAAAACTAACATTATTCTTATAGTAGCTAGAGATACCTATATTTAAGCATATATATCACTTTACATGTATTCAGCTACACTACAGTATGTGTGAATCTTTTTTTTTCTCTCTATTTGTGAATCTCTTTTTTTTTCTATTTGCTCCCAGGAATCTTAAAGAGACATTCACGCGGCCTGTAGTGACATTTTAATAGCAGACGTCAGGAAACGCTGGTGTTTATCTTGTTGTGAGATGAACGCCAAAGGAATAGACCAGGTCTCAGAGACTGACCCAGAAATATGGATGTACTGTTAAACAAGAATTTTTTTAAAAGTCATGTAATTCAATTTGTAATAGATCTAGATCTAGACTAACAATACTAAATCTGTTCGATTAGAAATATTTTTACCAATTGTTTTGTTTAGCGCAATTTCATGCTTTTAGCTTTGTCAATATGTTATGATCTTATGATTCCTATCACTTGTCTGGACCTGTTGGGAAAATAGTGTGGGAAAGAATGGGTATCTATAGAATATTAGAATATTAATGTGATCGCTTATCATATCCAATTATAAAAATAAATGTTAACAATTTGGATTCGAACTCAAGGGCTCTATCCTCCTCAACCCTAACACATTAATCGATATTAGTACTTATGAAACTGGAAGATTTTATAGTTGTCTGTAGTCAGTAAGCAAAGTTTAAAGGGGACCAATTCAACTTATACCACGACATAAGTCAAGTACAATTTATTTCCCTTGTTTGATATTTTAAAACAACCGAATCGGTTAATATTTTAAAATTGATTCTTGTGTTATCGGGTAGAAGAAATTAGGTTTCTAAATTTCAGCTTGATACGAAATTAGTGTGGGGAAAAGTTCTGAGAGGTTTTGAAAATTATCAAGAAACATGACTTAAAATTGTACAGTTTCTGTTTTCGAAGCATGCTTTTATTTTCTGGTCGACTTTTAGGCATCGATGATTATAATGACAGTACGATTAAACATCCAAGCGACTTCAACTGAAAAAACAGTTGAAGCATTCAAATTAAGCCTGATATGTTTTTGCAACAACGAATCCTGCGGTAAGACAATTTTCTAAATTGTTTTTTTGTTGCAAATTGTTTTACATGTTTCGGATGTTCCTTCAGAGTTGAAGATAGTTTACTTCCTAGTCCACGACGGGGGATGGGAGCGGGCAGGGTTTGAACCCTCAACCGTCGATAAATCCGAACGACAGTCCAGCGCGCAAACCGCACGACCAGGCAGCCATCTATTCTAAGACCTGTGACACATACATTGTATGTTGTAACTCATGTTAAAATGCAATATCCACGGAAGTACAGTCCGAGTCACTTGCTGGACCGCGGCGGACACGTCTGTGATCTATTTATTGTCAACTGAAATAAAGTCTGAGTTGTATGGTTGTCAGAGGTGGACACGTCTTCGCTCTATAAAACGTCAGTTGGGCTACATTGAAGTCAAAGGTTAGTTCATGGACCATGGAGAGTGCAAGATGTTGACCTTGACGACCTTCATCCCATTCTCAACTCTTTGTCTTCATAAGAGGACGTCAAACTCTCTCTTTCTCACTGAACCTCTGTTTCTGTCTCTCTCTCTCTGTCTCTCCATTTTTCTCTCTCTGTCTCTACGTTTGTCTCTTTATCTCTCCATCGGTCTCTTTTTCTCTCTTTCTCTCTCTATCTCTCCATTTTTCTCTCTCTGTCTCTCCGTTTGTCTCTCTGTCTCTCCATTGCTCTCTTTTTTATCTCTTCCTCCCCTCCCTCCCTCCCACACTCCCCCCCTCTCTCTCTGTCTCTCCTTTCCTTCCTCCCTCTCTCTCTCTCTTTGTCCCTTTGTTATCCCCCTCTCTCCCAGTCTTTGAGGTTATTTATTGATCTTCAGCTTTCCTCTTGAAACCATAAAAAATCAGCTTTATATAAAAAAACAACGAAATCCTAATTTTCTGCTAGAACAAACTATGCGAAATAAAACAAACTGAACCTTGCAATTTAGCATCAGGCTGTGTAGATGTGACCTCATTTGTGTTGTTATTGCATTGTTGAAACACAAAACTCATAAGAAACATAGATTTCTTTTGGAATGATAAAAAACAACATTTGATTATGTCACAGCACTGGAGAGTACGATTTATAATAGAGTGTATTGATCAACCTCCAGAGCCTTGTGATCGAAGTGTTGGATGCAAAGGATAATTCTCTTTGGTTGTCCGCTACAAGTAACTAAAACTGATTACTGGAGAATAAGAATTAAAGTAATAAAAATGATTTGACGTTGAACTCGAGAAACTATCGACTGTTGATATATTATCTCTCTCTCTTTCCATCTCTCTGTTTCTCTTTCTCTCCCTCTCTGTCTCTCTCTCTTTCTCTCCCTCTCTGTCTCCCTCTCTTTCTCTCTGTTTCTCTCCCTCTCTCTCTCTCTCTTTCTCTCCCTCTCTGTCTCTCTCTCTTTCTCTCCCTCTCTGTCTCTCTCCTCTCTTTCTCTCCCTCTCTGTCTCTCTCTTTCTCTCCCTCTCTGTCTCTCTTTCTCTCCCTCTCTGTCTCTCTCCTCTCTTTCTCTCCCTTTCTGTCTCTCTCCCTCTCTGTCTCTCTCCCTCTCTTTCTCTATGTTTCTTTTTCTCTCCTTCTCTGTCTCTCTCCCTCTCTGTCTCTCTCTGTCTCTCTCTTAAGTACTAACAATACAAAGATAAAATAATTATTCTACAATATATAAAGCGCAGGTAAAAGTAAAGTCCCCCTCCCAGACTCTGCGATTTACAGGGCTGATGATGTTAAGTTCATCTGTTTCTATGGCCGAAGGTAAACAAGGGTGCCATGTTGCCAGAACAACGACCAACAGCTTTACTTCCCCACAAAAATGTCAGGTAACCATTTTATAACACTTGCATAGAGTAAAGTTCTTGTCCATCATTGAAAGCTACAGTTAGAGTGCTCTCACAAAGGCCGCGGTACACACATTTGAGACCCAGAGAACTAGCAGAAGTAGAAGACTAACGCAGACGACGTAAGGAAAACTTAATTAGATCTCCGGCGGACAACGGCTTTGTCTGCATCAGGTGTGGAATAAAATCCAGGTCGTAACTGGGTTTGTGAGGCTTGTGAAACACTTCAGTCATCCAATGTTGGATTTACCTATAGGCAAAAATAAACTATAGCTTAGGGCTACAAAAACAAAAGGATATTTTAAATCAAAAGCCCAAAGTAAAAATGGCCTTACAAGGGGCCTTATATCTCTATTAGCATAGGGCTGTAACAAGTGTAAATCCGGCCCTTCAATTATCCTTAACCTTCGGAATCGAAGGCATCACCAATATTATTATAATCATTTATGTTTGTAAGAATGTTTCAGATGTTCCTTCAGAGTTGACGATAATCTAGTTCCTAGTCCAAAACTTAAGCAGGACGACAGGGGATGGCGGTGGGCGGGGTATGAACCCTAGACCAACGAGACAACCGAACGACAGTCCAACGCGTATACCACACGACCAGGCAGCCATGTTAATGTATAGGAAACAGAGTTTGAAACTGCTGTCCTAGAACTGGTTCTAAAGTTACCGCCAAATCAACGTCTGCTGATGAAGCTGAAGAAACGATACGGATTTATGTCCCCTTCGCGTGAACGAGGCCTTGAGGACATTAAGTTTCGTCCCTTTTTCTCATCTGCGTAAGTCTCCATTTTGTGTGCCGCGTCTTGGCCAGTAATTACGTTTGACAGCACAACCGAGGACAAAGTTTGCTTTAATGACGTCATTAGGTGACGTCATTAGGCGGGAGTTTAAATTAGCTCCGAACAACGTCTGCTGGTTGGTTTTCTATCCACGTAGTGTGAGTAGATTTATTTTGAGGTATAAACAGACTTTCATTATGAAGTAATTCTAGCATTAATTATTATTTTTAAACAATATTATTATTTTTAAACACTTTTTTTTGTGATGCGAAGTTATTTCATTGTTGATGATTTACTAGTTTAGTTTTGTGCTCAATAAATAAATAAATTATGGCTTTTATATAGCGCTACTTTCAGGCTTATAGCATGCTCAGAGCGCTTTGGTCCAATCTCATTTGTGGACCAGTGGGAGGGGGGGGGGTATCTGGGGAGTGCTGCCTTTAGACGCTCAGCAAACACAGCTCTGCTCGAGTCGGGTGTTGAACCTCGAGCCCCCTTCATAGTTCAAGCGTATATAAATATAGCTCCTCCTTCGTGGTCAAAGATGAGCACATTTCTCATTTCCTATGGACTCGAAGATGACTGTAAAGTCCAATTCCGCTTTAAAAAGCCGGCCGCATATGTGGCATGGGTGGGTTAGACCAGTTGCAGGTAGGCCTGCTTCTTCTCTCAGCTTTCTGTTGGTTCGGCGCTCTTTCGCCCTGGCCACTCTTCTTGCTTCAAATCTTGAGACTACGCATGCCAGACAATCGCCTTCCCAAGCAACTTCTGTACGGGGAGTTGTGTGCAGGATGGCGCTCCCAAGGAGGCCAATACAAGCGCTACATAGACACTCTCAAGAACTCCTTCAAGGAATGCGATATCGACATTCACGGCTGGAACATTAGCTCTCGATCGTCCTCATGGCGAGAAGCTGTGAGTTCAAGCGTACTAAGCCTCTCGACCACGCTTCCCAGGGAAGAGAAGCACAATCTGTAGCATTTTCAATGTGTATTTATACAACAAAATTCAGTTCTTTCTTTAGTCTCTAAATCTCTCTTTCCAGATTTTAACTCCTATCTCCCTACACATTTTAACTCCTGGTCTGGCTCTACAAGCTCTAACTAACTAGGTAAAATTTAAATTAAGCCTTTGAATACATTTCTTTGGTTCACCCGTGCATTTTATATCCACGTGTTCAAATAACAAAAGGGGGCGGCTACAAACACTTCAATCCTTGACATTGCAGATGTTCCCATGCTCGCGTCTCACAGCGAGACCTTTCGTGGGTGACTGTGATAAAGATCCTACGGCCTCTGCACTGACATGCTACGTCACAGCCTGTGGGCTTTTTTTAAGACCAATAGCTCATTGCCACGCCGTACAGACCTGAGACGTGTCAACGAGCTATCGGTCTAAACTGCCCACAGCTTGTGACGTTGCAGGTCTGTGATCAGGCTTTCAATGACGATTGATCTCGCTCACAGTCACCCCCCCCCCCCCTTCCCGTATCATAGTACAACGACAAGAAATGTCTTTACCAAGCTGAATTGCAACTAACTTTATAGATTACTCTACATCTAATTTATATATTCTTAAACAATAAACATCAATCTCTTTCTTCTTTTTTACATTGACACTTACGCTTGTCATGTTTCTAGTCCACACACTTTCTTTGTATGGCGGATCTTTTGCTGGAGCTTTCTTTTGTTGTTTTCTTCCCAAGTATTAGGTAAGTTAGTTTATTTTGCTTTATTTTTCGCGTTGTAGATTTAAAATCGTTAATAATATAATCTTGTGAATGGCGGTCTCAAGGAATGCGTATTTTTCATGTTTAGGGACGCAGGCTTGGGACTCTGTTATAATAGTCAAGCCTGATTTGTTTTGGTATGGTCCGTGCATCCATGGCATTGGGTGCGGGCTTCGTGAGCTCCAGTCTAGTTGTGTCACCGAGCTTAAGGTGTGCTATATCTCATTTGAATATAATGTATAACTGGTATTTGACCTTGTGAATACTATTAATATTTATTCATCCTTTATACCACATCATATCATTACTACATTAAACATTTTGCTTTGTTATATGCCATCTCGTTAGTCACTAGTACACGTTACTATTTGTATTATTCGTTCTTTTGGTAATTATTTCATAAGTTGATTGCTAGGGGTGCCCAGGCAGATGAGCCATGACTAAAGTACAACCCCGAAAGGAAGTTAATAATCAGCGATGAGGTGGGGGGGGGGGGTAAACCCGGCATAGCAAGTCATACCCTATTGGCCTAGACCTGTTATCCGACTTGACAGAAATAACTAAAGCCGGTCCTGTCTGTTTTAATGCTGACCCAAAGTTTACCGACATTCCAGCAGGCGACTTTAAGAATAGTCATTTAAAGTCATTTTGTGAAATATGAAAAAAGATTGAAAAAGAATAATCGAATAGTAAAACAGTATTATAAATTAATTGTACCACCTAAACTCTGACACTAGACTTCTTCTCTGATCTATGTAATGTACAAGCCTAGAGTCTACTAGAGGGCCTGCCAGGTCGTGTAATATGTTTGTCTGTAAAATGTTTTACATGTTTCGGATGTTCCTTCAGAGTTGAAGATAATTACTTCCTAGTCCAAACCTCCCGCAGGACGACGGGGGATGGGAGCGGGCAGGGTTTGAACCCTGGACCATCGATAAATCTGAACGACAGTCCAGCGCGAAAACCGCACATCCAGGCAACCATGCACTATGCGCTCTGTACAGTCGTCTAAATGGTTCAGGTTCTGTAGTCTTTTTATCATTGTGCCCAGCCGTATTGCGGAAGGTGTGGTTCAATGATCTTCAACTCTGAAGTGACATCCGAACCGTGTAATATACAACAAAACAAAGAGAGATACATCTCTCTGATACATCTCTCTTCTGACCTACTGATTTATAGATCAAAATAACGTCACAAGCCTTTTTTTCCCCTTTTATCTCAGTTCGAGAACAAGGGCGACTATTTCTCGAAGCCAATGACGATTCGATCACATGACTAGGTTAAGCCCCTTTCTCTTCCCGAGTTCAGTGACATAGACAATGGCCACGCACACAAAAATGTTATCTAGAAACTGTTTTTTGGCTATGCGTGATATTTCATTAAGGGTTGCTTATTTAATATTTATTTCATTAAATTAGGAATCTTTCTCCAATATTTAAACCAGAAGTAGAAATAATACAAGGAACATTGTACATTTTGCCTCGAATTGTCGGTAAAGTAAATGAGATACAGATGCTGATACATGGAAAGCCAACACGTCCAGACGACATAGCAATCTCCCCTTGTTGACGCAACAAAACATGTCGCAATACACAAACGCAAATTACGATCTCTGTCTAAAAGAGAAATAGCTACCTTGAGGTAACATAACTATATATATATAATATAAAATATAAAACCGTTCCAATTTCCCGTCATAAGGAAAGCTTTTCGAAGGGGATTAACTCAGCACTTACAACTATATCTCTAAAAATATAGAAGTTGTTTCCCTTATTCAATATCGAACTAAATAATTAATTACCAATAATCATTTCAGTAATTGGTTAATTTCGAATTAATTCATGTTTTGCTAGGTTATTTTTTTTATTATTAGATTATTATATTATATATAAATGATTAGGATCAAACCAAAGTTTTACCAGTGTGACCAATTAGCTAGTAATAATTTTTAGTCCAAAGATACTGTCCTATTTCTATAAGAATTGTAAAAGCTGTTTTCGATATCCGTGTCCACCACTGTCCACCCACCCATGAAGACTTTCCGAGCTGAAAAGAGGAATGGTGATAACACATTTTTATTCCACACATATTAGATCACCAAACCAGTGGCCTAGCTAGTGATTTGAACGCCATGGGGGCTTGACCTCTTGAGGGGCCTTGCATTTTGATATTCGACGCCATGGCATGAGATAATTTACTTAATAAATATATACATCTAAATTTCAATAGGTACAGTATATAACTAAAATTTACTATAAAAATCATTATGACTTTTTTTTTCAAATCCATCAAAAGCTAGATTTATTTTGCGCAAAGAAATGCATTTGTAAACAAGTAGTTTATTGGCAAGATAGTGCACAAGTGACAAATCTAGATTCATATGCCTCACATGGTGCTTTCTGTGCAGCAAAGACAGCTATAACATTATCTAGATCAATACTCTCCAGCATTTTTGACTTTATGTGAAATGTGGGGATGACATGGCACTGGCGTAATATTTAATATTTGAAGTAAAAAAAATAGGACATTCACTGAGGTAACCCTTAAATGACTTGAGAACTTTTTAATTTGGACCCCTCCTCACTAGCTACGCCACTGCACCGAACGAAATGGCATGTTTTGATTAGTTAGCGCAAAAAAAAAACAAAAAAAAAACAACATACCGTAATCTTGAAGTCCCATGGGACTTGAGAGACTGAAAGAAAACATTTCCCAAAGTGAGAGTAATTGATGGTCCATTTATAAACAACACCTTTGTCAATGGTGGCATGATTACAATAGCATGTCCTACTCAGGGCAACCAATAAACAAATCGAAGAATCGTAACTGATTAAAGATTTCAACAAAATTAACTTGGCATTAAGGGTTGCAAATGTAGGCTTGCTTCTCGACAATCCTAGATGGCGTCGAAATCAGGTTAATTAAGAAAACAACTGATTTCAACATATAACGGGAGCTAACTGATAAAATGTTTGCAAACCTATTTATAGCTTCTATGTCTTAATGGCTAAAAAAAAAGTAGAACCAATCAATAGAGATCACGTGCTAAAAATATTCGTGGGCGAACAGCGGAAGTGATGACGCCACTCTAGATTAAACAGAACTCTTACTCGCCACGAAACAAAGACAGTCCGAAATCTATCTAGAGAAGCGGCAATGAAAACATGTTGCAGATATACAAGCCTCATCAGTCTTGGAGGTTAAGCTGATGGAAAGAAAAACAAAGAGAGAAGGAAAGAGGGATGTGTAGAGCGTGGGTGGTTGAAGGAATGAGAGAGTGTGATTGGGAGGGCAGTGAGATTAAGAAAAGTATACTTTTTTTTTAATCAAATGCACCAAGTATAAGATTTATTTAGAGGAATGGAATGAATTCTTAAACAAGTTAAATATAAACATGTACTTGTTTTTTAAATAAAAAAGCTTATATTGAGTGAGACAACAGAGACGTAGACTCATCAATCAGGTAATTATTTTTGATCAGTTATTTTAAGGGCCCCCCCCGGGGCCGATTTCGTAGAATTAGGGGAGGGGGGCACAGAGCATAAAAGTGGGACGTAGAGATGTTCGAATTGAATTGCATGAAAAAAATAGATTTACAAAATTGTGTCTTCAGTAAAAAAAAAAAAAAAAAAGAATGCGAATATAGAAGGCACTACAGAGATATGGCTGCCAATTAAATGTTCCTGTAAAATTCAGAAACTGTAATTAAAAATGGAATGATTCAATCGTCCCGCAGTGCTCTGGCAAGAGACTGGGCCGTTCGGCGTAATGCCTCGTAGCTACCATACAAGTCGAGTGACTGCTCAGACACGTCCACCCCCCCTTTTTAGCTCTCGGAGCTGGGGACACTCGTACAAGATATGCGACATTGTTCTAGATTTGTATCAGACAGATTGAGTTGATATAAGCTTGTAAATATGGCTTGCTGATTACTCCATATGCTCAATGTAATTTTGTTTTGGTTTTGTTTTACGTTTCGATGTTTGCGTCCTTCATACTTGAAGATTACATACTTTACATCCTAACCCTTCTCGCGGTAGGAGGGGGGAAGGAGGGGGCAAGGTTCGAGTCCCGGAGCATGGAAACGACAGTGATGAACGCAAACCATTCGACCATGCAGCGACATTACCTAATAACAACAAAGGGACACATTTATTTCAAGACTCTAATAATACGGACATCGAGAATCCGAGAGAGCTAGGCATATACAGAGCTATGTATTCCACTCTCAAGATCACAGTGACCGAGTGGGTCATCACTGTAACAAAACTGTAAACTGTGGTTAGTCTGCCACTGACGGCTGACGAAAGAAAGTCGCGTGCCATTGCCCTTGGAGACCTACTGGCCAATGAGGCAGAGCACTGTGACGGTTATCTGTTTTTGTAAACATAGTTATTTAAAAATTCACCATTTTAAATCTATGAACATTACGGTTAAAACAAATTTTATTGTGTAGCTTTAAATACTGCAAGTTACTAGTTTCATTTCTATATTATAAATTGGTGTATTATACAATTCATACACTAATAACTAGCTTCTAAATAATAATAATAAAACGCTTACAAAAATAACTATAAAGTATAGTATTAAAAAGATTCAGAGGGATTTTGTGGTTAGAAAGATTAATTCTTAGCCTACATATTTGATAAGTGATAGTATCTTGATAAGTGATAGTATCTTGATAAGTGATAGTATCTTGATAAGTGATAGTATCTTGATAAGTTATAGTATCTCATACACATCTTAAAATACCGCCCCCTTTTTCTTTTAAATGTCCACAAATCCATCTGCGACCCATATAGCAAATATGTATATCAAATACGAAATATTTTTTTAAGGCATCAATAACAGTAGGCCAACAGGGCAGTGGCTGTAATGGCCGGAAGTAATCACCACCACCTATAAAATGCTTCCAAAGGCATGAGTCTTAAATGGCCGATGACAAGGAGTCTAACCAAGAGTCTAACCGAGACCAGTCGTCTCCTCTGGCCACACGTTGTGACGTAGCAGGTCAGTGTTTAAGCCTACTATCACGACTGGTCTCGGTCTAGTTCCTAGGATTCACTTGTGGCTCAGGTATTGAGTCCGGCGGAACTTTTATCACCGACAGAGGAAAGGGCAGAGGCGAGGAACTGGCGCCTAAACCATCAAGCTTCGGTTAGCATTGGCTGGCTACCCACCTAGGAGAAGCTAAACTCAGAATTTTTACCTCTGCTGCCTTGGAGCTATACCCATACCTAGGAAAGGCTTCGGGAGTCAACCTTGAGGAAAAATTAGGAACTGGTGATTCTTAGGTAGCTAGCGTTATACAGTGCTACGACCTGGCATACCTGGCATACCCTGATCCCTCATGTATCGGCACATCGGTATCCATTGGACGCATTAGCTCAGCACTTTTTTCAATAAGGCCTTTTTTTGTACAACGCTTTTATTTATTGTATAAGATAAGATAAGATAAGGTCTGAACGAAGTGGTCGTCTCCTTTCCATTAGAACTAAAACAGAAAGATTTAAAAACTGCTTCATCCCACTGTCAATCAGAGTGTTACAAGATCATCTGTCGTCAGCGAGAAGTTCATAGAAGTCTAATTCATAAAGCGCTGGTTATGTGTGTGTATGTTTTTCTTGTGTGAATGCTGTTCGTATTTGCATCTATAATGTTATTGTTCCAGTAGTTACGCTGAGGTTGTCAATTGTAGTGAAACTGAATTTCCATTTGATTCGATTAATAAAAATGATCTTATCTTATCTTATCTTATATTTGGATTTTCCTAAACCATTTTTCTACTTCTTCTACTCATCCAATCGTCATCAAATTTTGCACACAATCTCATGCTTGGTGACAGCACATAAAGGAATAAAAAAAAAACAACTCTAGTAATTTTTTAGTTTGTGGTAATTTTTGTAGCTATTTGGAGATAATTCATGAGGTTGTGGGTGGTATGTAAACAATAATATTACACAACTGTTTGAATTCTCTACGCCAATGGTAAGGCCAAGGTGTAACACACATCATTTCAATTGTTTCATAAACTTTCTATCTGACTGTTACGTTGTTTGAGTGACAATAGTGGTGGAAAATTAAAGTCAAAGATTTAAGACTAAAAAGGCGAAAAGAAACGTATATGTGTAAAAGCTATGGGCCCTAATAGATTCATTCGTGTACTAATTAACTGACGTATATATAATTCTCCTAATTACAGTGGACGAAAAATTGCGACAATGTAACCAGTGACTGCTTTACGTGTGCCTATAACTATCAGGCACCTTTTACAATCGAAACCGCTGAGGTGAAATTTGCCGATAACGACTTTTTATTCGCAATTTTGACCCACTTTTTTTAAATTTCCATTTTTAAATTAGAAGATTATACTTCCGTTTAAAATAAAATTAATTAATTACGACTTATTCATTAATTAATTTTTTTTTAAGTGTTGTCAGCGACAATGAATAATTAAGCAAAGTCTCAACTTAATCCAAAAATGGGAAGTGGGAGAAAAAAACAGGTAAACATTTTACCCAGACAGACAGACGGAGTAAGCTAATATGAGTTTTGTAAAAATATACATTAAAGACAATCAAATCTGACACCTAAAGTTTTACGAACCTTTTTTAAATTTTCAGATCCAAACACTCTATTTTTTACAGTTAGACCATAACTTCCAGTGAAATTTCAAACATCAAGTTGTTTTATTTTTTCTCACAAAAGTCCTGAAATAATGAATGCTAATTTCGTAGATGTGTATCTTAGTAAAACTGAAGCTTATCCAAAATGCACTGAGAGATTAAAGAAAGAGAAGAACAAAAAAAAAATCAGATCTTGATACAAATATAAAAAAAAAAAAAGAAAACAGAGAGAGAGAGAGAAATCATTCTGTCCATTACTCGACGCCATAAATTCTCCAGCGCCCGACCTCTCGCACATCTTGAGGAGCCCTAGCACGCGCTCTCACATCTCTCCATCCTGTTAGAGGGAGAAAAAAAAAAGAGGGCCGGGGGGGGGGGAGAGAGAATAGGTGAGAAAAAAAAAAGAGAGAATAGGGGGGGGGGGGTTAAGGTTTGATTTCCTACTGTGAGAAAGCAGATCTGATGCTGTTAGTTTGTCAGTATCGAGTGGCCCCTCTTAAGTTAGTTTCGAGCTTATGTTGTCAGATCGATACCGTCATCTCGACAGTTGTCAGCGCCAGTGACAGTGTATCGTAACGGATATGACATTAGACATTTATTGGACAACTGATACTGCCATCTTACTTCTCAGCACACAATAAAACATTAAGGTTGTGCTGACCTCACCAGTCACACAAGATAAAGTGAAGTGTATGGCTAAGACTGGGGGGGTATACTAACAGGTTACTTATGTACTTAATGTAAGTAGCAAAATAAACAAAATATCTTTTGTTTTTGAACAAAGCCTATCTAAGGGAAAGAACTTAAAAAAAACATTGGTAAATATCTCAATACTGGTAAATAAAATCTCTTTTCTATAAAAACTAAATTAATTTATTACTTCTATTTAATTAATTATACGGTTAACTTTTTGGTCCATTCATGTATGTCACAGACTATGAAAAATTATGCGAAATTTCAACTTAATTCGAGAAAGGGGAATGGATTTTTTTTTAAAGTACAAAATTATTAAAGGTGAAAACTCCATATTGTTATAACCCTGCTTTTCTTACCGCCATCCAAGATAGTGCAGAAGGTGCTCACCATTAGTGACTAGACTAGGAAGGATGTTGACATTAGAGAGAGAACCAAGATGAAGATGCTGTGCTCAAGGCAGATGCCCTATGTGTTTGTCATGTCCTCTTGTAAGTAAACACATATATCTCGTTGAGTTGCCTCCCTTAAGTTATTACAATATTTACAGACACTTATATTAATAATAATAATAATAATAGCTGTTATATGGCGCTAATTTCATACTTATATCATATCATATCAGAGCGCTATTGTCCAATCTCATTTGTGGACCAGTGGAGAAAAGGGTGTCTTGGAGAAGGTTTTCCGTGCTGCCTTTAGGCGCTCAGTAAACACAACTCTGCTCGGGTGTCGAACCTCGAGCCCCCTTCATAGCCAAGCCAAGCCAAGTTCAAGCGTACTAAGCCTCTCGACCACGCTTCCCACTTCACTCTTTACGTAGCATGCATTTCCCTTTTTCAATATCAAACACAATAATTAATCACCATTAATTAATTAATTAACTAGTTATAATATCCCGAAATTCAAAATCCTAGTCTTCACTGAGATTCGAACCCAGGACCCAATGTCCGGAAACAAAGCGCTTAACCATTCAGCCGCCGTGCCCCCTGATTGTCGTTAGTTTAAACCAAAAGAATTTTTTTTCCAATTATATTTTGTTACAGATGGCAAAAATGTTCAGAAATCTATTTTGTCAGCACGTGTTCAAATTTGTTTAGATCTATAAAGGAAAAAAAAAATACACCACAGTCTGAAATATTTCAGTTTCATTTTTGTATTTTATATTACGGAAACTAACAGTAAAGACTAAAGACGTTTCACCCAAAAGAAATAACTCACACAAGACTTTTTTTTTTCTTAAACTAACCTCTCCAAATTGTATTTTTTGTTTTACAAATAAATGAGTTTGTGACTTTAGAGAGTCTAGGATTCATGCTCGATTACTTTTTGTATTGCTTCAGAGAAATTATGTCACTTTTTTTTTCGAATACTTTGTACTGACGTCAATACATTTTTCTGTATGAAGTTAGATTATCGATATTTTATTCTTATTCGATGTATCTATGTATCTATCTATCTATCTATCTGTCCGTCTGTCTGTCTGTTCGTTCTATGTCTGTCTGTCTACATCATATCTTAGTTTATCTACTTTTACCAAACTTAAGTTGTACGTTTTATATATATATATATATATATATATATATATATATATATATATATATATATATATATATATATATTTGTTAGTATTTCCCGTCATTTTTAGATCAGCAGTTTTTTAGTCTAACTGCCTCACAGGATGCCATTGCTATTAAATAGCAGCCAACACACTATCAACTGTGTACTCTAGAAATCCAATCTCCACCAGCCTGAAGTCTAACAAAGGCTATAAAGTGAAGCCAAATATATTTAAAATAGTCAATTATGGTTAACTATCTAATCAATTCTTCACCAAATGTGCCAGATACACCAGCGAGCTGTAGAATTTGAAAGCCAAAACTGTTGTGCTGTTATCTTGTTCGCTGACTTCATATTATTATTTTATACGCTATGAGAAACATTTGCTCCCAGTTAGGTTATCTTTTTTTTTTTTTTTGGCCAACGGTTAACGAGCAGGGTTTCACGTAGCCAGCACAACGAGCAGCCGCCTTTACTTTAACCAACTTAAGTCAGGTACCCATTACAGATGGTTGGACTCAGGGGCGCCCTAAAATTCTCGAAATTCAAAATCACAGTCTTCACCGAGATCCGAAAACAGGACCTCAGGTTCGGAAGCCAAACGTTTATTCAATCAGCCACCACGCCCGCTCCCAGTTACGAATAAATAGATCATTTTATAGTATTACGTAACACAATTATCACGCGATTGATGATTTACTTTTGTACAAGACCAAAAAGACTGTGAACTTTTTCTGTAAAGAAGAAATTAAAAAACAAAATTTACACTTAGAACTACTGACCTACATTGAGTTCAGCTAAATGTCAGATACCTATTAAAGTCGCTAGTGTTATAGAGATTCCCAATTCCATGTTTAAAGTACGAGATACAATGTATGTGACCTGAATCGGAAATTCCCATCTAAGACAAATAACTATAAATAGCAATTTATTTTTGTTTCTGGTGAACAGACATTTTGGCGCGTTGATAAGCTATGTATTTAAAAAAAAAAGGTTTAAAACAATTTTTGTGCACTTATTAGCGTTGTAAAATAAACTTTGCAGTCTCTTTAGCGCAACGTAATTTTTATTATCCAGTTGTGATCAGGGGTCTTTCAATATGGCGTCTTTATTTATTTCAACATTTCTTGCAATATTCATATTTTTTTATTTTAGTTCCCTTATATCGCTCCATATTTCTCCGTATCTTTCCTTTTCTTTTTCTATCGCATTTTGTAGCTAGAAAAATGTAATATGGATCTTACAGATTAATGTAAACATAGAACATAGTATTTCATTACAGGCTTGTATAGATTGTTGTAAGCCCGTTCTCCCTTGTAACAATTTTTTCCTCGTGATGACTTGAGCGATTTTTGTTTTTATGCTGAAGGGCTTTAACTCTTTCTCTCCGTAATTATTTACCACATTCTAGTGGAATCAACGCTGGTATCGTCAGTTAGGAGAGAAAGAGTTAATGACCCCCCAGTAAGTGTGTTAGTGTATTAAGACATATTAGTTTTTCCTCTCGATTGAGCGATCGAGGATTTTCTCCTATTTTTGCGGATCAGTGATTTTGTGTAATATCACGTTTTTAGTGTATTATTTTAAAATAACACGCATCACAAACGAAGAGATTAGAGACAGAGTTTCTGGAGTGATTGGACCCCACGATGACCTGCTATTTAGTGTAAAAAAACAGAAACTAAAAGTCTATGACCATATTACAAGGTCTTCGGGGCTTACAAAGACCTTCCTTCAGGGAACAGTACCAGGAAAAGGTAGAAGAAGCAGACAAAAAAAAAGGGATGAGAAAGGGGAAGACAACAGAAAAGAATGGACTTTGAAAGAGGTTCTGTCCAAGGCAAAAGACAGAGAGGAATGGAGAAAGATAGTCGACAAATCTTATGTGGCGCCCCTATATTCCTACAGACTAATGGATAGTTGAAGGTGAAGAAGGTACGAGAAATCGATTTGGAGTATAAAAAAAGTATTTCATTGACCGGGATTATTGACTCATTACCACTGTATTGTGCTTCAGCGAGAAGAAGTCTTCAATCAGAGTGATGCCAGCCACCGGGGAATCGATGAGCCCCCATTGTCATTCATTTACCTTTTTTTTTTTTTTAATCCCAAGTCCTAATAGTATTGAACGAATTCCCAGTGGTGGCCCTTTTTATGTAATAACATTTACCCTTTTTAATGTGTACTAATATTGTTCTTTTAAAAATTTTGTCATCAGTGTAATAGCATCCCTTAAAAAAATTCCATCTAACAAAATCTTGACAAAGAAATGCAACAGAAACACATAATAAACATGTGTAATGGCGTTTGAAGGTCGCTTTAAAATAAAAGGGAATAATAGTGGGGAAAGGTGGCTGGTGGGACAATTAATTGCAGACTCTAGATTGTTCTTGGTACTCCTAAATGGAACTGTTATGAACGTAATGATAACAGGGAGTCTCAAGCTTATTGTTATGAACGTAATGATAACAGGGAGTCGAAAATCATGTCTGCGTTGTATGGCTTTAACTCTTTCTCTCCGTAATTATTTACCACATTCTGGTGGAATCAACGCTGGTATCGTCTGTTAGGAGAGAAAGAGTTAATACACTGAATGACTACACAACACACATTTCGTGAACACATTCTTACGGGCGAGTTACAAGCACATGTAAACATAAGAACGACAACCAATACAGCATAGAATTTTCATAACAGGAACCTTGTATGAATCAGTTGTGTAAATTAGTTGCTGAATCAGTTGTATGAATCAGTTGTAAAATTCTGTTGCAGGAATCAATTGTAATAACCAGTTGTACGAATCATGTGTTTGTATTGGTTATATGAATCACTTGTATGAATCAGTAGAGAAAAAAAAAGTGAAATATATTAACAGAAAGACATTTTAACAAAACAAGGCACAACGCGAACTTTTCGTTCGTTTTAGATGAGCATCCGATTGGAGTCAGGAAAAGAAGGACTCAGGACTATGTTCCCTCACAGAGCCCAGACAAGAAGCCCAATTGTGCAAAATAGATCCTTTTAACCCCTGTACAAATCAGACGAGAAGGTTATGGACCAAACAATCCGAATTTATCTGCCTGACGTAATCCGATCTACAAAATAGTTAAATTTATTTATATTATTTCCAAAACAACATTGTATAACAAACATTCTAACATACATTGGCTTCAATAAAAATTATTATTTTATTCATAAAACGTATTACTCTTCCGTTATACAACAATATTATTATTTAAATTTCCTACGTTAATATAAAATGTCACATAACGACGTTCCAATTTTTTTTTTTTTTTTGTTACGGGAAATCTGGTCTGTTTGATCTTGTCTGTGATTAAAGGAACTCTTGCTGCAATCAGTTTCTATTACATTTGTACTTTAAGTTTGAAGTTTGAATATTGTTCAAAACATGTCAAAGAACTATGGTGGTATTGATTCATCCTTTGTCCAGACACAAGAATACAAATCAAATTACAACGTTGGGACAAGGTTGAAAAAGACAGTTCGTGTATAAAACAAAACTTTGGTTATCATTCATATACGAAATGTATCTCGTGTTTATGATTTAAAGGCTAGAAATATCATCAAAATATCACAAACATTCTTTTTCATTAAGGATCTAAGATCTTACAGTGGTGCACTATTACGGGGATCTAATAAGTCAGCGGTTCTCAACCTTTTATGCTCGGCGACCCCTTTTTACAACCCCCCCACTCTGTTGCGGCCCCTTCCACACACACACATGCAGCAATAGAAGAATAGACAATAACAATCCATTTATTCGATGGTCTTAGGCGACCCCTGGCAAATCGTCAATCGACCCCCCAAGGGAGTCGCGACCCACAGGTTGAGAACCCCTGTAATAAGTTATAATGCTATGAGGTTATATTGAGGTTTAATTTTAATGTGCCATACTAAAGTATAATTCTATGGGCTCTATCAAGGAATAATGCTGTGGGGCTCTATTAAGGTGCATGCTCTATGATAAATTAATGTACACTACTTTCTTATCTTATCTTATATGATACAAACGTTACTTCAAAAAAAGAAGATGATTACGTCCTACGCGTCATGCATTTAGTCATGCATATTAACCAATGACCTAAACTCCGCCAAGTCACTGGTTTTCCTGGCTGGCTCAGGCAACCCATTCCATACTCTAATAGCGCAAGGGAAGAAGCTTTGCACAAAAATACTATTGAAGGGAGTTAATGCAATAAAAGCTCGTAAGTTATAAATAAGGCTTGTCTTAGAGTCCGAAGATTAGTGAGGAATACAGTATTTCCCGTGGCTGCGCAGCCCCAGCTGTGACCTAGATATTTCGCCACATCCAGGGCAAGCATAACCATTGTCCACAGGTGGTAGATTTAGATTATAAATAAATTCTTTGAAACTCTCATATTATCATAAAATATCAAGAGCCGAGGACAAACATGTAGTAGACTTGGAAACAATACATACTGTGACAGGTGGGGAAATGTAACGTGTGTATGGCGCGTTTAATGTCTAGGGGATGATTATTTTTAAAGCTATCACACCCCAACCCGTCAGCATATAAATCGGAAGCAGGCACGCAACGAGACAAGCAATGAGAGAAAGATACAAAGTTAAAATGAAGAATATTTATTTACATAAATATTTACATATAATAATAAGAAAAGGGGGAGGGTTTGCATCGATCTCTAATTAGTAATGTATTTTGATCATCACTCTTGCATTTAATAAGAGAGTATGTCACTTTGTCCTCGGACTTAGCTGGTTGTCCTGTTGATGTCGCAGCTGGCTGTGTCCTGGCTTGAGGTTCTGCAGCTGGAGGTGGCGCTCTAGCGGATAGAGGGACGCCGGTGATATAGTTCTTGTGGAGTCTCAATCCCAAGTTCTAATATCTGTAGTGGGCACAGTAGGGCGGGTGGCCGGCTACCGTGGGCACAAGTATACTGCGGGCAGAGCTGATCTGCCGTGGGCAGCGTAGTTGACAGGATTTGTCCAGTGAGTTGCAGAGGGTTTGGCGTAGCTATGACGTTTCATACAGATCTGGGTCTATAGGAACGTCGCACCTAACAAGTTGACAGGTGGGCTGTTGAATAGGCGGGCAAGGCCGATAGCGCCAAGTAGTAGAGTTGAGTAGTGTCGAGTAGACGCTGAACAGCAATTAGCAAATAGGCAGATCTCAGTAGGAAAGTGCAGTGCTGAATAGCACTCAGCACATAGGCAAGTAAATAGGCAGACACCTGAGGGAGGCTGCGGATAAATAAAGACAAGTTAGGACATGTCTCTCATGCATCTTATCGATGCCCTCGACTGAGGTGCATTCGTCAGATTGGTGAAATTGCTTTAGAGCACAATGGGGAGATGATGACAAAGGGGATTGGAAAAATAGATGGCTGATAGTAGCAATATAAAAATGTACATAAAAGGGAAAGTAATAATATAAAAATGTACATAGAAGGGGAAATAATAATCTCAAATAAACAACACAGGTGGATAGAGAAAGAAAAAAAGGGGGGGGGGAGGTATTGGGCGGTGGTCAGCGACCAAGACGGTTCGTTTACATATGACCTTCGGTCGAGAACAATGGAGCGCGCTTGAATGGAGAGGGTGACCGTTCAAGCGGCGCAACTCTCGTTAGAGTGAAATGACTAAAGAGGAGATAATTCAATACAGGGAAGATAACTCATATCTCCTATCTAGACGCAGTATCAGTGCGCTAGTAACATTATCAAGGCGGTCAACCGAGATAAAGGAAATAAAATACGATGTACAAATATATACATGGTTGCATCAACGATCAATTGAGCAACGTAGCATTAATAGATTACATAAGACATGTTTATGTTTTCTACTTATGCCAGTGAGAAATACACAATGCACTAATTAAATATAAATGAACTAAGCAAAATACACATGATAATATCCAATGGAAATAGCACAAAAGTAATTAAGATGGAACTTGTGATTAAGTTCGGCTTACCACCAGGTATTCCTCTTAAGAGTATGAATAAATGAAGTAGTCCAGACTCGATTGCTCAGCGACAATAAGAAAAAAGAGGGTCTGATTTGATTTGGATCTACTTTATATAGGCCTGGAAAGTGCTGGCGGAAACAGGAAATGTCCTAGGCTAAGATTTATCTTACACGTGGGTGGATTTGACTCGAGGTGGGAGTCGCACCTTGGAATTATCAATGGGCGTGTTGGTCCGCGTGATCTCCTAGATCAAAGAGAGACTTGGGAAAAAAGGGGGGGGGAGGACTTCAACTGCACCCGTCAGACATCCTGCCGGTAAGATCAAAGAGACTGTGTGTATCTTTGCCCCGGTCAAGGGAAGATAAGTCGAAAGACGCGGCCTAGCTATCTCCAATGTGGTCAACTAAGTCTAGCCTGGAGGGGAAAAGGTGGTGCGGGTGAAGAATTTAGGGGTAGGATGGGGAAATAAATAAAATAAATAAATAATGAAAATTAATAATTAATGCTGTGATAAATTTGAGTGACTCTGACAGCGAGTTTTTGACTTGTCACACATACTTAATATATATTAAATTTAATTGTGCTATATAACCCATTCATCTCGCGCTTATTTCATTTTAATAGCAAAATTAATTTCTTAAAGAAGCGTTTAACAAATCGTGTAAATGCGTGTCCATAGTAATTTATATTTGATATGGAAGTAAACTCATTTTCGCAAAACTACTTTTATTTTCGTGGCGAAAGAGAAAAACCTGAAAGAAACATAAACTTAGTTTGACATAGATCTATATTCAATCCACTAGATTAGTAATACACAAACTAAGGCCCGCAGGCCGTGGGTAATGTCTGGCTAGTATTAAATAAGAAAAAAAAAATCTAAAGCTTTTGGATTACCAGGAGTAGCTGCTGAGAACTGCTATTGAACATTTTACAAATGACATGTTTGTAATTTACAGAATAAACATCGTTTAAATTTAAGAAAACTGGTTCTATAATATCTCTAACATTGAAATAAGCAAAATAAAAAAATAACTTTTAAAACAAACAAACATTATGTTTAGTGTATCAGTTAGTTTGGATCAGTCATGTCATTAAATTTGTAATAGATCTAGACTAACAATAATAAATCTGAGGGATTAGAACTTTTTCCACCAATGTCATACTTTTAGCGTTATCTGTGCGCTATGATCCTATCACTTATCTGGACCAGTTGGAAAGGGAAAGAAAGAACGGCTTATCTTAAATGTATTTATTCATAAATAAACAAGGGAACGACCTGAATTTGAACTTGTGGGCTAAAGCCTTCTCAGGTTTCTCAACTATTTATCTCCGTAACTATTTTCCACGTTCTGACGGAATTATTAATTTAATCCGATTGTAGTGCACTAACATGTTCTAATTATAATGACATAACTTTTTTTATTTACAATCATAGAATAATGTTTTTGATATTGAATTAAAGGAAAATGAATGTTCTTTTTAGATATGACATAGTCAAGTGTATAAATTAAGTGTAATTTTTTTTTTTTGCTTTATGAAAAGTAAAAATGAAAATCTGAAAACTCACCAATGGACGACAAAAATTTAATCCAAGTCACATAAGAAGATCTTTTCTATTCCAAACTGAATCAAATGAATGAACTGAATGTTTATAATCCTTATTCATATTTCCATGAACTAGAACTGGCACTCAAACAATTAAAAACTCATGGAGTACAAAACTGGAGCACATTATCCAAGGTCACCATCATAGAAAATTTATGATAAAAAAACAAACAACTAGCAACATTAAGTTCCAGTAAGAAAATAATTACACTGCACATGATATATTTCAAAAAGTGATTCATTGTTATTTATATAATGTTTGCCTGAACAAAAAACAACTTCCATGTTTTAACTGTGGTAGTAAAATTAATCCATATGGATGTGCGGGACGTAACGACGAGTCTAATCCCATCATTGTAGTCGTGGCCAGAAATTTATCAATTTCATAGTTAGAAACTGGTTTCCATTTTGTAAAAGTGGATGCCCTGCGTGCTGGAGTGTTTATTTTTATTCTGTAGACTGCATTACTCTTTATTGCATCAACAAGATTATCAACAATTGCGGAATCTAGTAGAGTAAAGCTCAATTGACTCAGAATTGAGTAAGCTCATGTTGACACCTATATATACCACATTGGCTGAAGTAGATCTAGACTTATTAGAAGGAATAAATCTAAAATTGCTTTCTGTTGTAGTACTTATCTCTGCATTTTTCAAATTTGATGAAACAGGCCTAGATCTAGATGTATTCTTTGTGCTAATACGTCTAGTTTTTAGGAGGGGGCGTGGCAGGTTCATCAGCTTATGAACTATCAGATTCAGATCTAACATCTAGATCTAACACTGAAACTAAAACTATCACTATGAACAGATAAAACAAAATCACTGTTATTCTGAATCAACAAGGTCTTTTACATGTTGATCCGAATATAATTTAGATCTACAAGTTTTAGTAGATCGACCTCCAGATGGGGCCGGGCTCCATTTCCAAACATAAACAAACAAACAAAAAAGACGACTTTTCAAAACGCTCTGTAATATTAAAACCATGTTGAAGGAAGGTAAACAGTGAACTCTTCTGCAAGCAGAAATCACGTAGATTTAGAATATAAGCATTTAAAATTATTAACCAGGAATAGGAACTAAACAAAGATGTTTAACTGCACCGACGACAATATCGTCGCTTAATCGGCTTTTACAAAAACGACCGACGATATTATCGTTTCTTGGGAGATAAAGAGTCAAGTCAACGCGGTAACCACTCTGCTAGCGAAGAGTCTATGAACATGGATGATTATATAGTTATCTATTGTTTCTTTTTCATGTTTGTGCTCCCTAAAGCTAATATAAAGGGGAATAATTCGGCTTATACCACTTCAGTAACGTACTATTTTGTTTCCTTGTTTGAGAAATCAAATACAATAATTTATGACCAATTGTTTGTTTGTTTGTTTTTTAATGATTCTTGTGTTGTCAGGTAAAAGAAATAATTATTTTAAAATTTCAGCTTGATCCGAGATTGGGTGTCGAGAAATAATGTGTGCAAATTTTTGGCCAGACAGACACAGAGACAGACAGAGTGAGTTGATAAAAACTTTGTAAAAATGTAACATTTTAAAAAGTAATATAATTCAAACATATATTGCTAGGATATGCATTTATCAAAAGTATTCAGAAATGATAGAGTTAAAGTTCATACTCTTCCCTCCACTTTAAAACCACCTTGGGCTAGTGCTAGTAATCAAAATTAAAAGTCTTCAATCTTTTCAAATCGATTTTTTTTTGTATTCGGAAAATTATGTCCTTATATAAAAAACAAAAATGTCGAACAAAAGAAATGAGAATTTCGTTCCACAATTTGCTGACAACTTTTTAATGTTCCTGTAAACACGTGGGAAGATTCACGCCATGATCTGATGAGCTCTGCGAGGAACATTCTAGAACTGCCAGAAAATTCTCCGAGGGGAAAAAAAGGAAAACAAAGCATGACAGGTGTCACAACCGGCATTTATAGCAGACGACAAGAAACAGACTTTGTCTGGATGATAAATGTCACGTGTCGCTAATTGGTTTCCGGAAGTAATCAATAAATCGGATGTTTGCCTCAGAAAAATGGGTTCAAGAAATCCTACTTATAATTTACAATGGAAGATGGTCCCACATTCAGTAAGAACTAAAGAGTCAATTAATAACTTGGAAATAAGAACTGATAAAATAGACAAATGAGTTCGAACCATTTATTTCTTATTATCGTGATGGAAATGCTACCTGGTCGTGTTGTCTGCGCTCTGGACTGCCGTCTCGACGGTCCCAGTTTTAACCTTGCTCGCCATGGCCCTTCGAGAAGTTTCGGTTGTAATAATCCTCGATTCTATTTATGGAAGTCCGAAACATGTAAAACAAAAATCAACAACAAAAAAAAAGAGGACTAGGGTTCTGTGGGTTGCTCTTTAAATGTTTCAAAAGTATTCATTTCATCTCTCTCTTCCTAGTGCAATCAAGTCAACATCATGACTTTAGAAGACCACCCTCTTCTCATATCCTAAAATAAAATGTTCAGACCAATCGTGACTGCCCCAAGCAAATCAACAAATTAGGACATACATTACTTTATGTATGTGTTGAGGAACTCCTGTGATCTCTCCCACTGGAGGCCACATCTATTATTCTTCCAAGTGCCAGTGTTTCCTGTTGGTTTGATTGTATTTTTTTCTTTTTTTTCTTCTTTGGACAGAACAAGACAGACCCACGTGATTGGCGTGAAGTTGAGCTCGGGGACACAGAAAGGCTAACAGTAGATTTGTGGTGTTGTGGGAGGGGGGGTGAGAGGGGAAAAGGGGGGGGGGGGGAGACGAAATTTAGGTGTTGAATGCTAGTAGAATTGAATTGATTATTCCTCGAGTTGTCCCTATATTGGGACAGCCCCGAATGACCTTTACTGCTTCGGGGAGATGTAAGAGTGGAAAGGCTGACCTATGCGACGCAATTTCTGGAGTAGATTTTTAGAACATATATTTGGTTTATTTAAAAAAAAACAAAAAACAGATATTGCATGTAGCTGTATCTAGTCATATCTAGCTTATGCTATCTTACTTAAGGTCAGGGCCGGATTTAAAGGAGGGAAGGCGGGGCTACATCTCCAGAACCTCCAAAGGGAAGGGCCCTAAACAAAAGAGATAGGTCAGAAACTTATACGTTTTTTTTTTTTGTCCAACTTTTTTTTTTCGCAGTTTTTTACGACTGACAAAAATGTCTTGAGTAAGAAGTGTGCGCATGCTCGGAAGAAGTCAATACATCTTCGGATTAATTGTGCGTCTACTAATGTTTTACTTTCCACAGACTAAAAATAATAATAAAGCTAGTCTTCGAGTCCGAAGATTATTGAGGAATGCAGTATTTACCGTGGCTGCGCAGTCCCAGCTGTGACCTACATATTTTGCCACACCAGGACAAGCATAACCATTGTCCGCAGTCGGTCTATTTAGATTTTCTTTTCGCCGTCTGCGTTTGTCCTCGGCAGCAGATTTTCTTTTGGTCTCAAATGTGTATCCCGCGGCCTTCGCTATTGACCTCCAGCTGTCTCGTTCTAAGGCCGCATGCAACCAGGCGCTCTCTTCTATGTCAGCCAAGGAAAGTTGACGCCTATGCTGGTCTTTGAAGCGTTTCCGTGGGGCGCCTCTGTTACGTCGACCACCTTTTAGCTCACCAAAAATATATACATTTTAAAACTAAAATATGCCTATTAATTTTTTTTTTTCAAAACTAAAAGTGAGATTAAATTGACAAAGACTCTGTTTCTTTCTTCTAAAATAAGTCACGCTTTTAGATATAAGTATTTTAATTCATAAGTGGATCTTTATTCAGGCTTTCGAAAAATATGTAGGATCCTCCACTAAAATCCTGCCTAAAGTTGCGTCAGAAATCATCAGCCAATACAAATGCGCACACTCACTCCATAACAGTCAGGATTTTTGCGACATTCAAACACTGGGTTATGCTGGTAGGCAGAGGTGTCGAATCGGAAGGTCAATGGTTCATCCCCTTGTCAGGACTGTCATTTATTCCGCTATAATTGATTTTACCAATTTATGTTATTTAAAATATGATCTTTAGTGCCTGTCCTTATATATGTAATGTGTATCGTCATTCTAACCAGAAGAAGACGATGTTTTATTGTAGATTGTTTTTTATTGAAGGCTGTTTTACTGTTCAAAGTGTTACTGTACACAGTTTTGCTGTGCAAAGTGTTACTGTACACAGTTTTACTGTTCAAAGTGTTACTGTACACAGTTTTACTGTTCAAAGTGTTACTGTACACAGTTTTACTGTTCAAAGTGTTACTGTACACAGTTTTACTGTTCAAAGTGTTACTGTACACAGTTTTACTGTTCAAAGTGTTACTGTACACAGTTTTACTGTTCAAAGTGTTACTGTACACAGTTTTACTGTTCAAAGTGTTACTGTACACAGTTTTACTGTTCAAAGTGTTACTGTACACAGTTTTACTGTGCAATGCAGTTACTTGTGTTAATGTACACCTTTATAGTACTTTAAATGTTTTTGTAAAGAGAAAACCTACAACGCAAATTACTAAATAAATTATGAAATAACCCTAAAGTATATAACAGACATAAAACACAAAAATCTATGTTAATGTTTCCCAAACTGTGTTCCGTAAAAAAAAAAAAACATTGTTCCGCAAGGCCTGAATAGGTGTTCCACGAACTACTGGATGAACCAATTTGTAGGCCACCACGTGAATTAATCTCCCTAAAAAAAATAAGCACAATGTTGCGCTACATACGCAGAGAATCTTCAAAGTGTTCCGTTAAGGAAAATGTTTGAGAATCACTGATCTATGTTATCTCTAATGTAGGCAAATCCGCTTCACAAATCAAATGAAACATTTGACAACGAAGAGTTTTGGCATTTATAAGCCAAAGAAAAAAAATGTAACGTTTTTTTTTTCATTTAAAAAAAACAACATCTGAAAGCAGAGCTTTGACCTATTACCCAAACCAAATATCTATTTTTAGAATCATCGAAAAGCCTCGGTTCATTTGTCACCACTTTCCTTTCCAGTTGGCTGCCAACTTTTCTAGCGAATATCCTAGCCAAATGAAATAAAGAGAAACGCTTCTCTCGTCAAGCCTATATATAGATTGGTTCCCCTTTCTAACCATAGGAACCTGTATAAGGAAAGAAAACAAAAATCGTTACCGTGTGAAGGTTTCCCGCCAGTCCCATTAACAATGGATGTATCAGCAGCCATGTCAAGTCATTCTTGTGTTTTGGCAGAAGTGTAGTCGACGCTGGAGAAAGGAAGAACTCAAACTTCCGCTGACAGGATGACAGGTATACAATTTTAAATAATTAACAAAATAAAAAAAAATTCTTTACAAAAAACAACACATAGCTTATATAAGGGAAAAACAGTACATTTACAGAAATATATCTTAATACTGTAAGATTTTTCCCTTTTTCTTTATCCAACAAAATTAATTACTTACCACTAATTAATTGGTTTATTTTTGGATTGATTTATAGTAAACTCTAACCCTAAGCATAAACGCGCGGACAGCATATAAAAATGTCAGTTGTTAAGAGTAACAAAAAAACTAAAACAAATTAATTCCACTTATCTTATTCATGGCAAACCAGTAACACAGACTAAAAACGCAAAATACCTAGGTGATATAATAAATGAAAAACTATCATGGAATCCACATATTGATGAAACTACAAAAAAATCAAACAAAGCATTAGGATTTATTAAAAGAAATTTCTATAAATCAAATAAGAACATAAAACTAAAATGTTATTTAACCTTGGTTAGGCCAATAATAGAATATGCATCCTCCGTTTGGGACCCCTCAACTCAAGAAAACATTAAGAAACTGGAACAGACACAAAATAGAGCAGTGCGATTCCTAACAAACGAATATTCACATTTGACTAGAGTAACACCTTTAGTAAAATCACTAAATTTAGAAAGCCTTCAGGACAGAAGGCTCAAAAGTAAAGTAGCAATCATACATAAAACACTGAACCATAATCTTCAAATACAAAATCAAAATTTAATAAAATACTCTGAAAGACACAAAGATAAAGGCACATTCCTCGTCCCATATGCTAGGACAAATTTGTACAAATACTCCTTCTTCCCTAGTGCTATTAGAGCATGGAATGGGTTGCCTGAGCTAGCCAGGAAAACCAGTGACTTGGCAGAATTTAAGTCATTGGTTAATATGCATGACTAAATGCATGACGCGTAGGACGTAACCATCTTCTTTTTTGAAGTAACGTCTGTATTATATAAGATAAGATAAGATATATATATTATTATTATTACGATCTACTCTGTCAGGCCTTCTGTAGACACTGCTCAACAGCACATTTAACAAAGAACTTTACAAAAAGAACTTCAAGAAACAATGTGGCGGTTTATTACAAATACATCAAATGCTTTGCTGCACTACAGAACTGCCTAACTAATCACTTCAAGTCTCTCTAGCTCGTACAGCTACATTTTCGAGGCCTCTCAAGGTACAGTCCTTTCTGCTTTCTGTACTGGACTCAACTGTCTTTCTTACACATTGTCACTCGACCGTAATGGCTCTCGGTCACATGACCAAAGCACGGGTCATACTTGCGTGCACTAGCAGTACTGTCCCTTGTTCAACAGCCCTTGCCCTATGTGATTGGCCTGAGTCGTGTGTGTCAGTAGGCCGCACACACATTAACCCTTTCAGTCCGCCACTGGAGTTACTACAATATATATATTAGAATTTTAAAACAGTATTTCGCAACCTTTGACGAAAAACAACAACAACAACAAAACATTTTGAGGCCTTTATCTTGACAGCTAGGTGGTCTGGGGGGAGCGCCGTAAACCAAAAGCGTTTTTTTTCATTGCATTCTTTACAGCAGAAACGCATTCTCCTGACATCTACATCTTCATCCTTTTCAAAAAGGATCTTTTGGAAATGTTTTACTTGAAAAATATTCTAATATGATTTTACAGGCCATTACTACATTGCAAATACAACCGATTTGTTCCTTGAAAAGATAAGATACCCCACATATTTAGATTAAGACATTGAGGATCGCCGCCGAAAATAAAATATTTGAAAAATAATATTTAAAAAAAACAAACTCATTTGTAAGTGATACATTTTGCTCAATAGGCATATTTGTAACTTTATTTTGTTACTATAATATTTATATTTTGTAACTATTAATTCAAAGCTCTAAACAAAAACATTCGGAAGTGGAACGCAAAATTAAGTGCGCCTATTGGATTCTACTTTATTTTTTTGTTGCTGTTTAGGATTCAAGCATATATTGTGAGTTGTAGCGGCATCTTCGATATAGGTTATGGAGGTCACGGTTATAGTCCCAAATTTTGTAATACAATACAAAAGTGTCAGTGTGAGTATAGGTTGGAAAAATGTTGGAAATTGTTACTCTTATAATGAAAAATTTCGTATGAATTCTAAGTTTTCCAAAACAAAGTCTTTCTTAAAGAAATTAAGATAAATTCGTGTGCAATTACATAAACTCTGTCTTCACATTTGACTATTCTGTTTTAAAGCATCATCTTCTCGTCTGGAAAGAGAAGAGGGCGTTAGAGTGAAAACAATTAATCCTCGCTCATTTTTATAATTTCTGCTAATGATTGCATTCGGCCTTAAAGAATAGGGGGTGGCAGACTGGATATAAGAATTTAATTTATAGCAAATGTAAATTATATTAGTGACATATTTTTTTTTAATTTTGTAATTTCTTAACTTAAATACAAAAATAAAAAAAGTATTGGTGTCCGATGGGAGGAAAGCGATTGCATGTATCGCCCCTCCCACCTGTTACAACCCTTTTTCATTTAAATTTACTAATGATAAAATTTGAGATTCTGTGTGCGACATAATATAAAAATGGGTTAAAACATCAATATGTACCTTATATTATACAGATATTCAACTAATTTTGTTCACAAACTATGATTTCTCCATAAAAATAGGACCGCCCCCCCACTCAGAGGGCTAGAGTGGGGAGGGCAGTAGAAGCAATCGCCCCCCCCCCCCCACCTCACCAAATCGGCTAAGATACCAGGTAAGGACATAATATAAAGATTATATAGTAATTCAACTAATTTTGTTCACAAACTATGATTTCTAAATAAAAGTAGGACGGCCCCTCCCCCTCAAAGGGTTTAGTTGGGAAGGGCAGTAGATGTATTTGCTACCCCCCAGCAAATCGGCTAACAGGGGAACGACATAATATAAAGATCCGTTAAAATATTAATAACAAGTTTTAATTATATAGATATTTAATTGATTCTGACTCTAACAACTGTGATCTCTACAAATAAATTGTACCGCCCCCCCCACTCGAAAGTTTAGGGGGGGGGGGCGGGATGGATGCCATCACCACCTCCCCAACCCACCAAATCGGCCAACATACTAGAGAGGGGGCGAAATAATCTAAAAATAGGTTAAAAAAATAAATAATGTGTATAATAATAATAATAATAATGAGTGTATATTATTGGCGGTGGCTGAGCGGTAGAGCGCTTGGCTTCCGAACCGGGGACCGGGGTTCGAATCCTGGTGAAGACTGGGATTTTTAATTTCGCCTCTGAGTCCACCCAGCACTAATGGGCACCTGACATTAGTAAAGGCTGTTGGTCGTTGTGCTGGCCACATGTCACTCTTATTAACCGTAGGCCACAGAAACAGAGGACCTTTACATCATCTGCCGTAAAGACCACAAGGTCTGAAAGGGGAACTTAATATATTATTCTCATAAGTAATAAATTCGTATACAAATTCGTCTGCCGATTGGGGGGGATCGCCCTACCCCCCCCCCCCCCCTGGATTCTCCAGTGCAATGAATAGTTTTGCAAAGTCTTAACTTAAACCGCGATTGGGAAGTTGGAGACATACAGTATACAAAATTTGTACCAGACAGACAAAAGGAAAACAGACGAGTGAGTTTCTATGAGCTTTGTAAAAATACAAGCAGGAGTATATGAAATAAATGTGGCATTAATGCAGTTAGTTTGTTTATAAAGCATCATTCTAACTGAGCTGTCATAGAAAGACGTCAAGGGAATTAAAATATCACAGGGCCATCACTCTAATCCATCGGGAAAAGCCATGTTTTAACAAATTTAAAATTGTGATAATATCACTGATATCCCCACGAAGAGAAGGCTTATATGTTCCATATGTTTTCTTTTTCAATTTTTTTTTTTTTTTGACATGATCAGGACGAACTAAGAAAATTAATGTCACAAAGTATAACGATTTTTTTTTTTATTTTAACAATATTTTGTATTTAAAACAGTTGGATGCTCTATCTGGTTAAAAGCATGCGATTCGAACTATCATTTGGATGGGTGACTTGAAACTCTGACCTCTGTCATTTATTGTCATTACGTGCTAGGACGTCTTATGTCGCCTGTTGTAATGTTTGAAATGTTTAGCAAAAAAAAATTAATTAAAAAAAAAATTGAAAGCCTCATTTACATTGGGTGATACTGCTACAATATTTATGTGTAAATAGTTCATGTCATTAATGTCATTAATTTTTATGACTTGAATGTAACCAAACACATGTAGATCTAATACCAAGGCGCGGTGGCCAATCGGTAAAAAGCTAGACTTTCGAACCAGGGCTCCCGGTTTCAATTCCCAGCGAAGACTGGCATTTTAAATTTCGGGATCTTTGGGATCCTGTTAGTCTACACAGCTCTAATAGGTACCTGACATTAGTTGAGAAAAATGAAAGGGGGTAGGTCGTTGTGGTGGCCACATGACAACCTCGTTGACCGTGTTCAACAGAAACAGATGACCTTTAAATCACAAGGTGTATTTGGGAACGTCTTTTTAATTACATGTAATACCTTATACAGTTGTTTTTTTTATCCAGAAATGGTTTACCAGTGTACCCTTATTCTCCGAATAGCTATTTTTAAAGCAGGGGTTCTCAAACATTTTCCACCCGGGGCACTTCATATAGTCCAAATTTGTCCACAGATTTCTAAGTGAAAAAAAAAACAATAATATATAGTATATTAGTTACAAAGGTAAAACAAATTCAGGTAAAGGAGTGTTTATTTAGGTAATAACGTTTGTAAAAAAAAAAATGAATTTCCCGTGGCTACGCAGCTCTGTGACCTACATACTTTGCCACAACCAGTGCAAGCATAACTATCGTCCACCGGGGGTCGATTAAGATTTTCTTTTCGCCGTCTACTTCTGTTCTAGGCAGCGGATTTTGTATTTTTTTTTTTTGCTCTCAAAGGTGTATCTCGCGGCCTTTGTAAATGATTCCAGCTGTCTCATATACAAATGACGGCAGAACCCCAGAACTGTAGACCTTCAGCTTTGTTGATATATTGAATTCTTTCCTTGACATACCTTTTCTTAGAGTCGACACAAACAATGAAACAAATAAATTCACAAACCAAAAAAAAATTTGTTTGTTTTTATTAATAAGATTTAGTGTTTCTATTCCTGGAACTGTTTGTTTATTGGAAGTTGTAAATCTTGTGTTGCTTTAAATGGAAATTCCCGATCCTTCCTTCAGCTTGTTGGAATTAGAAAACAAGAGAGTCATTCATTCACCATTTCTAAAACATATATTCTCATCTTCTCAAGATTGAAGAACTTTGTACCAGAGTGGAAAACAAATTCCCGAATGCCGTCCAACAGAAGTAGTCAGTACTACATTGCTCTCACAATGACATTATTACCTTAGTGACCACGTGATGGATGACCACTAGATGTACATTATGGAGATCAAGGTTTGCCCTAAAGACTGATATGTTGCAGGACTCTCTTTGGCTCAATTTTCTTTCTATTCTTCATCCTCCCTTTACCTCCTTCTATGTTAGCGGTTCTCAACCTTTTAAGTTCCCCGACCCCCTTTGTTTACAATCTCCCACTCTGCCGAGACCCCCACCCACACAGCAATAGAAGACTATACACTTAAACAATCCATATTTTCAATAGTCTTGGGTGACCCCTGGCTAATTGTCAATCGACCCCCCAAGGGAGTCGCGTTCCACAGGTCGAGATCCCCTGTTCTATGTCTTGATGTTAGACATTTGGAATCAAGTTATTTTATGGAGTATAAAGGAAATACAGTAGAACGTCGTTTTAGACCAATTGCTTGTTGCCTCGTCAAAGGTCTGTACGACGTGGCAATGAGCTATTGGTCTCCAGTGCCCACAGGTTGTGACGTTACAGTTCAGTGTTGGGGACTCCTATAATGATTACTCTTAAGTTAACTCACTAGTGTCAAATGTGTAGCTTCTTGTTTAGTAAGTTTTGCATACGTGAATAGCTTAAACGACATTCATTTTTAAATGTTAAACTAAAAACAACAAGAATTCCAAGAAAAATTTGGCCTGGTAGATAGACCATATTGCCTGAGGACATTGCTTAAGGACACGACAATAATGCTTAGGGACACGACCATACTGCCAGGGGACACCACTAACTACTAATGTGTTCGCCCGTTTACAATAAATTATGGCCCCTGACGTATTTTCTAATTTTGTTGAAGCTAGTTATCTGCCCTTCTTTTTACAAAATTTTTTTTTTTAAACAGAAAATTGTGATACAACATTTTTGCGTTTCTATATTTTAAATGAATTTGAAAAAACAACATTTATAACATAGCTTCTGAGCTTAGAATTGTTTCCACTCCATCATTGCAATGTCTCATACATTTTTTCAAAGTAAATTATTTCGATAAACATTTTAAGGAATGGGGAAAATCGATGAGGAAAAAATTTTGACACGTTGCAGTCTTTTTTCTATCACATGACCTTAAGCATCGGTTCTCAACTTTTTATGCTCGGCGACCCCTTTTTTACAATCTCCCACTCTGCCGCGACCCCTCCCCCCCCCGCACACATACACATCTATAGAAGTATAGACAAAAACAATCCATTTTTTTCGATGGTCTTTGGCGACCCCTGGCCAATCATCAATCGACCCCCCCAAGGGGGTCGCGACCCACAGGTTGAGAACCCCTGCCTTAAAGTTAAGAACAGGAGAAAACAAACGAAAACATAGTGTTACGAAATTATTTTTTTTATTGAATTCTGTCCTCTCTGTTAACAAGCAAAAACGACATTTTAACACTTAATTTTTCATTTCATCTGTGGCTGGTCAACCTCATTCAAACATTTTTTTGTTGTTCAATCTGAGGCTGGCCAACTTTGGCTGCCTGTTATTAACCCACACATGTTTGGCTTGGGCAGAGGCCTAGAAACACCTGATGTCATGCGGTGCGTGCATACACATCTTTTTTTTTTTTTATTCATCCCTGTTATGGAGTGTGTGTGTGTGTGCGCGTGTGTGTTTCTATGGTGACGGTGGAAAGAGTTCAGCCATTGGTTGTGAATGATGCAACATAAGGGCATTGTCTTCACTTGGTCTTAGGTGAGGCGACGTGACACTGAAATGTTGTGTTATTGTAGTTAGTTACATTTTTTAAGAAACATTATTACTAAAGTCTACTACATTTATTTGATTTCATATTAAATTGATTTTGTTTACATAATAAATAAGTGTTATGCTATTTAGTTTGTTCACAAAAGGAAGTTATTTGAATTGTTATAACGACCGGTAATAACAGTCCCCTACGACCTTAAGTGTAGTAACTGTTAATGATATTTTGCGTTGGGTTTAAGATCCAGACATCTAGCTCAACTTACCCTTGTATTGCTTTACTTGCACACAAGTCTTGAAACAGTCAAGAAAAACATATTTTATAATCTAAATAGGCTTGACTTTTATTCACTAATATTTATTGCTTTCAAGTTCAATGTACGCACTGTCTATCGAGAGGCCCGAACAAGACGCAGCCTCTTGGAACCCATTAGTAGACAGTGATATCCACTTCTATGAGGTTTACATAGGCCCACTTCTATGAGTTTTACATAGGTCCACTTCTATGAGGTTTAGATAGGTTCACTTCTATGAGGTTTAGATAGGTCCACTTCTATGAGTTTTAGATAGGTCCACTTCTACGAGGTTTAGATAGGTTCACTTCTATGAGGTTTAGATAGGTCCACTTCTATGAGTTTTACATAGGTCCACTTCTATGAGGTTTAGAAAGGTTCACTCCTGTGAGGTTTAGATAGGTCCACTTCTATGATGTTTATATCTGATTACATTCACGTATAAAAGGTGGTGGACGACCCTTTTTTCCAATGCGCGTTATAGTAATCACTTTATAATAGTTAGTTCAATCAAAGTAACTATAGGCCTAATCTGACATTTCGGGGATGGCAGAATACGCATTTGTAAGTTGCTAATAATGTGCCATATTAAGCCGCAAACATATTATGAGATTGTTTGCTATATTTAACTTGATACCTATTCAAAACTCTCTATATATCTAGCCAATACAATATCATACTAGCCAATTATTTTTTCTCTCTATGTTTCAATGACACATAAAATGTGAGTGTAATTAATACTTAATTAAATATTATCTTGTAGTAACATTTTTGGTGATTGGAAAAATATTTAGAAATTGTATTTTTTTAGCGAAACGTTTATGTTTATGGTGTGCTGAAATGTTCACACATGTTAGCTATTTAAAAATTTTGCATCTCGAGGTCTCCCTGCCTCCACAATGGAAGGCCGACGCGTTCGCCACTGAGCTACTCTACCTTATAAAAGAAGAAGGTTTTATAGCTGCGTATTGTTTGCTTAAAATTTTTAGCGAACGACCTAATTCACCACACAATGCTTGTCTACCCTTAGCGTAGTACATTTTACATATAAACACAATTAATTAATTACGATCAGCTCATTATAACAATTTGGTTATATTTTTTATTGATACATCTACTGTTAAGGGCGATGAATCACATACAAAGTTTCAACTTGATCCAAGAATGGGAAGAGGGAGAGATAACTCGTATAATATTCCACTCAGAGTGAGTCGACATAAGCCTTGTACAAATAAAATTAAAAAGCAAAACAGGAACTGATTTTTAAAAAATATAGGCCTATATTGCTTGTTCAATATTCCTTTTAGCAGCCATATAATCCTAGTGGTAAATGTAGCCAGATGAATATATCTCCCATGGCTCACATGTAATATTTTATACTGCTTGCATTAGAAGGGAAAATTAAATATTTCCTCCATATAAAAGCAAGAAATATTTACACATAAACGGGTTTATATTGAGACATATCTGACCACACGGAATAAAGGCAGAAAGCATTAACAAAACTTAACATTAAAAAATTGGTATTGAAATCTTCCATTAGAGATGTTCATCCATGGAGATCAGCTCTAAATGATTAACTAGCTGCTGTTTGTTAAGGAACAGAGAGAGCGGGAGTAAGCTTTGCATTTTGAAAGCATGTGTGTAGTTAGGGAATTTTCGTTTTTTTGGGGGTCGGGGGGGGGTTAACCTCTATGGGGGCCTCTGCATTTTGCGTAATATTTAATATTTAATGTAAAAAACACTCATTTTAGGGCACTCCTCAAGTGGGGGCCTGGGAGGATGCCAAGTTCTCCCCCCTCCCACTTCACCTCAACATAGCTACGCCACTGTTTGACAGTTATATGATTTAAACAGTTTTAGGAACTACAGAATCAGTTTTCTTATCAGTTTGCAGCACAATATCCTTACATTTTATATTCACCTTCAACTATCACTTAGCCTGATGAACCGTAGGGGCTCAACAAACGATCTGTTGACCATTTCTCTCCATCCCACTCTGCCTTTTGCCTTGAACAGAATCTCTTTCAATGACATGCCCATCCATCCTTTAATTATTTTACAATTTGATATTACAAAATAAAGATCTAAAAATTGTAAGTACATTTCTGTGTTTTTAACGTGTATGGCCAGGGTTACCAGAGAGCTCAATAAGGCAAACAATTTATATATCAGCACATCTTTTATTCTCTACAACGAATGTACTAAAAAAAAGCGAATTATTTATAGGTTTTGTTTTCCACCATTGGTGAAAAGCTTCAGTAATGATTGGTGTCTAGAGTTGGCCGACATTCTTTATTCTCGTCTGGTTTTTATGAATGGATATCGCTTTAAAAAAATATATATTCTTGCGCTGATGTCATTGAGTCACTTTGCCGTTGATAAAATTTACAATTCCCGCCGACATAAAAAATGAGTCCGCCTACGCTACACATATCCCTTCTTCTACGTGTAAATATTGTGCCCCTGATGCCTTCACACTTTCCTTCAAATATTCTTTACTCTGTTGGACAGTTGGGGCACCACACTAGATCTGTTGACCGTCTTTCTCCATTCCTCTCTGTCCATTGCATTTACCTTTGATGTTGTCTTCCCATCGCTTTCTCTGTCTGCTATTAAAATGAGCAAACACTACACACGTCTCTGTCTGCCATTAAATGAGCATACACTACACACCTCTCTGTCTGCCATTAAATGAGCATACACTACACACGTCTCTGTCTGCTATTAAATGAGCATACACTACACACGTCTCTGTCTGCTATTAAATGAGCATACACTACACACGTCTCTGTCTGCCATTAAATGAGCATACACTACACACGTCTCTGTCTGCTATTAAATGAGCATACACTACACACGTCTCTGTCTGCCATTAAATGAGCATACACTACACACGTCTCTGTCTGCCATTAAATGAGCATACACTACACACGTCTCTGTCTGCTATTAAATGAGCATACACTACACACGTCTCTGTCTGCTATTAAGTGAGCATACACTACACACGTCTCTGTCTGCCATTAAATGAGCATACACTACACACGTCTCTGTCTGCTCTTAAATGAGCATACACTACACACGTCTCTGTCTGCCATTAAATGAGCATACACTACACACGTCTCTGTCTGCTATTAAATGAGCATACACTACACACGTCTCTGTCTGCTATTAAATGAGCATACACTATACACGTCTCTGTCTGCCATTAAATGAGCATACACTACACACGTCTCTGTCTGCTATTAAATGAGCATACACTACACACGTCTCTGTCTGCCATTAAATGAGCATACACTACACACGTCTCTGTCTGCCATTAAATGAGCATACACTACACACGTCTCTGTCTGCCATTAAATGAGCATACACTACACACGTCTCTGTCTGCTATTAAATGAGCATACACTACACACGTCTCTGTCTGCCATTAAATGAGCATACACTACACACGTCTCTGTCTGCTATTAAATGAGCATACACTACACACGTCTCTGTCTGCCATTAAATGAGCATACACTACACACGTCTCTGTCTGCCATTAAATGAGCATACAATACACACGTCTCTGTCTGCCATTAAATGAGCATACACTACATAGGTCTTTGGCTTCAGCGTTTGGTTATGTTACAGTTTTATCGGATGTTAAGATTTTTTTTAATTTTTTTATATCCTAGTTCAAATCTTCTACAAGACTGCGATGGCAGATGGCAGGTTCGAACCCTGGACAATGGAGACGACACTCCTGAGTGCATACCACACGACCAGGAAACCATAGTGAGGGTGTAGTGTAGCCTACATCTGATGAACAATCCTTAATTGCATTATCTAAAATTAGAAACTTCTTGTATCCTTAAATAGACATTGTAGAGTTCTGACCTCGATGTTCAAATTTTCCGCGCTAATTTAATAAGAATTTCTATAACAGGAAAGCTTGGCAGTGCAGCTATCTAATATATAAAGCAGAATGTAAGGCGTATATATGTATAAATGTATGTATGTATATATTTATGTCCCGAATAAAAATCAAAACCGTTTGACCAATCTTAATAAAAAAACTTGGTATAATTGCTCCTTAGGTCATGGCGGAGACGTAGTGGGTGTTTTTACTCCCCCAAACAACCGGAGGGTGAGGGTGGTCGAATGGTTAAGTGCTTGGCTTCCGAACTTGAGGTCCTGGGTTCGAATCACGGTGAAGACTGGGATTTTGAATTTCGTGATTGTTAGGGCGCCCCTGAGTCCACTCAACTCTAATGGGTACCTGACTTTAGTTGGGGAAAGTAAAGGCGGTTGGTCGTTGTGCTGGCCACTTAACACCCTGCTCGTTAACCATGGGCCAAAGAAACAGATGACCTTAGCATCATCTGCCCCATATATTGCAAGGTCTGAAGGGAACACTTTTTTTTTATACAATCCTAAAAATATACCAAAATACCTAATTGTATCCCTATTAAAGAACGAAACTATTTTAACACATCGGGTAAACCCGTTTTCACACTATTTTATATTTGATAGGAATATGTCGGCTGAACGAGTAAATCTATTTATCACACTCTACTTTTATTTTCGTGACAAAATTTTAAAAAAAATGTGAAGGGAACATTCTCCAAAACTGGCAGATCTAAATCCAAAACCAGTAGATCAGTAATACCCAAAACTAAGGCCCTCAGACTAAAATATATCTAAAATTAAGTTTATTTATCACAAAACCCATAAGTTTAGAAACATTGTCTAGATTAGAGAAAATCCTTCAGCAAAACTTTGATATTCAGTTGAAACCTAGTATTGCGATACAAAAGTGCTAACTGTTTATTAACTAGGAGAGTACATATTAAAATATGCACATACAATCATTCTCTAAATATCTAAAAAAAAAAGACTCTGTTCTTGAAATGGACAGAAAGATTCTTGTTCCAGAATCTCTGATTATGACAACAATGGTGACAAAGAGGAAATACATAGAGCAAAGGAAGATAACTCTTGTTTATGTTGAGCTACAGGGAGGTCATTGATTCCATACGTTAAAATTTAAATTCACCAGAAATAAAATGATTTATATAAATGATACTTAACCCAAAAAAAAACAGATAACAATAACTTTTATTATGGGAAAAAAACACAGATTTGAAATAACATATAAAGGAATGTAATAAATGTTGTGATGTTTGCATTGATGTTAGCTTAGCATTGACAAGCTTTCTCGTGTCATAAATCAAATATTTATTAATATAAAAATAGTACTCTCCTAATTTCCACATTCTCTTCTGTTTGTTGTAAGAGAGATTTAAACTATAATCTCCCTCTCTAAAAAAAAATAAAAAAATTCTCCCTCTCTCTAAAAGGTCACGTGTCACACCACCTATATGAACGTTGTGGGCGACACCCAATCAGTCGACTCCGTATCCATATCATACACCCCCAACAGATCTGCTTTGCCCTTGACTGACCCTAGAGTCGTGATGTCCCGCCAGTAACCTTGACCCCTTAGTGATGAGACGCCCAGCCTCGCACTTCACCTTCACCTATCCCTTAGTCTGTAGGACCATTGGGACACCACACAAGATCTTTCAACCGTCTTTCCAAACTCCTCTCTGTCTTTAAGCTTGATGAAAGAAGAAAGGACGCTATTAGTTTTGTGTGAAATGTCTGTCCGTCCGTCAGTCCCATTTAGATCTCAGAAACTAGAAGAGAAAATGAAAATCAGACGTCATGATATTTTAAATCATTCAAAGTTCTGATGCAATGGCTACTTTTTCTTTTCTGAAAGCAAAAAATCTAATTTTTTAAATCAATTATGCAAGCATTTTTTTCATAAAAATACACCATTTTTACAACTATTCACTATTAATAGTAACAAACACTGGCGGCTTTTAAGTAGGGTGCAGATATATACCATATTGTGAAACATTTATGCAAATGGTTTTAGATTTTTTGTGAAATTTTTTTTTTCACAATTGTATTGCTAGTTTATATATAGTTCGTCTATCGTGGTTCGATGATGACCACTTTGTCATCCAGCGGGCTGAGGGCTTTGCACTGAGGTTTTATGCCTCCTCATGTGGCTGGTGAGACCTATGTGAGCCTGGAATGTTCGGCCGCACACTGGGCAGGTTATTCCAGCTGGAGCTAGTGTCGCTTGCCTTGCTTTTCTTCTCTGGCGTTTTTCTTCTGCCAGCGTTGTTCTTTTTTATTTAACTTTATTTAAGTTCTGTCATACTGAATACTACATTTACAAAGAAAAAAATGTTAACTTTTTTTTTATTTTAAAGAAAAAAAATATATTTACTATGCAAATAAGATGGACATAATTTAAAACAACAATTAATAAGTAGTAATTCATATTATCGCGTGAACTGCTGACGGGTACGAAAGCAAAGAAGCACAAAACTATTGACATTTTTTTTTTTTTCTTTTTTTTACGTAAATGTTTTTTTTCTTGAGGCTTTGAATAAGAGATTGACTCTTTACAGAACAATTAGATCAATTAGGTACTCATTATAAGACATCAGTTAGGCCAGGTTCACATCTAACTTCACATTCACTTTCACCTATCCCTTGGTCTGCTGGACCGATTTTGAGTTTGTGTTTCCACACAAACTGTCTTTGTAACCTTGTTATTGTTAGTCTAGATCTATTACAAATTAAATTACATGACTGATGCTAACTAATTAATACCTTAATGCTCATAGTAGTTTGTGTGTTTTTTTTTAAGTATTTTTTTATTTTCTTGTTCTACAATCATTTTAGGATTTATGTAATTTTATGCCAAAGTAATTTACTTAGAACGAGCCAATAGGCGCCAATAGCTCTATTAGGATTCAAGTCTTATATTATACAAGGAATCTCAAACAGTTATTGTGATAGAAACAAACATTTGAGTTTATTTGAGTTTTACATGAACAATATTTCTCGTCCTATAGAAGATCGAGACCGTGACATATTCATTACCATAAGTTTTATTCTTAAATCTCTTCCATAATCAGCGTTATGGCTCCGCCTCAATCTCTCTTACAGCAACAGTAATGTAGTTAGGCATAGGTCTTGTCTATTGGAGCATTGATGAGACCGATGTTAGGATGTGAACATAATTCCTGTTATAAATTGGAAAGAAAACATGATTTGTTAGGATTTGGTAAATGTTACTCAAAATTAATAGAACGTAATGGTTCCCCATCAGATCATGCTATCTACTTTGGAAGATTGTGTAAATTTGAACAGCTTCTATGGTCGACGTTAGATGAGCTTGTTATGAGGCTAGCAGAACAGCATCCACTTCCACCCACGTTTGTCAAGTACAAATTAGAGCTTGCCGCAATCAGAGGCGGCCTAAAAATCGCGAAGTTGAAGAAAATCCCAGTCTTCTCTGGTTATATAAGTGTCATGATAATTCTATGCTGTATCGGTTGTCGTTCTTATGTTTACATGTGCTTGTAGCTCGCCCGTCAGAATGTGTTCCACGAAATGTGTGTTGTGTAGTCATTCAGTGTACTAACTCTTTCTCTCCTAACAGACGATACCAGTGTTGATTCCACCAGAATGTGGTAAATAATTACGGAGAGAAAGAGTTAAAGCCATACTAAGCGGACGTGGTTTTCGACTATGATATCATTATGTTCATAACAATAAGCTTGAGACTCCTGGGGCTAGGAAGGAATCCAAGCCTTATCACTCGGCCAAAAAGCCTTAGTTATGGGCAACTTATGGGTCAATATATTGAAATATAATATGTAAAGAGGGATCATACAAATGGAAACTGAGCATCATGATCCTACGGTGAAGAGCAACGGTTCTCAACCTTTTAAGCTCGGCGACCCCTTTTTTACAATTCCTCACTTTGCCGCGACCCCTCCCCCCTTACATACACACACAGCAATAGAAGAGTAGACAATAACAATCCATATTTTCGATGGTCTTAGGCGACCCCTGGCAAATCGTCAATCGACCCCCAAAGGGGTCGCGATCCACAGGTTGAGAACCCCTGGTGTAGAGCCACTCTTCTCCTAGAACTGAAATAGGTCTTCAGGAGTAATTCTAACCTAATCTATTACGACTCCTGTAGCAACATCAACGCTTATAAGTTTTATAACGTCAAGTGCATATGTTCTTACATTTTTATCAGTTTTAAAAAATCGTGGGTTAAAGAATACCAAAATAGCAACAATAAATTATGATTTGTTTCAGTATCATGGATGACCAACCTGCAACTGCCCCTGTAACGTAGTTTGTCATGTTGCCGGCTAGGAAGGCTCTCAGCACCAAGGAGATAATTTCATCTTTTCTTTTGGGGCACATAGGCACCAGCGTGCCCAAGCAAAACCCAATAGCTGGAAAGGCAGAGATGCCACACAGGGCATATGTAGTGATGACCTCTGACCTCTCCTGAAATATCAGTGGATGTAACTCATTGGACAAGCAAGCCTAAAATGTGTTCGCTCTATCATTGTGCATAAAAAGTTCAACAGAACATTCTAACAAAGAATTTGTAACCAGTAGCTATATTCTATCAATGCAAATGTAACAAAACTACAATTTTAACATAAACTATTAAGACTCCTGTAGCACCATCAAAGCTCCTTGTTATATGGTCACGTACATAGGTCAGTGCACATAAATTTCATAAGCTAACAAAGCTATATTGCATTATGCCAGCTGTCATTTTACATGACTTTAGCTACCCAGTTGTAACATTGTGTTAGCAACCAGGATCTACTTTACATTATCATATTGAATGATATAATGTCAAAAAACAAAGACTAAAGCTTTAACACCACGATACGAGAGCTACATCAATTTCCACTCCTTAACTCATTAAGAATATTGTTTAGGCTTTCTAGTAAAATAAAAAACAAAATGTGGCAAAGGGGTTGGGGGAAATCCAACCAGAAATTTCATAATCTTTTTTTGGAACCCTCTACAAAGACCAATGAGCTTAACTTCATTAAATCTCTTGGAAAGCCGGAAGTTGTTTGGTTGTTTCCCAACCATTATGTGTCATGATCTCTCTCTAGATTTTGTTAAAAGTAGTTATTGTCTTTTTCAATAAAATGTAGTGCATTTCAACAAGCTGCTATCGCTGGAAGAGGTAGTGATCTCAAGCACTTCAGTTCCTTTAAAATGCTTCCAATGTGTCTCTCCTAGTATCTAACAAGTCCAACCTATGGCTCAGTCACTGTCACTGGCGGAACTGTTATTAGTAATAACTAACAGGTCAGAAGGCATACATGAGCGGCTGTCACCTAAACTAGTAAGCTTCGGAAAGGAGGATCTCTTTAGCTTTGGCTGGATATCCACCTAGGAGAAGGAAAACTCTAAATCCAAGCCTCATCTACCATGCGGTAAATCCCAAACCCTAGCCTTTGGAAGTCAACCCTGAGGAAAAATCAGGAGACCGTTAGACAGCTCACGGCACACAGCGCTACACCCTGACAGGAATTGCCACGCCACTGATTCCAAACTGGACACATCAGGGGCGTGAAGGGAAGGTGGATCAACTTGATGTTCAATATCAATCCCTCAGTAACAAATACCCAGTCGCTTATGCCCAGTAGCTAATGTCCAGTCGCTAATGCCCAGTAGCTAAAGCCCAGTAGCTAATGTCCAGTCGCTAATGCCCAGTCGATAATGCCCAGTCGCTAATTCCCAGTAGCTAAAGCCCAGTCGCTAATGCCCAGTAGCTAATGCCCAGTCGCTAATGCCCAGTCGCTAATGCCCAGTCGCTAATGCCCAGTAGCTAAAGCCCAGTAGCTAAAGCCCAGTCGCTAATGCCCAGTAGCTAATGTCCAGTGCTAATGCCCAGTAGCTAAAGCCCAGTCGCTAATGCCCAGTAGCTAATATCCAGTCGCTAATGCCCAGTCGCTAATGCCCAGTAGCTAATGCCCAGTAGCTAAAGCCCAGTAGCTAAAGCCCAGTCGCTAATGCCCAGTAGCTAATGTCCAGTAGCTAATGTCCAGTGCTAATGCCCAGTAGCTAAAGCCCAGTCGCTAATGCCCAGTAGCTAATGTCCAATGCTAATGCCCAGTAGCTAATGCCCAGTGGCTAATGCCCAGTAGCTAATGTCCAGTCGCTAATGCCCAGTCGCTAATGTCCAGTCGCTAATGCCCAGTCGCTAATGCCCAGTAGCTAAAGCCCAGTAGCTAAAGCCCAGTCGCTAATGCCCAGTAGCTAATGTCCAGTGCTAATGCCCAGTAGCTAAAGCCTAGTCGCTAATGCCCAGTAGCTAATATCCAGTCGCTAATGCCCAGTCGCTAATGCCCAGTAGCTAATGCCCAGTAGCTAAAGCCCAGTAGCTAAAGCCCAGTCGCTAATGCCCAGTAGCTAATGTCCAGTAGCTAATGTCCAGTGCTAATGCCCAGTAGCTAAAGCCCAGTCGCTAATGCCCAGTAGCTAATGTCCAATGCTAATGCCCAGTAGCTAAAGCCCAGTC
This sequence comes from Biomphalaria glabrata, assembly GCF_947242115.1. Classification (NCBI taxonomy): domain Eukaryota; kingdom Metazoa; phylum Mollusca; class Gastropoda; family Planorbidae; genus Biomphalaria; species Biomphalaria glabrata. The sequence continues at coordinate 85,490,606 of NC_074711.1, forward strand.
GCTAATGCCCAGTAGCTAATGTCCAGTCGCTAATGCCCAGTCGCTAATGCCCAGTAACTAATGCCCAGGCTTTCATCTCGTTAGCTGCGAGATTAATCCTCGTCGTTCTCTACTACTGAAGTAGGCCAACACATTTGCGGGTCAGTATTTCACAATGACGCTTTCACCGACAGTTCATTGCACTTACCGACATAAAACCTTTATAGAGTGTGGTATTGGTCTCCGTAAGGATGACGTCTTCACCCGACACGTACCACGAAGCATTGGAGTTGCTTGCATAGCTCTCGAAAACATGACGATTCTAAGCAAAATAAAAATAGGCAATTTTTTATTTTTTTATTTTTGCTAAACAGTCACAACTGCGTGTTCAGTATATTGCAAAACTAAAAAAAAAATGTTACTGATTTGTCATTGATAAAGAGTAAAAATAAATCAATTTAATTGTGTATATATATTAATATATTAATATATAGCTATATTTTAATGATGTTTTGTTTATCAAATTACAAATGGAGCGGCATTAAGTTGTGCTTATTAAGTTGGGGGGGGGGGAGAATCTCATGGGCGCCACGTCAAAGTATTTCTTTGTCTAATTAGTAATCAATGTATTCTTAAAACATTATTTGAACAAAAAGACGTTATGTGTAAATGTTACAATAACATAGACAACTGATTTTTTTCATTTCGATATATGACGTTTGAGTGTTTATTATCTTATCTTATATATTACAGACATTACTTCAAAAAAGAAGATAATAATGTCCTACGCATTTAATATGTCAAACTAGTCATGTGCATTAATCAATGACTTTAAACTCTACTAAGTCGTTGGTTTTCCTGGCTGATTTAGGCAACCCATTCCATTCTCTAATGGCACAAGGGAAGAAACAACACTTGTAAGAATTTGTTCTAGCGTATGGACCAAGAAATGTACCTCTTTCTTTGTGACTTTCTGAGTATTTCATTAGGTGTATTGTGTATAGTGCATGCTATGTAAGAATTTTCAATATATATATTTATATGGTGCATTTTTGTTCTCTATATTTAAAAAAAATGTTTTCTATATTTAAAAAAAGTTTTCTAGATTAAAAAAAAGTTTTCTATATTTAAAAAAAGTTTTCTATATTAAAAAATAAGTCTGGTCGTGTGGTACACGCTCTGGACTATCGTCTCAATGGTTCCGTGTTCGAATCCTACCTAAACAATGCTATCCCCCGTCGACCTGCGAGAGGTTTGTGCGATGATGTAATTATCTTCAAATCTGAGGGAAACATCTTAAACATAAAATAAGCAAACATAACAGACAAACAACAAAAAAACAATAAGTAAGTAGGCTTTGCCTTTCACCTTTATCATTCGTCCTAGATCAGCGTAGGCAACGAACGGCGTCGCAATAAATTTCACCCCCATCAGAGATCCGATTTTGCCACTGTCTTCAGAGTCGATTCCCATCAAAAATGCTACTGGGTACAGCAAATAGGAACACAGGAACTAAACAAAGAAATTGAAAAACAGGCCAGTTAATATGAAGCCATAATGGAACAGAAACTAAAATACAGTAACTTATCCAATGCAAAGGGAAATGAGTAAAACAAAGTATTTAAAGAGCATTACTAGAAAAGCTTATATAAGGGCAATAACTACAGCCATGTCTCTCAATACTGTAACTCAATACTATATCAACGAAAATTAATTAATAGCCAAAGCTTAATTAATTAATTGTCCTTATTTTTATTGATACATGTTTTGTTAGGGACAATGAATAAGTGTACAACATTTGAACTTGATCCGAGGACGGAAAGTGTGAGAAATAAAACGTGTACAAAATGTGTACCAGACAGAGATACGTCAAGACTCAAATACAGAGTCAATAATTAAGAGCAATAAAATGTTGCAGTAATTGATGCGGATAGGGTGTAGCTTACGTCAAAGGTCATTCCCTGGACTCCAGCCCTCTCACCAAGCCAGACCAAAGTGGCGTTGGTCAAGCTTAAAATGGACACGAAGGCCATCATGTTGACCATAATCGCCGCCACCAGCTTCGTGGAGAATGCCGCACCGTCTGACGCGGCTTGGACCAGCGTTTTAGGAGAGCTGCAAACAAGGGAAATAATTAATGGAGTTATTTAGAATTAAAAAAAAACATTTTAAAAAATTAATTAATAAATATAAGAAACACATCTTTTAAAAAAAAAAAAGAGGGGGAAATTGTAATATTATCTTTTAAAATATATTATTTAAAAAAAAAAAAGAATTGTAATATTATCTTTTAAAATATATTATTTAAAAAAAAAAAGAATTGTAATATTATCTTTTAAAATATATTATTTAAAAAAAAAAAGAATTGTAATATTATCTTTTAAAATATATTATTTAAAAAAAAAAAAGAATTGTAATATTATCTTTTAAAATATATTATTTAAAAAAAAAAAAGAATTGTAATATTATCTTTTAATCACGCAATTTCTATTTCAAACTTACTTTGTAATGCTGAAGTGTAAGACATAATGCAATATTGGCCTACGCACATGGTGAGGGAAGAACTTGAGCACACTGTATTGTCTGTGCGCATAGTATTGCAGTACCATGTACACATTATATTGTGCGTACTTTTAAATATAGTATTGGGTAGACTTCAACAGAAAAAAAAAAGTGTATGGCCATTGTGGTGTCAATATAAAATATCAGGTAATAATGGATAGATCCATTTTTAGTAAGCACAGACCTCTAGTCAGATTACCAGGCCTTATGGTCCGCGCGCTTACCACATTCTGTTGATTCTCATACAAAATAAGTGAAAACCAAAAAAAATTGAGTGCACTAATAAGTGTGCTACGTCATTGATGCCCAACTTCCGGGACCGCAGACAACCCGAGGCGGCTGTTTTTGGACTTATCCAAACCATAACAAGGTGCTCCTGGAAACGTCCCACCCCTGATGAAACCGTAGACGATCGACCCCCTTTGGAATCGACCCGCGACACGCCTGTCGGTATGTAATTTACCTCTTCCCCCCTTCCATGCCACTATGGTGGTGGGGCAGGTTTCTTAAAGCTTACCTTTCTTTGAATGCCCCTCCCTAATCCACCTTAGGCAGACCCTACTTCCACTACAGCCCAATATAACCAACACCCTGTACGGCAGTGCTGAACAACTGAAGAAAACAGCACACTTTTTTTCTTGGCACAGTCTGCAAAAGAGCTCACAGCTCAGCAGCTATAAAGCTGGCTAGAAGAAGAAGAAGAAGAAGAAAGTTTACCTTTCGTCCCTGGCGCGTATGTCTTTTTGTTTCTCCAGGTCTACAGTCTCCATCTCTGGGTACATAAGTTTGGAGATGGCCAGCGCGGCAGGAGCGGAGATAATGGCGGCTGTCAACAGATGACTTGCTGGGGCCTGGCCAATACACTTAAGTCTTATTAAGGTGATATGAATTTAGCCTTAGCAATATACATTTAGCTCCTAGCAAGAATATGGAATGAAGTCTGTTGGTAACCTCGCATTTTAAACTTGTATAGATTTAAATGTTAATTTATCTCATTATTTTACTTAAATTCCCGTTATAATTATAAGATTGTCAATATTACAATGTCCACAGCAGAGATGGATGTCATTGCCAAAAGTGGTAATAGATATAACCACTCCACTACCTATGAAATGTTTCCTGATGGCATGCGTCTCAGACGGCCTCTGACAACCAGTCCAACTTCTGGCCTTCACGTGTGGCTCAGGCTCAGATATTAAGTTCGCCGAACTGTTTTCACTAACAGACGGGTCAAAAGGAAAGGAGCTTAGTGCTTTGAAAGAAGGTACACAACTGTGTTATACAACACATTTCTAAGGGAGACAAATGTTACATAATTATTTATTTTTAAGAAGACGACGTTGTTATTGAGTGATATTTAAGGGAGACGACTTTGTAATATTCAATTAAGAAATTGTTTACATTATAACCTGTGAGGAAGATATAATGAAAATATATTAATAATAATATTAAAATCGTTTGTTTTGTTTGTGTACTTTAAGAATATTATATAAATCAATTCCAATACTGATGTTTTTATTTAGTATTTTTGCGTGAAATTCATACAATAATACCCGGACACTCACAAGAGTATTCTATATTATTAGGGGCAATCAATACTTCAGTATAACTGCAGTACACAGTAGGAGAACATTATACTATTTTTCATTTAAAGATATATATAATAATAAGGTGAATTCCGTACATTTTCTATAACTTATAATCAGAACACAAACTCCACCGTTCATTCAATGTTTTTAATTTCTTTTTGAAAATTTTGTAGAACCTAGTCTCAGGGACGCAGATCTGTCATTCTAGTTTGTTGAATGACCTAAGAATAAAATAGACATGCGGAGAGGGGTGAGGGAGAGCGGGAGTGACTTAAGATAGAGAGGAGAGAGATATAGACAGGTAAAGAAAGATAGATAGATGGAGAGAGAGGAGAGAGATATAGACAGGTAAAGAAAGATAGATAAATGGAGAAAGAGATATAGACAGGTAAAGAAAGATAGATAAATGGAGAAAGAGATATAGACAGGTAAAGAAAGATAGATAAATGGAGAAAGAGATATAGACAGGTAAAGAAAGATAGATAAATGGAGAAAGAGATATAGACAGGTAAAGAAAGATAGATAGATGGAGAGAGATATATATATAGACAGGTAAAGAAAGGTAGATAGATGGAGAGAGAGGAGAGAGATATACACAGGTAAAGAAAGATAGATAAATGGAGAAAGAGATATAGACAGGTAAAGAAAGATAGATAAATGGAGAAAGAGATATAGACAGGTAAAGAAAGATAGATAAATGGAGAAAGAGATATAGACAGGTAAAGAAAGATAGATAGATGGAGAGAGATATATATATAGACAGGTAAAGAAAGGTAGATAGATGGAGAGAGAGGAGAGAGATATACACAGGTAAAGAAAGATAGATAAATGGAGAAAGAGATATAGACAGGTAAAGAAAGATAGATAAATGGAGAAAGAGATATAGACAGGTAAAGAAAGATAGATAAATGGAGAAAGAGATATAGACAGGTAAAGAAAGATAGATGGAGAGAGGAGGGAGGGGAGAGAGAGGGAGAGAGAGGACAAAGAGAGCGAGGGAGACATAGGAAAAGACAAGGAGAGACAGACAGAGGTGACACAGTTTGGGAAGAAGAGAATAAGTTTCAAAACTAAAAAGTCCTTCAGAAATTTAAGAGCCTACAACGTATTTCTATTTCTATTTTTTTTTCAGAGGATTTTCGAGAAACCAGAAGAATTATTTGGCTGCTAATACTTACCCCAGATTTTATGAACATGGCCATAAAAGCCCCGGATATACTGGAAAACCCACAAGTCATGACAGCGTGGAGTTCCGACTTTGTTATGGTGGGAAGGTAGGGGCGGATAAACAGCGGGGCCTCAGACTGAAATTAGAAATGAAAACTTTTCAATATTTTTTTGTGTAAAGCTCTGTCTGTCTGCCCGGTAAAAAAAATTTACAATCTATTTCGAAGACACTCAATTTTGGTTCAAGCTAAAATTGTGCACATTTATTTCTTTCACAACAATAAATAAAAAAAAAAGTTAAGCAATCAGTTAATTTGTAATTGGTAATTATTTTTTGTTTGTTTGGTATCCTCAACAAGGGAAAGAAACTGTATTTGAATGAAGTGGTGATATAAGCTGAATTAGTCCCCCTTAAATGTTTTTTTTTACTCTAAATTGAAATAAACAATATATAACTATCCAATCTGCACTAGTCATAAGTACCTCACTAGCAGAGTGGTTAGCACGTCGGCCCGGGGAGCAATCAACCACAAATTTGAACTCCCTTTTTTTTTGTATATGTTTTTTTAAAAATAATTACGGTATAATCCACCCATATAAAAAAGTAAAGTAAAGTCCCCACCCCCTTTCAGACCTTGCGATCTATAGGGCAGATGATGTTAAGGTCATCCGTTTCTTTGGCCACCCAGATATCCCTTTCCTTATCTCCCCCCCTCCCATATTTCCTCAACTGGTCCTGATAAGTGATAAGATCATAGCGTATTGAGAAAGCTAAAAGCATGAGATAACGCTAAACAAAAACAATTGGTAAAAATATTATTAATCGCACAGATGTATTGTTGTTTGTCTAGACTAGACGTCTAGATCTATTGTGAATGTAATGACACGACTGATGCAAACTAATTGATACAATTACACTTTGTATAAACTTTGGGATTTTAAAATAAAGAATTTTAAAACGTTTTTTCTTGTTTTATAATACTTTTATAAATTGAACCAAACATTGTATGACTCTTTAGAAAAGTATGTGAAGTGTCGTTAAAAGTAATCTACAACCTACGTTATATTATATATATATGTAATGTTCTCTCCCGTTCTCTTGACGTATACATACAACACAACTACTAATACATGCAGTAAGAAAGTTGCAGATGAAACAAAATTATACCAAGACTGTGTGGTGTGACACCTTCCCAACTGTAATGAATCTCAAAACATCGAATCACAGTAACAAACTCGAACAGCTTTTTTATTGTATATTAATCTTGTTAGATAGCTAGTTGAGTTAAGTTGGGTTGCGCACTTTATTAGGCTGACGGTGAACATACAGTTTATAGAGACGACATAGACTTTGGGTTAGAGATTAGAATAGACTTTTAATTAATCAGTTACTGCTAGACTCTTGAGGGGATAACATCTTTTTTAGTGACAGACTAGACTGTGGCCCATTCTGTATTATACGTTTGGTTGGAAGTTCACCTTGAGTCAACTTGGTCATTGAGTCTGTGTTCCTGTTTAGTACCTTATCTATATTTGTGACGGTGTGCATGATTTCAAGAACTCGCGATTGAAATACATCAAACAAGGTACGCACGCACTTAGTCTAATTAAGCATCTTCTAGAAATACTTCAGCTACATTTGATATACACATGCGTCCGTTACAATTTGCAGCTCTTTATTTACTATCTAGTTTCCACCTCACAACCTACACCAATAGGCCTAGCCGCTCAACTGTCTTTCTGCATTCCTGACCTCTCGTTACCCCGCTAGGTTGACCCATTCAACCGCTGGACAGGTACAGAACAGGGACGTAACTCATGCTCCACGACATACACACACACACACCAAAATACTTTCACAACAGGTGGGACGGGCCAAAACGGAAATTTGAGAGTTTGAGAGACATTAGTGACACCTCTGCTCATGCTAATGACAGTAACGAAGGTTATAGAGACATGAGTGACACCTCTGCTTATGCCCATGACAGTATCGAGTGTTATACTGCGTTAACTGGAGAAGTTTTATTCCGTTCTGACGTAAGAGGGTAGTAGACAATAGAATCGGGTTTATGAAAATAAATTGAAACGTCTTCTATAAAAGGAATATTTTAAACCAATTTTGTTGCTAAGATATCTCATAAACACTGATTAAAAAAAATACATTCGAATCCGTTTTATTGGATCAACCGTTAATCGAACCAACCGCTTATTATTAATACTAGTTGCTTTCTTGTTTGAGGTGGTTTATTTCAAGTGAAATCCCTCAAAAGAACGTTCTTTAAAAGGTGAATGTAATTCGGTAAGATTGTTTTAAAATAAGCTTTGCATGTGTACTTTGCGAGGCGCGGTGGCTGAGCGGTATAGCGCTTGGCTTCCGAACCGGGGACCAGGGTTCGAATCCTGGTGAAATTTCGGGATCTTCGGGCGCCTCTGAGTCCACCCAGCTCTAATGGGTACCTGACATTAGTTAGGGAAAAGTAAAGGCGGTTGGTCGTTGTGCTGGCCACATGACACCCTTGTTAAAACCGTAGGCCACAGAAACAGACCTTTACATCATCTGCCCTATAGACCATAAGGTCTGAAAGGGGAACTTTACTTTTTTTTAATGTGTACTTTGCATGTGTATCAAGTACCTATTGATTATGGTACATAAATTATAGCACTTCCAATTCTGTAGAGCAGCCGGTTAGTAGGATCGCATCGCGATAGGATCTAGTATACTGAATTAAACTGTACTATCATATGGATCAATAACTACAATGCAAATAAAGCCGCACTTTCGTCATTAAAATAATATCACCTTCGCCTACCCTCGTTTTTTTGTGTCCGCTTGTATCCTCTTTGAATGCCCCTCCCAAATCCACCTTAGGCAGACCCTACTTCCTCTACAGCCCAACACAATCAACACCCTGTACGGCAGTGCTGAATAACTGAAGACAACAGCACACTTTTTTTCCTTGGCACAGTCTGCAAAAGAGCCCTCAGCTCAGCAGTAATAAAGCTGGCTAGAAGAAGAAGAAGTGTCAGCTTGTAAAGTTTTGGATACTTTTATGGAATTTTAATCGAAATCTAGATCTACATAAGCATGTTTGTGTACGTAGGTAATGTAACTTAGTTAAATAAAAAATTGTCTAATTTTTGCAAAAGTTTTATTATATTCCACTTGAGTGTCACCTCTTTAATGGGTGTCGCCTAGTGACGCCACTGATGTTTACACTTGTTTTATCTTACCAGACCAATGAAGATGTTGGCGGCCGATACAACCGACTCTACTGGACCAGTGTTCAGACACAAAGATATGGCTCGGCCTAGTTTTAAGACAACGAGTTCTAACACACCGTAGTAGTCAAGTACAAATATACAAGAGTTGAAGAACACTATCACACCAGCGGACTGAAACAGAGAATAAGACAAACAAAGATAAACAAATAGCTAATACGTTGTTTGCCAGGAGAAACTCTATTAAGAGATAATGCAATAGATACTTATTAAGCTACATGTTTCCAGTTTTAATTTATCGGCCGCAACATTATGAAAGGAGGTGAGGTGGCTGAGTGGTAAAGCGCTCGACTTCCTAACCGGAAGGTCCCGGTTTTAAATCCTGATGAAGACCGGGGTTTTTAATTACGGGATTTTTTAAGGCGCTCTAATGGGTACCTGACATTACTTGGGGAAAAGGCGATTGGCCGCTATGCTTGCCACATGACACCCTCGTTAAGCGTGGACCACAGAAACAGATGACCTGTACATCATCTTATACTTTACTCTAATGTTATAAAAGAACGAAAACTTAAAATTAAGCTTCTGATTTCAGTCAAAGTAACCAACCAATGTCATGCTTACTTTTATTTACAAAAAAAAAAAAAAGAGATATATCAAATCTAACATGACAATGTAAATATTCTCACTTTTTATGCTCTCCAAGTAAGAATGTTGTTTAGCTGGGTCAGGCTGAGTGGCATGATCTTCTTGGGCTGGAGTTCGAATCTCGACGTGAATAGAGTTGTGTTTGATTAGCGTCTAAAGTCTGCACTATCCTTCTCCCAGATACCCTCCCCCCCCCCTTTCTAAACATGTTCATAAAATAGTCTGGACCATGCTATTGCTTAAAGATACAAAAGCAAGAAGTGTATCATAGCTATGATACGATTTCCATAAATTCAAAGTTAAACATTATTTTTCTGGCGTTGCTATGACTTCGGTTTTTCTACCACAAAAGAATAGCTATTTATATATTCAAATGTGTTTAAATTTGTTTAGATGTGTTTAAATGTGCTCACAAGTTTGTCTGTTCACAATATGAATAATTGAGGAAGATAAAAAAACTTTAACAATTCAAAACTAACACAATATTTACACGAAGACATTCTCTTCTATTTAAGGTATAAGTGATACACCAAACTTAATGTTAAGGAAAAGTAGGGATATGTGTGTGGGGGTGGTGGTGATGTGTGTATATACTGTACATGGGATAGTACTGGTGCAGATCTAGTACTTCCTATGGGGGGGGGGTGGGGGAAGGGGGATATGGGCCCTTGATATGTCAGTGGGTTGGTAGCTCGGTAAAAAAATGTCTCCTATAAAACGAAAATTGACCAAAAAAAATCAACAGCCGACGTGTACGGTTACTACATGACACCTAGGATGTGGTATGCGATCAAAATTTATGGGTTCGAACTCTGCCCAAGGCCATACGCCACCGCCCTGCGGGTGGTTTGGTCTAGGGTAAAAAAAATCTTGCTACAATAAGTTACTTTCGTTTTAGGAATACGAAATGTAATATTCAATCGTAAAAAGCCTCTTTTAAAAGCTGCCAAACTAGATACATTTTGAGCTTAGAAATATGTTAACCAAATTACAAAGATGATAGCCCAAGCAACACAAAATACCTACCTCGAAGAAGAAGCCTGCTCTGGTGTTTCTGAAACTATCCCCGAACACGAATGCTGCACCGCTGTCAGAAAAACGTACAAATAAAGTGACATGGTCGCCGACCCACTTGAACATTTCGTAACCAACTTCTGTTCGAAGAGTCAGAATGGCGAAAGAAAATTGGAGGACGAACCCCCAGAATACTGGATGCCAATCAACCTGAAAGTATTTGGAAAAGTTTTATTTGTATGTAATCGAAACAAAACGAAATTTATAATTAAATTAAACTGGTAAGATTTATGGGATTTTTTTTTCAGATCTTTTGATCTTTGGAGCAGATGATGAAAAGTTCATATGTTTTTGTGGCCCAGGATTAACGATTGTGTCATGTGGCCAGCACAACGACCATCCCCTTTTACTTTTCCCCAACTAATGTCAGGCACCCAGATGGGTGTATTCAGATGCGCCCTAAGATCCCGAAATTAAAAATACCAGTCTTCACTACGATTCGAACTCGGGACCCCTCGATTTGGAATCCAAGCGCTTCAGTACAATAGTTCAGTACATCGAGCCTCCATTATAGGTGATGATTAATCTTTAGCCAATGACCTCTGATGTTCGGGTGCAGATATTTCTATTTAGTCTTTTCAAAGTCTTAAGGAAATGTAGAATGAAGCACAAGCACGTCTACCGTGACACTAATTGGCTGTGACGATGACCACCAATTGGGCAGTCAATCTCACGATAACACGGCCAGTAAGTCTAAGTTGGAAAGCGAAACTAAGGCCCAATCTAATACTTCACCAGCCAACTCTTAGTGAAACTAATATACACTGTAAGCTGGCACTTTTTTTTAAAATATAAGATCATAGTTCCAGTGCGATATCCAATTATAACTCAATACACTGCTAACACAATAAATATATTTCCATTTTTTTTTTTGGTTCTGCTATTAAACATATAACATTGTGACTTTAATTAAATTCCCGAAATTCTGCCTTAATTCCGACACAGGATAAACCAAATGACAGCTATATGGCAGTGTGGAATTGTTAACAAACTCTATACAGAAGCTTATATGGTCTTTATATGGTCTGTAGGATAGTAAAAGGTGAATTATAGTTTTAAAGTTATAAATAATTGTTTCGTTTCTAAAGAAAAATAGCTCATATTAATATAAAATCTTATTTGTACTGTGGGTGGGTGTATGTGTGTAAGTCTGTGATTTTGTGTGCAACCAATGTTTATGATTTTCTCACTGTTAGAAGTGTCACATCCTTGTTTGATAGTCAGTGACAAGTATTGGTTGCGGAGCACGAGATACACTTGTTTATGGAGAGTATGATGGTGCACGAGGGAATCAAGGGGCCACAGTTGCATTTTGGGAAAAGAAATCTCGTTTTGAGAGCTGACCCCATGGTCAAGAAGCAGTCGACGCCATGAGTATCAAGAAGACAGTTTAAAATATGGTAAATATTAGTCTCCCACACTAAATCGCCTCCCGTTATTGTTACTATTAATAGTGAATAGTTGTAAGAGTGGTGTATTTTTTATGAAAAAAACTGCTTGCCTAAGCAAGCAAATTAGATTTTTCGCTTATAGAAAAGAAAAAAGTATCAGAACTTTGAATGGGCTAAAATATCATGATGTCGAATTTTTACTATCTTTTCGAGTTTACGAGATCTAAACGGGACGGACGGACGGACGACAGATATTCCACACTAAATTAATAGCGCCTTTTCCCCTTTTCGGGGGCCGCTAAAAATCAGTTTAGTGTTAAATATTTCTTTGTTAAACCTAAATATACATGTGAAAACGTTACTCATAAATCCATTACCCTGCTAGGGCTGACTGATAGCAGAAAACAGATGGTCACAAGGATGAACAGACCAACCAATGCTTGGACATTCTTTGGGCTTTGTGAAATGACCGAGACCCCGAGATATACACACAATGTAATGGTCACTGCTAAATAGAGAAAACTGAAAAACAAAACAAAAAAAACATAAAACGAATGTAAATATGTGAGTAATTTTCCGTTTATTGATTGAGATTAAAAGAATGCTGACTTTTATTTGTGATTTAGTGACTATGGGTCAGTTTGCGGAGGGAGAGGATGGCTTTGATCGGAGCATGCCAGCCACATCGCATGTTCCGCTAGAGTGTAGCATACCAGTTCCTGATTAATCTCAGGTTTAATTACCAAAGCCTCTTCTTTATCATAAATATGTATAGTTCTACCTTTGAATTTAATTGACAACTATGTATTTAAAATTATCGCAACAAATGTATTCGTTCTTATTAGGATTGTATTACTATATTGAACGTGATTGTTTATTTAACGAATGTCTATTAGAAACTTTTTTTTTCTAAATACTTACATTTTTATATAAAATCTAAAACTTAATATTTTTTTCATCAGACTATGTAAAGTGTAGTACAGTTTTGTTAGTAAGTCCAGTTTACAGCCACTGGTCAACCTCACACAGACCACACTGATCAAAACGACAGTGACTGCAGTCAGCACATAGGAGCCCTCATCAAAGTACCTAGAGGCAAGAGAACATGATCTAATCAAACACTAGTCCATTCAAGAAATTATTGTAATGTTTATATAGATTTAATATAGGAAACAAAAGTCTCATGTAATATGTTCTTAACCCTTATGATGCGTGTGGTAGTTTAGCCTCTAAGCATGAACATTGTAATTTTATTTTGTATGTCTTCATTGCCAAACAGCTCAGCACTTTAAGGGTTAATATTCTCTTTATAGATATTATTTTATTCTTTGTTATACTAGTTAAAATAGAAAGTAGAGAGGTAAATTATACAGAGAGACAGACAGATTGACAGTCAGACAGTATGACTAACAGAAATACAGGCATATAGAGAGACAGAGAGGCAGTCAGACAGGCAAAAAGGCAGAGAGACAGCCACAGAATCAGAAAAAGACAGTTTAACAGACACACTTATGATCATTCAGAAAGAGAGATTGACGAACAGACATACATTTAGACAGACTATCAGACAGACAGACAGAAAGAAAAACTTAGATAGATAGACAGACAGACAGACAGACAGACGGACGGACGGATAGACAGATAGATAGATAGATAGATAGATAGATAGATAGATAGATAGATAGATAGATAGATAGATAGATAGATAGATTCTCTCATATATAAAGATTAATCAGCAGACATTTCAGGTCTTGTTGTGATATTCCGTTATTTTTTGTTTTCCTTTTGCGTTTTCAAATAAAATGTCTCTTTTCCACGTAGATTTCTAAATATATCTCATCCTACGCCTCCACATGTCTAAGTAGCTTTCTTAAAGTCTAATACGATGTAGCGTGTCTTATTTTCTGGACGTTTCTATACCGAATAACCAAAAAGAAAAAAAAACATTTGCAACAGTTTAGTCTCCAAAACAAAAATATACTGGCTAAAAATAACAGAAAAAACAACAACAACCAAAACAACTACGCCTTGATAGAGCTAATTTCCAGGACCTAATTTCCAGGACCTAATTTCCAGATTCAAATATCCAACTTGAATACAACTAAATAGCTAACATAGGTTGTCTGCTATATTTGTTAAAGGATGCAAGGTTAAAGGGCGACGTGACATATCGTGTGGAAAAAAAATGCACTAAATGAATCAAAGTCCCCTAAAGCAGACGTCATCAATAGATTCCAATGTTTCCAATGTTTTATTTAAACTCATTCAGATGGTTTGTCAAAACATATTCTTTTTTTCTTCTAGTGATTATGTGATATATAAAATGTCGGTTAAATTCACACCAGGAAAGAAAAGAGAAAGCAAATATAAGCTTTTACGTTTCTCGCGCTTCGAGCCAGATCCTTTGAAGTGTAAGAACAAATGGTGAATTGTGTGCTTGTGTCAATACCAAAATATGCAGGACTTAAAAGTGGGGCAGGTTAAATTTGCATTTTGCGAATTTTTGTTTAAGTGACCACCAATTCTCGTGTCATATGTATTCATTTTACATAGTTACCAGGAGTTATACTATTTTTACAACACGTATACTTTATTTTTAGAATTCCTGCACTGAAGTCATAACTTTATGGAATCTGGATCTGGACCCAAGGAGTTATACTATTTTTACAACACGTATACTTTACTTTTAGAATTCCTATTTTTCAGTCTTAACTTCACGGAATCTGGATCCAGGAACGCTGATATCAAAAACGGTCTTAACGATTTTCCTGTTAATTTAACAGTGTTGTTGTAAAATGTTTGACATGTTTCGGATGTTCCTTCAGAGTTGAAGATAGTTTACTTCCTAGTCCAAACCTCCCGCAGGACTACGTGGGATGGGAGCGGGCAGGGTTTGAACCATCGACCGTCGATAAATCCGAACGACAGTCCAGCGCTCAAACCGCACGAGCAGGCAGCCATCCTTGATGTATATCTATGAGAAAAGAATTACTGGCTCGTTGGCCACTCGGGAAAATCTCTAGTTTGTCCGATATATTTTCAAGTATAGAATTAAATACATTTAAATGACATTATAAATTGGAGTTCAAACATAACCTGGCGTAGTCACCCCTGGTGTACCGCTTGCTCAGTTGTTTATTAAATTTAAATGTGCTTAAAGTTGCTTATATTTTTAAGTACATCTTATACAGATTACGTCTATATTCTAGAATTAGAAGTAGATCTAGATTAGACAATAAAAGCTCTAACTCAGAAGTCTAGTTCTAGATGAAAGTGTCAATAAATATTTTACTCAATCATACGAATGCCCGCATGACTAATGGGTTACATTGTTCGTTCAAGGGGCGGAGTTTGACATCGATTAGAGCTAATTTTAAAAAGTTATTTTATATTTTATTTTATTTTAAGGTGTCTCATGGAGGTATTGTCTTTAAAAAATGTACTTTAAAATGTTTTTTCATGTTTAAAATTCAGTTAAGAAACAATATTCTAAACCATGGGGTGGGCAACCTTTTCCTGCCGAGGGCCGCATTACAAAATTTGGGGAATCCCAATTGAGGAATTATAACAAGAGTTAGCAATTTCTTGCACTAATTTTACAAAACATTTTCTTTTATATCTATATACATCACAACATTTCACCACCAATATATAGTTGCACCTTATGGGAAGTATATAACTGTTCATTCTCGTGCATAATGTTCAGAAACAATGGAACTAGCTTACTAGTTGTTATCATGCATCGACCTGTTCTAACACTTGATAATTTTCAAACAAAAATAAGCTTGTTCACAGATGAATGTGGCTCCCAAAAATGTGAAAGTTTAGCAGTAAAGTTTTTTTTAAAGTGCGGATATATAGCTTCTGGCACCCATGAGCTCCCGCGAAAGAACTGAATGGAACTTCTCTTTCGGGTCATGATTTGCTAGGAGGTATGTCCTCTGGTGCTGAGTCAGCTTTTGTATAAATGGTGAGCTGAGGGTATTGAAAACTGCTTCTAAGTTGGTGACGTCTTTTTTTTTAATTTGCTTTCAAATTCCTCAATCAATGATCACAAACAAGTCTTGTACTTTTCAACCATTTCACTAGAAATAGTTTCACCTTTCAGCTAAGGAAAATGATAATACCTGATTTCACTTGCTGGCCTAAAAAAATGGAATAGCTTTTGTTTAAAAAGAATTAAGATGCACATACAGACAACTAATTAAAATAGCCACTACGGTAAACATGAAGTCTGTCTTCAACTCTTCATTAGAAATATTAGTAACAGATTTACAGTCTATGCCCTTCAAGGAACCTAATAATTTTTCCATAATATTCCATATTCTTCTAATTCTAGGCCAGCGGATATTACTGTATTACCTAACATCGGAATGTTTTGTTTCCAAATCTTAAAGTACTTTTCGGAACTGCCAGTCAGGGCCGAATTTAGACAATAAGAGGCCCTAGGCGAAGTGAATTTGGTGGCCCCAAATAAAATAGAAAAATAAAAATTAACAGCGAAGAAACTAAAACTATGCAGCTAGCTAAACACCTAGTTTACTTCAACAATATCAGTGAGGACACGTAAGGCTACTTCTTCTCTAAAGTAAGTGCAGACATACACTATGTGCGGGGCTCTCAACAATCGTGGACCTTAATCAGATACATTGTTTATCTGGGTTTAAGTGACTCTTGCCTAGTGATTCTTCATTAATAATATTTATTGCAGATTTGTGTAAACTTTCTCGTAATGATTTTATGGTTGGGATATTGCTCTTCTTTTTATTAATCAGTTGTTACCCTTACCATCTTGTACAAGCCAACCCAACACTTTCAACACATTACTCCATTGCATAGAATAGATTTGTGGCTTGCAAGGAGGTATGGTCGAGAGGCCAAGTGCGCTTGAACTTGGCTTGTCCTGGCTACCTAAAAGGGGGCTCGAGGTTCGACACCCGACTCGGGCAAAGTTGTGTTTACTGAGCGCCTAAAGGCAGCACGGAAAACCAACTCCCTCCCCCCACCCCCCACTGGTCCACAAATGAGATTGGACCAAAGCGCTCTGAGCATGCTATAAGCATGAAAGTAGCGCTATATAAAAGCTATAATAATAAAAAATATTGCCATTTAAAGAATTCTTCGTTTACGTTGAACTTTTCAGAATGACGTTTACAGACAATGTTTTTTAGTTTCTTCAATATAAGTGATAAGAATCAAAAGTTTCCATAATTTCTATAGATATTTAAAATTTTTTATTTTTAATATATTTGCATCTGTATATGTATAATGTGATTTCTTTAGATGTCCGCGGGCCGCATAAAACAATTCGGCGAGCCGCATGTGGCCCGCGAATCGTAATTTGCCCACCCCTGTTCTAAACTATGATTTTTCATATATTTCAGTTTCAGTATATATGCTAATTAATAGTAATTACCTATATTGAACACAATATCCAAAGTATGTTAAATACAGTAAACACGCTACTATTCTGATGAAGATGTACACTTTTCTCCTGAGGCGTCGCCACAGTTTGTCAAACTTGTCTTCTACCCTCGCTACGAAACGGCTGTAGCAGCCGTGAGGATACAGCTGGTCGCACCTATCCAGCAGAGGAGTGGACACCATGGAAATGTCCATTGCTGGAGACTCAAGGAGTTTTCCGTTTTTGACGGCGTCATCCGACTTATCCAAATTCGATTTATCTTTCGCCGTTATTACAACATCGCATTCAGACGTGTCATGGAATGACCCAAGAGTTGTCTCCCTTTCTGTCCTATTTTCAGGCCTGGGTTGAGGATTTAACGAGAAACTGTTCACACATGTATTAGTGTCAGCGTCCATTTTGGGTACTTTAAGTACTCTGTTAATAAAAGAAAGGGAATTAATTAATTAATTAATTAATTTAATGGAATTTCAGCTTATTTTAAACAAGTAAAACTATATGACATAATGCTTTGAGTGGTTGAGAAGCATAAATCACTATGCTAGGTGGTTGATAGAAAAACCTTCTCTCTCTCTCTCTCTCTCTCTCTCTCTCTCTTTATATATATATATATGTGTTTGTGTGTGTGTGTGTGTGTGTATGCAAATAGTTGCCGAAATACACATATTATGACGAATTGTCAATATGACTTTAGAAAGGTCACGGTAGGCCTATTAAAAGCAAAAAAAAAATGACAAGTGTCAGTTGATTTAAATACCTCGGAGCTATCGTTTTAAATGAATGAACCAACCCGGAACTACTGGCCAGAACTGAACGGTCAACAGCAGCATTAGCAAAAATATTTTGAAAGACAAATGCATAGCCCTCAACACTATAATCAGACGAATGCGCTCCCTGGCCACCATGTTGTTTATGCAGGTTTAATCTTGGAGTGCTAACTGCAGAGCTATAGAGCAGGATCCTAGCAACGGAGTATAGACGCTGGGGAGGGATCCTAAGTATCAAATACATGGACCGCGTCACAAATGAATAGATTAGAAACATGATCATAACGACAATGGCGCCCCCGTGATGACCCGCTAACTACTTTCAAAATATGCACAATATCCCTGAATATTTTAGTTAGGTAATCCATTCCAAGGTTATTTATTGAATACATTTTATTTTTACAATATTTCTATGTGATAAACATGGAAAATGGGAAGGGCGGCGCCAATAAGGTACCTTGCCCCGGGCGCTCGCTTTGCTCACTACGCCCCTGCCATGTACACAACCTAATAAATGCTATTTCAAGGGGAGACTAGCTTGATGAGAACTTTTTTTTTTCTACTATCGTGTATATAACACAGAGTTAGACGAAAGACTACACTGGTCATTAACTCTTTCTCTTCGTAATTATTTTTCCACGTTCCGAAGGAATTCTTCATTTTGCTCATTACTATTTCACTACCCCTGTTATGATTAAGACTCAATAACTTTGTTATCAGAAAATGTTGTATTTGGTATTGAATTAAAGTGAAATGTATGCTGTTTTGTATACAACACAAAGTCAAGTTTATAAAATTAAACATCAATTTATTTTAATGAGGTCAAAAACCAACGATGGTATCGTCGATCAGGAGAGAAAGAGTTAAACTGCAAGTCTGTACGTTTAGAAATACTACCTACCATGCATATTTGGTCATTCAAATTTAGGTTATTATAAATATTGATTAAAGAACATTTGCTTACCGTCTTTCTTGTATCGCTTGGATGAAGAAAATACTTTTTTTGATATATACTCTCCGTATCACCAATATAGTCTTCCTAGTAGAAATACCTTCAGAAAAATTGAATCCAGTTTCTGACCCAGGCACAATACCTCCCGTGAATGATTTATAAAAGGCCCCTTATAGGGCCTTCTATCTTGAGATCAGTCTTTGAGAGTTCAGTCTTTAAGTCAAAATTTCTAGGCCGTAGCACCATGCAGGTAAACACTGATACAATAGTATATACTATGAAGAACTGATCCCGCAGAGTTGATGGACATGAATATGTTACAGTGTATGGTTTTGTTAATTGGAATGATGGGATACGTGATGATTGTAATTAATCTCTGCTACAAAACAGAAATACTTTTGCCTAAGTTTAAAAAAAATCTGATCCAAATATTTATGATAAAATTATAATCTTGCCAAAAGTTGACATTAGTATCCCTTCAGAACTTGCGGTTCATGGGCAGCTAGTGTAAATGTCATCTGTTTCTGTGACCCAATGCAAATGAGGATGTCATGTGGCCAGCACGACGACCAACCGGATTTACTTTTCCATAACTATCCATTAGAGTTGGGTAATAGGCGCTCTAATGATATCATAATTTTAAAAAGTTATGAATGATATAAGGACATCAGATTTGCCAAGGGGAAGAAGAGTACTGCACAGTAAATATTTAGCCTTGTCAGAATCCTTATTATATTTACAAACTGGACACTTATGCACAAAAACACAGGTCATTGTTACATCCATAGAACACCGCGCTTTCATATCTAGAAACTTCGTAACGCAATGCTATTGACAGAGTGGATTCAGCAGCTAATGGTAGTCTGCCTTAATCAACATCAGGCGCTGACACACCATCTGATCGAGCAAAATTTGCCTTTCTTCTTACTTTAATCACTCACTACCAAAAGTTTTTAAGTCTACCTACCAGGGGCGAAGTGGGGGCCAAGAGTGCCACGATGCCCCGGGCGCCACCCTCAGTGGGGGGGGGGGGGGCGCCACACGCAGCTTATATTTCTATGTGATGTTCAAGGAAAATGAAGGGGGTGGGGAGACGCTACTAATGTACGTTGCCTCGGGCGAACTTTTTACTCACTACGCCCCTGCTACCTACACTACCAAGACTTGTATTAACAAACAAGATCATGGATTTTAATTGATTGGATCTGCTGTTTACAGAAAAAACACATCACTGAAGTTGCAGTATAAATGGCCTCCTTCAGTCGCGAACCGGCTATGGATCATTTCCTGGAAATGAGATGAATTCTTGGTCCTTAGCTGTGGTCAGAACGATGTCGCCCACACAGCATTTCCCCCCCCCCTCCAGGCAGCTGATGTATCCCAAATTCTTTCCGATGAGTGAATATAGCTGCAAGGCAGCAGACGTTATAATTCAGAGGGTACTTTTAAGACCGCGCTCTAAGAACACTACAAACATGATCAAAAAAAGAAAGAACCAAATAACATCTACGTTCCTCAAACGACTGGGACATTTAAAATAAAAAAAAAACACAATTGTGTTATCAGTAGATGAATTGTGACAACTGACCTAAAAGAAATCTAGGCAGGCGTCATGAACATTTTTAAGAAGATTCTCGCTACCTGTCAGACTGTTGCAAACGTGCAACATTACTTGAAAATTCTTCATTAGACACTGTTAAGACATTTGTATCTCGATCTTATCAGCGCAAGGGAATGAATGTTAATTCATTTTTCTATACTGAAAAAATATATATAAATAATGTTTAAAAAAATAAAAATAAAATGTTAAATGCTGTGCCTTTAAACGTTTATGTTACACAGTAGTAAAAAAAATATACATGTTCACAGGTGCTCACAACTATCAACAAAATGTCTGTTATTTCATACCGTGGCGCCTTCTCTTTTGAATATGATGCAAGTACAGTAAGCATCAAGCAAGCACTTTAAGCAAGAAAAGCATATAAAATACTTTTAAAAAAACAAAGCATATACAAAGTTTAATTATATCAATTAGTTTGGATTAGAAAAAAAAGAGTACCTCATAAAAAAAGGGCCTTATTACCAGATGCAATATTTAAAAAGGATACATACTTATAACACATCACTGTATTCTGCTTTGTTAAAGAATGAACAACATCAGTGAATCATTAAATTTAATAGGCAACTTATCACATCTACAAGAAATCGATATCTAATTAAAATAATCTAAATCCTAGAAATGCTGTTTATTTATCGGTTTGCTTTTTTTAACGTAATTATTACATCACGAGAGAGTGGCAAACTATGTAGGTCACAGCTGGGGCTCTGTAGCCAAGGAAAATACCGCATTCCTGATTAATCTTCGGACTCAAAGACAAGCCTTATTATTATTATTACATCACGAACAATCAAGATTATATAAGATAAGATTTGGCAAATTTGTAAATCAAGTATAGATCAATATTTATAATAAGGCATATTATTGGAAATCATTGCATTCACAAGTAATACGTCTCAAGAGTTAGAGCAACATCACAAGTATAAACATAGGCTACTGTAGAATTTGAACCCTCGGGGCTTACAAATTTTAGATCCCAGACATAAAACGGCATTTACAGCAACGGATGGCTTTTAGGCAAGACATAAATCTATTATTTTATTTACAGATTTCCTGTAGGAAACCCTATAATAAAATCGAGCTGATAAGATTGCCCTACAATAAACTTGTTAAATGTCCTACTCAGTGTTGCACTCTTGACATTTTTGCACCTCCTCTCTAACCTCGCCCCTCCTCCCTTTTCTTTAGTACATAAACACGCCCTCTTATACTATTCATACAATGGTTTATACTTAACCATTTACCACTAAGCTTCTCGCAATCACCATGACCTAAAAACCAATTTTAAAAATTCAGCATCCAGACCTATGGGTTAGATGATGTAAAAGTCATCTTTTGTTTCTGTGACCCACGGTTAACGAGGGTGTCATGTGGATAGCACAACAACCAACCGCCTTTAATTTTTCCGTGTGTCCATTAGATCTGGGTTTATATCAGAGGCGCTCTAAAACTTCTGAAAGTAAAAATCCCATTAGTCATCAGGATTTGAACCCGGGACTACCGGTTCTGAAGCCAAGCGCTTAATCACTCAGCCACTGCGCCTCCAAAAAAAAACAAGGAACCTTGATTGTAATTAAAGGACTTAGGCAATAGTTTGAATTCAGAAATTAGATCAGGATTTCATAGATGATATATTTGACTGTGGCATTTTACGTTTCCTGTAGGGATACTCCACCTATGCAATTTCTCATATGACTAAAGAGGCCAATGTTACACAACTGCGGTCACCGGATGGGCGTCTGTAGCCTTGGCATTTAGGAGGAGCTTACAACAGCTGACGAAAGCCATGGATACGTTTTGACTTCGGGATGTTACTTGAGTAGAAGGTTAATGACAATGTTTTTGAAACAAATGTTGGAAACTGAAATTGATGCTTTCTGCGTCAATATTTTACTAGTCAATTATATATAATTATTTAACAATTTTTTTTAAAAATAGTGAATGACCGTTTTTCGTTTTGAACAGATCTAGGATGTACTTGTATCCTTGACGTGTCATGAAAATACCAAGAGTAGGCCTACAATAAAGAAGTTTAAAAAACCTTATCTTTTCAAAACATTTTTTTTTTGTTTCGTAAACTTTCGGTGACTAGTCAAAAAGTTGAAAAAAATCGCATGAAGTAAACTGTTCATGACGGCTGTTTCGCAGGCCAAGGTGACATGATAAGGCTTGGTGTTGGCGGGCTGGGGTTTATAGAGGAAGGTTTTCCGTGCAAAGCGTTGTATCTCCCACTCAGCCCCCCCCCCCCAACCAGACACATGTAAATAATAACCTTTTGTGTTTCTAATTAATTCTAAAAAATTTGCTTATTTATGAAAAACAACATTGCAACTAGTCTATATGTGTGATCTGCATGAAATCATAGACGATCAATCCTGTACTCATATTCATGACGGCTGTTTTATAAAAGGTACGATACGTTAGATTAAAAAATGTAGAATAAATTCCAAATACTTTCTAAAGCTATTCCAACTAAGTTTATATCTTTAGTTACTTTTACTCTTAGTGTGTAATTTTTTTTAGCACACATTTATTCTAAAGTGATGCATTTTTACAAAGCTTATACCAACACAATCTGTTTGTCTGTGAAACGTTTGTACACTTTATTTCTCTCACACCCAATCTCGAATCAAGGGGAAATTTTGCATAATTACTTCTTTTACCTGACAGCACAAGGATCAATAAAAAAAAAAACAGTTAGTTAATTTTGTATTGATGATCAATTATTTTGTTTGGTATGTCAAACAAGGGGAAACAATGTGTACTTGACTGAAGTGGTGGTATAAGCTGAATTAGTCCCCTTCGTAGGTCGTCGTCTGAGTGTTAGTGAACACAACATGAAAAATAGGATGAGACTATAGAAACAATAGATAATTCTACAATCTTCCATGTTTATAGACTCTCCACTAGCAGAGTGGTTAGCGTGTTAGCTTCAGAAGCCTTTAGCCATGTGTTTGTGATGAAATCATTTCCCCTTTTTAAATATATTTTTTTAAAATGCTTTTTTATTGTTAGTTTATTATTACAAATTTAACTACATGAATGATCCAAAAAACTATACCAAATATAAGCTTTTTTTTTTTAAAGTACTTTTTAAAAATTTTTTTGTTAATTATTTTATTATACCATATTTTAGGCCTTTAAATGCGATTTGTTCATAAAGCATCACTCTGCCATAGAAAGACGTTTCCTCTTAAGAATTAAAACAAAGGGCGGTCATCACACTATTCCATAGGACTAATCCGAATCGGAAAGACATCTTTTCAAGAATCTAGAAATGGGACATGATAAGTGACAGCCACACGAAGACACAGCTTATCAGTTAACAACATTTTGTTGACGTGTCATAGAAAAACCAGGACAAAGTTAATACTAGAAACAGGGGAGAAAATTTACAGTAACAAATGTGTGTAGCGAATTTTTTTTATTGACAATTCGAAGCAAAAAAGTGTGTTTAAAACAGTACTTGACTTGGAGTGACCACTCTTTAAAAGTAGGCTTGATCACAAACCTGTGACAGCCTGTGGTCAGTGGCTTAGCTAGGGTGGAGGGAAAAGAATTTGAAAATCCTTTAAGGCCCCCACTGAAGAGAGCCCAAAGGAGTGTTTTTTTACATTAAAAATTACGCGAAATCCAAAGAGGTCAAGCCCCCCCCCCCCCGGTCCCGCAAACGATGGAAAGTTTCTAGCCACGCCCCTGCCTGTGGTCAATAGCCCGTTACCAATACACAGGTCAGAAGTACATATACACAGGGCTGCACGTCTGACCTGTGAGGTAGCATCGAGCTATTGTTCTCTACCTATGACAGTATGCTGCTTCACAGGTCTGTGTTCAGGCTTTACTATAAGGATTTGTTCCGACTTGACTGACGACATGGGCATGTGGTATGCCATTCGAACTGTTCGAACCGTAACCACCATCATTCCCTGATCCTGCGGGATGTTTAGACCTGGACGTAATTATCTTTATGTCTAATAAAAGAATTCTCAAAACATTTAAATCAAGATAAACCCAGTTCTTTCCCCTTTTTTTGTTTAGTATAGAAATAAATTATCGTTACAAAAAATAACGGATTAGGTTTTTAAATAAATAAATCATCCATCCCAGTGGCACTACAGCCATTGTCGCAGCCCATCCTTATGTTCAGATCTCAACTGACATGCCTCCGCTCGTCGATTTATCGTATTCGCGGTTTTCCTTAACTCTTTCTCTCCGTAATTATTTTTCCACGTTTCGGAAGTTCTTCATTTCAATCATACTATTTCACTACCCTGTTATGATTGGGCTTCAATAGCTTCATTGTTTGTTATCAGAAACTGTTGTTTTTTTGGTATAGAATTAAAGGGAAATGCATGTTCTTTTTATACAATTCAAAGTCAAATTTAAAAAGTAAACATTATTTAATTTAATGAGGTCAAAATCAACGATGGTATCGTCGATTCGGAGAGAAAGAGTTAAACCCGTTTTGTTTATTGACGAATAATGACAGTGAATATCAGAATATCAGATATGTTTTAAATGCTGAAATAAAAACAGGTAGTCCCATAAAGATTGGGCCTGGAAGGCTGAGCATACTGCACAAGCACGACTCGTAGGACGTAACCGTCTTCTTTTTTGAAGTAATGTCTGTATTTTATTAGATAAGATAAGCACTACTAAGTACTAACTGTCAGGATTGTAGAAACTAATGATTTTAAAGGGAAACTCCGATGGTTTTGACAATTTTTGATATAATATGTGTTTTGATTTATAGATAATGAATATATTATTCTTTTTTTTTTATTTGCAAGAATAACTTAGTAATTGATGTTTTTGTGACATAATTTTTCTGCGCATCCAAAACAGTCAGATTTTCACTGAATTTCTGTGTGACGTCACGACGGTGCACTCAAATCCTATTGATACTCATTGATAGGGAGGCGAAAAAGAAATTATCTTTGATAAAAAAAAATTTTCGTTATTACATCATTAAAATACTTTAAAAGAAATTTCTAATGGTGTATAAATTATGACTGTATGTTTGACCGTAAGAAAATTATGATTTTTTTGTGCTGTTTCGACCTAACATTGGTTGACATGGAAAAAGTGATGAGAGAGCTTGACGCTGGCTCAGCCGGCGAGACACACCCCCAAGTCAAAAGTTAAAAAGTTGGAATTGAGTTTCGTAGACGATAGATCTACTTATTAAATAAGAAATTTAATAGTAGATCTAGTATTCGTAGTAAATTTCTAGCTCACAAATCTGATTTCATTTATATTTATGAACTTCAGTTGTTTAAAATGTCTCAGTAGTATCATTAATTGAATTCTTTGGCCTGGAAATCCAATGTATTGTTGGTACTGCACCTGGTATTAACTTCAATTTTTTTTTTAAATCCCATTTCCACAGCAGTGAAGTTGCTGAAACAGCTTCTCTCAAAATGGTTTGAGCATAAACAGGAATTAGCTAATGCCTTTGTAAAATATTTGCTCTTCAGGCGAATAAATTTTCCCCATTTTCCCTTTAAAACTTCATCTCTTGGAAACAAATGAAAAGAGACACTAATTTCTGTATCAGCATACTTGCTGATTTTATCTTTGTGATTGGAACTACTGCAACAAGCTGAAGAACAATATTTAATTTTCTTCAAGTAGAAATAGAGGTTTATAAACAATGACCGATTATAAATCAACGTGGAGACTAGATCTAGCTGTGAAGCGTAACAATAAATGCGATCCGATAGGTCTAGATCTAGACTAGAGAGTTTATCGGTTATATAGGTCTAGATCTATATTTAGCCAGCACCTTCGTGACGTCACGTTTTTAAAAACTAAAAACATCTCGCAGAACCCCGTTTTTTTGGGGGCGTGGAGAATTTTCTGTCTAATTTATTAAATATAAAATTTTCCGAGCATTTAAATAAAAAATGATATAATGTTTACTATTACAACTTTTTACGCAGAATTTAAATATGTCAATAACTAAAATTTGAAAAACTATCGGAGTTTCCCTTTAATAACAACTGACGCCCAGCGGTGATTCTATGACCATAACATACATTGTTTATTTACATAAGATAGAACATATAAAATAAAGGGTTGATGCTTAATGGTAATGAATTCTAATTGTGATCAACAATATTGGAAACCACACATAACAATATATTCATTTGAATAGAACGGCTAATAGTTTATTTACACAAGATGAAACATAATAAAATAAAGAGTAGTATGTCAAATAGTGATGATCATGAATTTGAATAGTAATTAACAATATTCGAAAACCTTAAAAATATATACATTAGAAAAAATAGTAAAGTAAAGTTTTCTTTTCAGAATTTACAATCTGCTGGTCAGATGATGTTAAGGTCATCTGTTTCTTTGGCCAAAGGTTAAGGAGCAGGATGTCATGTGGTCAGCACAACGTCTAATCGCTTCACTTTCCACAACTAAAAGTCAGGTACCCATTAGAGTTGGGTGGACTCAGCGACGCCCTAAAAATCCCCAAATTAAAAATCAGAAGTTTTCTCCGAGATTGGAACC
Organism: Biomphalaria glabrata; assembly: GCF_947242115.1. Taxonomy (NCBI): domain Eukaryota; kingdom Metazoa; phylum Mollusca; class Gastropoda; family Planorbidae; genus Biomphalaria; species Biomphalaria glabrata. The sequence goes on from NC_074711.1 coordinate 85,517,519, forward strand.
CCAGGTTCGGAAGCCACACTCAACCACCGCGCCTCCATTTGAGTTGATAGGGTAACCGTTTATTTATATAAGAATATAATAAAAAAGAAGGTTTTAATGTAGTGGAGATAATGAATTTTAATGGTAGTCAACAATATTCAAAAACCAATTCTACTAGTAATAAACATTATTCAAAAACCAAACACATTTGAATAGATAGGCTAACAGTTGAACAAAACTTCAAGGCTCTACTTCGGCTTCCAGAGCTTTTCTTTAGTGTTTAAATAAATTCCAGAGTCTTGAGGGTATAAGCATCATCATCACCATCATCTTTCCTTTGATTTCCTCATGGAAGACAGGGCCTCAGTAAAAACACGTCACTATCCACGGTCTCTTGCTTATTTTTTTTTATGGCTTCCCAGCTCTTTCTAGTCGGCCTCATCTAGTATACAGCGTTGACGTGTTCTTTTTTGGTCTTCCTCTATGTCTTGCTCCCTGGGGGGGGGGTTCCTCTCTAAGGCCTGTCTAGCTCTGTTGTTTGTATCTTTTCTAAGGGCGTGACCAATCCTTCTCCACTTCCTAAGATCTGCACCACTATATTTTTCTGCCAAATCATCTCCCACATTTTGGTGTTTTCTACTTTGTCAAACCAGTGTATTTTAGAGATATTTCTCAGACATCTGTTGATGAAGGTCGGTATAAGCATACAGCTACACAAGTATCAAACTCATCAGCTGCTTCTAGTTCAATTTCTTCATGTTGTAAAAGTAAAAGGTCTCCAGTCATGCCCTTCGATCTCTAGGGCAGATGATGTAAATGTCATCTGTTTCTGTACCCAACACAACAACCAACCGCTTTTACTTTTTATCCATCTATTATCAGGTACCCATTAGACTTAGAGGCGACCAAAGATCTCGAAATAAAAAAAATACGTCTTCACCAGGATTCGAACCCGGAACCCTGGTTTGGAAGCCAAACGCTGTAACGCGCCTCCTCCTCATGTCGTGGATCATACTCATCGGCATTATCCTCTCAGTACACAGATTTAATACGCAGGGCTCCAGCCAAACTGGCTCTGGTCCTAAAATATCGTGAAAAAACGGTTTGGCCTAACTCTAATTAATTAGTTAGTTCTTCTAAAATGCCATGGACAAGATCTAAAAAAGAAAATTAACTTCTCCACTAAAACTGTATAGAAGGCCAACTGATAAGGGTCGCATATCTTCTAACGTCTGAAGACCAACTTAAGCCAACACTATGGCCCCTTTTTAATAGTGGCAGGTCGACCTGACCTCCTTGCCCAAACTACACACTGATCCTTCTCAAAAATCAAAACATTGAGGAGTCATTCACAACAGAGGTCAATTGGAGTCATCCAGACAATAAGTCACAATGAATAAATAGACTAAAAAAAAAAAAAGTAGGAAGATATTCACACTAACATGTTTGTCTGTTTACAAAAAAAAAAAGGTTACAAAGACAGTTTGTGTGGAGACACAAACTCAAAATCGGCCCCCAAAGTGGTCCACCGAGGCAGGTAAAAAGGCAGGTTTCAATATTTTCAGAAAGAACATCAGAATGAAATTCTATCAAAGACAAACGACAGAGAATAATGGAGTAAGAAGACTGACGGATCTTGTGTGGTGCTCCAACGGTCCACAGGCCAAAGGATAGGTGAAAGTGCATGTGAAATTAGATGTGAACCTGGCCTAACTAATGTCTTATAATGAATGTATAATTGCTCTAATTGTTTTGTAAAGGGACAATCTCTTATTCCTCAAGAAAAAAAAAATTCCGTAAAAAAGAAAAATTCCTTTACTTCAGTGTTCTACCGTCTTTGAGTAATTATGCAGTTCACGCGATAATATGAAAAACTACTTATTAATTGTTGTTTTAAATTATGTCTACCTTTAATGCAAAGTAAATATATTTTTTATTTATACAAAAAGTAAACATTTTTTGTGTCAATGTAGTAGTTAGTATAACAGAACTTAACTTAGCAATACAAATGTAAAAAAAAAATTGACAAAAATCTAAAACCGTTAGCATACATGTTTAAAAATGGTAAATTATAATCTCCCCTACTAAGAAGCCTACCGTGCTTGTTACTATTAATAGTGATTTGTTGTAAAAGTGGTGTATTTTTATGAAAAAAACTGCTTGCATAAGTGATTTAAAAAATTAGACTTTTCGTTTTTAGATTTTTAGAAAAGAAAAAAGTAGCCGTTGCATCAGAACTTTAAATGGTCTAAAATATTATGATATGGGATTTTCACTATGTTTTCTAGTTTACGAGATCTAAACGGGACGGACAGACGGATGAAAATTCTAGACAAAACTAATAGCGTCTTTCCCCTTTCAGGAGCCGCTAAAAATTGCTCAAAAACCAAATATGCTTTGAGAATTTTTTTTTAACAACGACAATAGAGAAACAATGATTTTATTGACTTTATTTTGAACGCATGTCGTGTTTAAATGTAGCGAACACAAAGGCTGGGGGTACACAAAAAATGTTTTTATTCTTTATATTATTTTTTTGACAGCAGAGAACAAAACAGTAATTATTTTGATAAACATTCCGTGAAATGAACAAATCGATGAAGAAAAATTGGTTATTTCAAAATGATTTACATCTTTTTTTTCTCCCACTTAAAACTGAAACTAAGAACAGGAGAAAGCAAATGAAAACAAAAGTTTTGCAATGTTTAATATTGAGTTATGTCCTCCTTGTTAACAAGAGACTTCACTTTTCACTTGTGGCTTGTCAACTCCATTAAATACTTTTTTTTTTCATCTAAGACTTGTCAATGTCATCTCAGGTAGCCAATTATTCTCTCAAACAAGCTTCGGGAGGCGTGTTATGTTCTTGGTAGGGTTTCCCTTAGGCATAGTCAAACTAGGCAGGTGCCTAGTGCCTTGATTTGTAGAGGCCTTCTACTTTGCAATACATATGTGTGCTTTACAATTAAAAGACGAAAAAGCGAAACAAGTCATCGATGTTTTGTAGGAGTACACTAGGTTTTTAATAAATGCATAATTTTATTTTTTCGTTAATTTTTTTTTTCTATTTTATTTGGAGACACCAAATTCACTAGACGCTACTTCTGTACATGACGTTCAAAACAGTGAAGGAAAACTTCAATTTCTATTACAGAATTTTGCAAAGCATAGTTTAAAGAAGCAGTACTTTTTACCTTTTGGTTTACAAAATTAACATTTCTTTAAAGAGTTGAGCCTCTTATTATGATTTCGATCAAAACGAGAATGTAATAAGGCATTAGAAGACACAATAATATCTTATCTTATCTTATATAATACAGACGTTACTTCAAAAAAGAAGATGATTACGTCCTACGCGTCATGCATTTAGTCATGCATATTAACCAATGATTTAAATTCCGCAAAGTCACTGGTTTTCCTGGCTAGCTCAGGCAACCCATGCCATGCTCTAATAGCACTAGGAAAGATGGAGTATTTGTACAAATTTGTCCTAGCATATGGGACGAGGAATGTGCCTTTGATAGACAAATAACAAGAATATAAATTGAAAATAAATTTCTGAAATATTCAGTTTCTAATAAGAACTACATAACGTTGAATTTCTAAAGGAATCAGACTAAGGTGCTTTACGAAGAACTGTCAACGAAAAGAAAGTTTTCCCACTACATCTCTACAGGGCCGGTCTTAGACCACTGCAACCTATGCGGCCGCAGTGGGCCCCGCACTTTCATAGGCCCCGCGCAAATTGTAGGTGTAAATTATTAAATTAAACCATCTTAACTTATCATTAAAGGGTTCATGGAATTCTCATGAAATTGCAAAATATACGAAAAAGTCATGAAAATCTCCTGAAATTATTAAAATCTTCTAAAAACTGATGCAAATCTCCTTAAAAATAGACAAAATTGTCATTCAAAATGGACAACACCAATCCTACTTGCGATTAAAAAAAAAAACGGCATTGTCAGCTTTCATTTAATAAAAATGTAATAATAAGGCGAATTTTAACCAAAACAAGAAGTTCAAATACTTAATTTACTTTAATAGTCACTGGCATTTAACTATATATCTTAATCTATCTCGACCTCTTAATTAAAAAAAAACAAAACAAAAGCGATATTTTGCTAGTCGATAGTAAATCTAAAAGGCAGATCTGAATGTTTATCGGCTTTTAGTTGGAAAACTACTATCTACTACAGATGGTTCGTAAAGTTAATTTGACAGTGATTTTGTACTTAGTAAAGAATGAATAAAATGCAAAGACGAATTTATTTTCTAATACAAAATCTAAATTTTCACTTATTATCCTTATCACAACCTAGAATGGGCCCCGCGCAATCCGTTTCGCATAGGGCCCCGCATTCTGTAGGACCGGCCCTGCATCTCTAGATAAACAATCAAATCGTTCTGAAGGTTTTTGATGCCATTTTCTTTGGTGATCTAACAATTAGACTGATCATTCATAATGAAGATTATTATTTATAGGATTATCATCATCATTGCCTATCATATCCGTCAGGTAGGAGAAAGTAGGTGTTACTTTTATTGGTATCAATAACTTTGTATATAAACAATTAGCATATACACGGGATAAAACAAGTTAGACATTACATAAATAGTTTGCACAAAAGCTGGCGCTCGAAATAAGCCAAGACTTTTGTATAGATGTCTACGTAATCCTAATTCACTCGATATCTATGTGTACGTACCAGACCACATACCAGACACAGAAATCCTAAAGATGTCCAACATGCGCAGTATTAATGCGAAAGTAAAAAGGTCACAACTTCGATGGGAGGGACATGTAGTCAGACAATCGCCTTCCCAAGCTACTTCTGTACGGGGAGTTGTGTGCAGGAAAGCGCTCCCAGGGAGGCCAATACAAGTGCTATAAAGACACTCTCAAGAGCTCCTTCAAGCCATGAGATATCGACATTCACGGCTGGGAAGCACTAGCTCTCGATCGCCCCTCTCGGCGAGAAGTTGTGAGTCTCGGAGTCTCAAGATTTGAAGCAAGAAGAGTAGCCAGGGTGAAAGAGCGCCGAACCAACAAAAAGCTGAGAGAAGAAGCAGACCTATCAGCAACTGACCTAACCCACCCATGCCACGTATGCGGTCGGCATAATTTGTCCAGAAAAGGTGAAAACATTCAAAGAAATAATGTTAACTAGGAACACTGTGGCAGATAGAATAAATGACATGTCAGTCAGATTGCGTGAACTATTAACCCTTAAAACGCGTGTGGTAGTTTAGCCTCTAAACATCACAATTGTGTATGCACTCATTGTAAAACAGTTCAGCACTTTAAGGGTTAAAGAACAAAATAGTTGATTTTGAATTCTTTTCATTGGCTCTCGATGAGTCAACTGATGTAACGGGTGTAGCACAGTTAGCTTTATTCATAAGGGCTTTTGACAAGAATTAAGAGATACACGAGGAACTACTTGAGATCTGTTCTATGCATAACACCACAACAAGCAAGGATGTTTTTGAGGATAAGAAGAAGTGTACTAAAATAAAATGAGAAAAATAGTTATTCAGTAGTTTGCATTTAAATTGATTTCCTTTATTAAAAAAATGTCATTTAAAACTGAAACTTTCTTTTGCGATTCAGGACACCGTTATAAATTATTTATGGACCAGGGCAGTAGATCTCAATTCTATTTGAGTGTATATCCTTGGAAAATATCTTAAGAAACCGTCGCTGAATGTTATAACATACGTACAATGTGATGGAGAAAAACGTCTAGAGATACTCGCGATCGAGATACCAGGTCTATAAATAGTTCCGGATTTAAAGTTTAATAACAAGATTGTGAACTCGGAGAGAAACACAAATTGTAAACTATGAAAGCAAGTCGTGTTTTGAACCTCACTGGCTTTAGCTTTATACAAATATATACAATAGTGAAAATACAACAGTATTAACATAATATCAAACTTTTTCTTTATTACAAAATATTATCATATATTTATATATAAAAAAATAGGTATATAATAACATAAAAAAAAGTCCAAATACTCAATGCCAGATATTGGGCTATCTATGTTGACTACAACTCTACTCCAATAGAGATATACATTAGGTTTAGGTAAAACGAAGAATACTAAACTATTTGAAACCATTTGTTACGGTTTTCTTATTCTACAATAATAATAATAATAATAATAATAATAATAATAATAACACATATGGTGGACAGTGCAGTGAAAAATACAGCTGTTTCTTAAGACCCTTTATTTCCTCTAAACTCCGACACCGTCGTTGACTTGTAGAATCAAAGTGCTGGTAGACAGCTAAACCGCTGCAGTCGTATTATGTCTTAACTTGTAAAACTTGAAATAACCTGAATAAGTTCTAAGTCAGGGGTTCTCAACCTGTGGGTCGCGATCCCTTTGGGGGTCGATTGACGATTTGCCAGGGGGTCGCCTAAGACCATCGAAAATATAGATATATTGTCTATTCTTCTACTGCCGTATGTGTGTGTGTGTGGGGGGGGGGGGTCGCGGCAGATCGACGGATTGTAAAAAGGGGTCGCCGAGCATAAAAGGTTGAGAACCGCTGTAATCTAAGTGGACAATACTATATATTACGTCTTTTACAATATAGACAAATTTGAACTTGAGATGAAAAAAAATAAATGTAGTAAACTTTAGGAATTAATAAAAATGGTATTTTGAACAAAGAAAACCCCAACAAACTAACTCACTACAAAAACACGTCTTTTCAGTCTGACAATCTGGAGTCGTCTGTCCTCTTCAAGACAGCTGACTACAATGACGCTTATCTGGCATCATTTACAACCAATCGCTAACTTCTTCCCACCGTCACCATAGAAACACACACAATGCATAGTGGGATATAGTGTCATTAGTGTAATAGAAGAGAGCACCTGGTGGCATGCGGCTTCCGGTCACTTTCAAAAGCCGCGGGATACACATTTGAGACCAAAAGAAAATCCGCTGCCGAGGACAGACGCAGACGACAAAAAGGAAATCTTAATCGACCAAAGGCGACAAATGGTTATGCTTGAAACGGTTGTGGCAAAATATGTAGTTCACAGCTGGGGCTGCGTTGCAACAGGAAATACTGCATTCCTCATAAATTTTTGGACTTGAAGACAAGCCTTATTTTTATTATTATTATTATAAAATATCCATTTACACTATTGTATGCTCACCATTAATTAGTTACAGAACCTTTCAATAAAAAAGAAGTCACTCGATTATTAGCATAAGGGTAACAATACACATCCTACAAAAAACAGAAGATAATTAGATCCCACGCAGTTCATGTATCAATCTAGTTACAGATTTGAGTTATTGCGCTCCCTACAATTGAAGGAATATGGAATTACGAAATACATTTATATTTTTAATATAATATAAGTATAAAAACATTTTTAACGTCAGCTAAAATTGTTATTAACGATTTAGAAAAAAACAACAAAAGTCTTATTAAAACGGCAAGAAATGTTTATTTTCAAAAACTTTCTGACATCATAGTCAGTGTGAAGGGAGATATTGAAACTGTCATCAGAGATTTAACAATCTAGAACTAAACCAATGACTGATAATGAGGGTGTAACTGGTCGAGCACAACGACCAACAGCTTTTACTTTCTCATACTAATGCCCGTAACTAAATTCTCCTTTAAAAACAATACCAACCATCAAGTGAGATTCAAAATCAGGAATAACTCCACCACAACGCCCTCTCCTCCCGCCCCATCCCCCGCAAAAAAACAACAAAAAACAAAAACAGTAGATCTATTTTTACTGTAATATAACATTCATAAAGTCTCTACCATCAATACAAACATACGATCCAACAAGCAAGCAGAATGAAACGAAGCGAAACTTATTTATATCTCTGACTGTGCCAGAACAAAGTTGCAACTCACAATACTCAGGTACAATTCGAGCCAGAAATGAGTTGCCTGATAAGACAAATAAAATCAATCTCTCGGCAGCATTTTAATTTTCTACATCAACATGAACGCTCGACATTAAAAAATGCATTGAGCATTGTCATGTAAAATTTGTTAATGTTAGTAAAGACTACATATATTGCCGAAGCTTTTTATGAATGATATAACTTCAGGTTAGATTGCTATGGCCTACGAGACTCAATAGCGTACAAAGTTCATGTGTCTACGAGGAATCAACTCTTTTGTGGTAAATGATTTTTAAATACTAGAACTGTTTTTGGTATCCTGATTACATTTTCACAAGAACCGCTCGGATGTAAGCTCGAGAGGGAGAAACTTTCATAACCAAAATATGTATTTTTAATCTGCAGGAAAGAGAACGATTATATCCAAAGCAAACTACATAGATTTAGCTCACTCTGGTATCAATAATAATCTGGTAATTTCCTATTTTTAAGTCTTTGGGTTAGATCGACATTACGCTGTAAACATTATTCCTGAAAAAAAAATGGAATAACAAATATCATGATCTTAACGATTTTGTAAATAAATAAAAAATCTATTTAAGCTTATCAAAAGAAACAGTAGAATTAAAAAAGATACATCTTAATAAAATTATATAAAGAAAAATGCAGACATTGACATTTTTTTCTTAATATATAGCCGCTTGCTTTTAGCATTATGATTCTCCCAGCCACCAGGTTTGAAAGGGGAACTTTACTTCTCCCAGCCACAAGGTCTGAAAGGGGAACTTTACTTCTCCCAGCCACAAGGTCTGAAAGAGGAATTTACTTCTCCCAGCCACAAGGTATGAAAGGGGAACTTTACATCTCCCAGCCACAAGGTATGAAAGGGGAACTTTACATCTCCCAGCCGAAAGGTCTGAAAGGGAACTTTACTTCTCCCAGCCAAAAGGTCTGAAAGGGGAACTTTACTTCTCACAGCCACAAGGTCTAAAAGAGGAATTTACTTCTCCCAGCCACAAGGTATGAAAGGGGAACTTTACATCTCCCAGCCGAACGGTCTGAAAGGGAACTTTACTTCTCCCAGCCACAAGGTCGGAAAGGGGAACTTTACTTCTCCCAGCCACAAGGTATGAAAGGGGAACTTTACTTCTCCCAGCCACCAGGTATGAAAAGGGAACTTTACTTCTCCCAGCCACCAGGTATGAAAGGGGAACTTTACTTCTCCCAGCCACAAGGTCTGAAAGGGGAACTTTACATCTCCCAGCTGAAAGGTCTTAAAGGGAACTTTACTTCTCCCAGCCACAAGGTCTGAAAGGGGAACTTTACTTCTCCCAGCCATAAGGTCTGAAAGGGAACTTTACTACTCCCAACCACAAAGTCTGAAAGAGGAACTTTACTTCTCCCAACCACAAGGTTTGAAAGGGGAACTTTACTTCTCCCAGCCACAAGGTCTGAAAGGGGAACTTTACTACTCCCAACCACAAAGTCTGAAAGAGGAACTTTACATCTCCCAACCACAAGGTCTGAAAGGGGAACTTTACTTCTCCCAAACACAAAGTCTGAAAGGGGAACTTTACTTCTGCCAGATACAAGGTCTGAAAGGAGAACTTTACTTCTCCCAACCACAAAGTCTGAAAGGGGAACTTTACTTCTGCCAGATAAAGGTCTGAAAGGAGAACTTTACTTCTCCCAACCACAAAGTCTGAAAAGGGAACTTCCAGCTACAAGGTCTGAAAGGGGAACTTTACTTTTCCCAGCTACAAGGTCTAAAAGGGGAACTTCCAGCTACAAGGTCTGAAAGGGGAACTTTACTTCTCCCAACCACAAGATCTGAAAGGGGAACTTTACTTCTCCCAGCCCACAGTATTAAAATATGTCTAAAGTAAAGTCTCCAGCTCTGATTTGTTAAGTTTAAGCTTAACTTGAAGACTACCAAGACATTACAACCAATAACTAAAGTAACGAATGAAGTCTCAAAGATGACCAACCTGCAACTGCCCCTGTGACGTAGTTGGTCATGTTGCCGGCTATGAATGCACTCATCACCAAGGAGATAATGTCATCTTTTCTTTTGGGGCACATAGGAATCAGAGTGCCCAGGCAAAATCCTATAGCTGGAAAGGCTGAGAGGCCACATAGTGCATAGGTACTGATCACCTCTGACCTCTCCTGAAAACAACAGAGGAAATGGTCTATTGAATTGAAAACTAAATGGAAATAGATAGATTATGTGGATACATTACAATTTTACTGTATGCACGACGTTTGAACATTACTTAATATATTCAAAACCTTTGAATCAACATCACTTATTTTATCAAGGCATTTGTACCAACATCATATATATTCTAAAAAGGCATCTGTAACGTCACATATTAGGATGGCTGCCTGGTCGTGCGGTTTGCGTGCTGGACTGTCTTTCGGAATTATCTATGCTCCCGGGGTCAAACCTTACCCACTCCCATCCCCGTCGTCCTGCGGGAGGTTTGGGCTAGGAAGTAAATTATCTTCAACTCTGAAGGAACATTCGACAAATGTAAAACATATTCTAACAAGGCTTTGTATGAACATATCATATTGTATTAGGTATCTGTAGAAACATCACACATTGTATCAAGGCATCAACAACATTACATATTCAATCACTGCCATTATAGAATCACATATATTATTAAGGCTCGTGTGCAGGGATATTAAAAGGTCCATGGTGTGACATCTCGTCATGGATCATGTAAGCTACCTAAGCTTGTTACATTTCAACATCTGTCATGTTACATATCTGAAGCTACTCTAACGATGGGATTGTGTAGACCATACGATGGGATTGTGTAGACCATACGGTGGGATTGTGTAGACCATGCGGTGGGATTGTGTAGACCATACGGTGGGATTGTGTTGACCATACGGTGGGATTGTGTAGACCATACGATGGGATTGTGTAGACCATACGATGGGATTGTGTAGACCATACGATGGGATTGTGTAGACCATACGATGGGATTGTGTAGACCTTACGATGGGATTGTGTAGACCATACGATGGGATTGTGTAGACCATACGATGGGATTGTGTAGACCATACGATGGGATTGTGTAGACCATACGATGGGATTGTGTAGACCATACGATGGGATTGTGTAGACCATACGATGGGATTGTGTAGACCTTACGATGGGATTGTGTAGACCATACGATGGGATTGTGTAGACCATACGATGGGATTGTGTAGACCATACGGTGGGATTGTGTAGACCATACGGTGGGATTGTGTAGACCATACGATGGGATTGTGTAGACCATACGGTGGGATTGTGTAGACCATACGGTGGGATTGTGCAGACCATACGATGGGATTGTGTAGACCATACGATGGGATTGTGCAGACCATACGATGGGATTGTGTAGACCATACGATGGGATTGTGTAGACCATACGATGGGATTGTGTAGACCATACGATGGGATTGTGTAGACCATACGATGGGATTGTGTAGACCATACGATGGGATTGTGTAGACCATACGATGGGATTGTGTAGACCATACGATGGGATTGTGTAGACCATACGATGGGATTGTGTAGACCATACGATGGGATTGTGTAGACCATACGATGGGATTGTGTAGACCATACGATGGGATTGTGTAGACCTTACGATGGGATTGTGTAGACCATACGATGGGATTGTGTAGACCATACGATGGGATTGTGTAGACCATACGGTGGGATTGTGTAGACCATACGGTGGGATTGTGTAGACCATACGATGGGATTGTGTAGACCATACGGTGGGATTGTGTAGACCATACGATGGGATTGTGCAGACCATACGATGGGATTGTGTAGACCATACGATGGGATTGTGCAGACCATACGATGGGATTGTGTAGACCATACGATGGGATTGTGTAGACCATACGATGGGATTGTGTAGACCATACGATGGGATTGTGTAGACCATACGATGGGATTGTGTAGACCATACGATGGGATTGTGTAGACCATACGATGGGATTGTGTAGACCATACGATGGGATTGTGTAGACCATACGATGGGATTGTGTAGACCATACGATGGGATTGTGTAGACCATACGATGGGATTGTGTAGACCATACGATGGGATTGTGTAGACCTTACGATGGGATTGTGTAGACCATACGATGGGATTGTGTAGACCATACGATGGGATTGTGTAGACCATACGGTGGGATTGTGTAGACAATACGGTGGGATTGTGTAGACCATACGGTGGGATTGTGTAGACCATACGGTGGGATTGTGTAGACCATACGATGGGATTGTGTAGACCATACGATGGGATTGTGTAGACCATACGATGGGATTGTGTAGACCATACGATGGGATTGTGTAGACCATACGATGGGATTGTGTAGACCATACGATGGGATTGTGTAGACCATACGATGGGATTGTGTAGACCATACGATGGGATTGTGTAGACCATACGATGGGATTGTGTAGACCATACGATGGGATTGTGTAGACCATACGATGGGATTGTGTAGACCATACGATGGGATTGTGTAGACCATACGATGGGATTGTGTAGACCATACGATGGGATTGTGTAGACCATACGATGGGATTGTGTAGACCATACGATGGGATTGTGTAGACCATACGATGGGATTGTGTAGACCATACGATGGGATTGTGTAGACCATACGATGGGATTGTTTAGACCATACGGTGGGATTGTGTAGACCATACGGTGGGATTGTGTAGACCATACGATGGGATTGTGTAGACCATACGATGGGATTGTGTAGACCATACGATGGGATTGTGTAGACCATACGGTGGGATTGTGCAGACCATACGATGGGATTGTGTAGACCATACGATGGGATTGTGTAGACCATACGATGGGATTGTGTAGACCATACGATGGGATTGTGTAGACCATACGATGGGATTGTGTAGACCATACGATGGGATTGTGTAGACCATACGATGGGATTGTGTAGACCATACGATGGGATTGTGTAGACCTTACGATGGGATTGTGTAGACCATACGATGGGATTGTGTAGACCATACGATGGGATTGTGTAGACCATACGATGGGATTGTGTAGACCATACGATGGGATTGTGTAGACCATACGATGGGATTGTGTAGACCATACGATGGGATTGTGTAGACCATACGATGGGATTGTGTAGACCATACGATGGGATTGTGTAGACCATACGATGGGATTGTGTAGACCATACGATGGGATTGTGTAGACCATACGATGGGATTGTGTAGACCTTACGATGGGATTGTGTAGACCATACGATGGGATTGTGTAGACCATACGATGGGATTGTGTAGACCATACGGTGGGATTGTGTAGACCATACGGTGGGATTGTGTAGACCATACGGTGGGATTGTGTAGACCATACGGTGGGATTGTGTAGACCATACGATGGGATTGTGTAGACCATACGATGGGATTGTGTAGACCATACGATGGGATTGTGTAGACCATACGATGGGATTGTGTAGACCATACGATGGGATTGTGTAGACCATACGATGGGATTGTGTAGACCATACGATGGGATTGTGTAGACCATACGATGGGATTGTGTAGACCATACGATGGGATTGTGTAGACCATACGATGGGATTGTGTAGACCATACGATGGGATTGTGTAGACCATACGATGGGATTGTGTAGACCATACGATGGGATTGTGTAGACCATACGATGGGATTGTGTAGACCATACGATGGGATTGTGTAGACCATACGATGGGATTGTGTAGACCATACGATGGGATTGTGTAGACCATACGATGGGATTGTGTAGACCATACGATGGGATTGTGTAGACCATACGATGGGATTGTGTAGACCATACGATGGGATTGTGTAGACCATACGGTGGGATTGTGTAGACTATACGATGGGATTGTGTAGACCATACGATGGGATTGTGTAGACCATACGATGGGATTGTGTAGACCATACGGTGGGATTGTGCAGACCATACGATGGGATTGTGTAGACCATACGATGGGATTGTGTAGACCATACGATGGGATTGTGTAGACCATACGATGGGATTGTGTAGACCATACGATGGGATTGTGTAGACCATACGATGGGATTGTGTAGACCATACGATGGGATTGTGTAGACCTTACGATGGGATTGTGTAGACCATACGATGGGATTGTGTAGACCATACGATGCTGCTGCTTAGATTAGAGTTGAGATGTCATGTTAACGTTGTGTATGTCTTTTATTGAAGACCACCGGCAGACAATCGTTATGCCTGCGCTAATTGTGAGAAAATATGTAGGCCGCAGCTGGGGCTCTGTAGCCACGGGAAATACTGCATTTCTCATTAATCTTCGGGCTCAAAGACAAGCCTTAGTATTATTATTATGTATGATCACTCAAACAACATTGTAATGCCAAAGATATTAATTTTAAATATAAGTTTAAACAGGAATACGTTTTAAAATAATTACAATTTTTCAAGAACTTAACACCACTATAATGATGAAAACTCGTTATAAATAAACAATACAATATAATTTTAATGTACAGACTATCATTACCAAAGACCCGAAACAGTTAATGCATCCTCTACAATCTGCGTCTTTCTACCTTTTTTAAAACCATCTAAGCTATGATTTGCGAGTATGGACAATTTTAATGTAGTCGAAGTTTTAAATAACAAATGTAAAGATCTTCTTGCTGCGTAAATACTCCATGTTCTTGAAATACACCAGCGACCAACTAAAAACAAGGTATTTTTAAACATACGACTTTGACGCGTTGATTACGAGACAGCTACCGACGCCCCAGTTTTTACGTCATTTCAGCTACCACATAAGCTACCACATAAGCTACCTTGTAGCAACAAAACGTTGGGTAAGACTTATGTCAAAACATCACGACGTTTACTCCCCACCCCCCCGCCCCTATTCAACAACCTTAATAACAAATCATTTCAGGCTATGTTCAGGTAAGGTTTAGATATCAGATTTCCAAGAAAAAAAAAAAATAGTGGAGAAAAGGGGAGGTAAAAAGCCAGGCCAACCTGGTCCCGATCTGCCAACAGCTACCAGGACAGCCCCACAACTTAAGTTCATTGAAAATACTTAAAAAGTTGACAGCATGTCTTTTGTGTCATAATTTACATTCTGTTTTGTTTTCCTTTTAATAGATTGAAAGCTGTCAACGTCCTGTAATTGTTCAGGCTGAGTCAACACTAACTCTGCATTTAACTTACCGACATAAAACCTTTATAGAGTGTGGTGTTGGTCTCCGTTAGGATGACGTCTTCACCCGACACGTACCACGAAGCATTGGAGTTGCTGGCGTAGCTTTCGAAAACATGACGATTCTAGATAAAACAAGCAAAGTATTTTTTAAAATCCTTTAAAAAAAAAAGAAAAACAAAGATTATCAAGGGAAAGAACTTCGCACTTTATAGATGTGTCTCTCAAAATGTAGATACCAAACAAAATAATTAAATACCAATAAATTGCCAAATTTGTTATTTTTAATAGATTAATGTCATTTAAGGTACAATAAAATTTAGTTTAAAGTTTCAACTTGATAATGGGTATGGTAGAAATAACGTTTTCAATAATGCAAGGAGCTGAAACTCTACAAATTCAGCTCTATCTGTGAATACTTAAGAAATAACTTACATTGTTATTCCTGGATCCGCCCACAATAGTAACAATAAATTGACTAATCTGTTATTTTTTATTATGAATTCATGTCTTGTTCATGCCAATGAATAATAGTGCAAAGTTTCAACCTGATCCGATAACGGGTGTGGGAGAAATAACTTGTACCAACTTTTTTTCCAGTCAAATAGACAGAGTAAGTTGATATAAGTTTTGTAATACAAATAGGTAAACTGGCCAGGTCACTCACTTTAATCATTAGTCCTAAATCTGCGTAGGCAACGAAAGGCGTCGCCATAAATTTCACCCCCATCAGAGATCCGATTCTGCCACTGTCCTCTGGGTCGATGCCCATGAGAAAAGTTATCGGGTAGAGTAGGTATGCACACAGGAACTAAAAGAAATGCAAAGTAAGGAAACCATAAAAGAATACACAGTAAGATGCCATAATAAAAATTAAAAAATAAAACTAAGATTATAACACACCGAAAGCCTTTACTTAAGGAGGTTGGTCGTTGTGCTGGCCACATGTCATCCTCGTTAGCCGTGGGCCATAGAAACAAAAGTCATTTATATCATCTGCCCTGTAGATCGCACGGCCTGAATGGGGAGCTTTTTTTTTACTTGCATATTCTAATGCAACGTAAATAAGATGTCAATTTCAAATCCGAAGTAAAATGATGTCATAATTAAATTTAAATAGAAGGATGTCATATTCTGACATGTCATATCTCATTTCAGTGTAATATGATTCTTATAAGTGAGATAAACATTTAATTAATTTAGTGTATTGGAGATAAAATGCAGCTTACATCAAAGGTCATTCCCTGGACTCCAGCCCTCTCACCAAGCCAGACCAAAGTGGCGTTGGTCAAGTTTAAAATGGACACAAAGGCCATCATGTTGACCATAATCGCCGCTACCAGCTTCGTGGAGAATGCTGCACCGTCTGAAGCTGCTTGAACCAGAGTTTTAGGAGAGCTGCAGACAAGGGAAATAATCAGTAGACATTCTAATACACATTAAATATAAGCATTACAATAAATTTTAAACGGTCTTTGTCTATTTTAGATTTTTAAAGATTTTCTAGATTTAAACAATAAAATAGATAAAGAAGATAAAGCTATATAGCGAAACGAAGGAGTCAAATAGGATCGTAAAAAAAAAATAATATAAAAGAAGCCTAAAAAATTAATTTGTTTAAGAAGAAAGCTTATACGAAGTGTAATTATATCAATTAGCTTGGGTAATTCATGTAATTAAATTTGTAATAGATCTAGACCAATAGCAATAAATCTGTGCGATTAATACTATTTTTACCAATTGTTTTTGTTTAGCGTTACCAAATGCTTTTAGCTTTTTCAGTACGCTAAGATTCTATCACTTACCTGGACCAGTTGGGAAAAATGTGGGGCAGTGGATGGGTGAATTTTACTGTGATTGGTTTTTAAAAGCATTTACTCAAAACAAAAATTCGATCTCATTGCCCACACCTCCTAAAGCCGACATTCTAACCGCTCTGTTAGGGAAGTGACTATGAGTATAAAACACTGTATAGTTATGTATTGTTTGTTTCAAAGTTACTTTAAAGCGGCGACCCATAAATGGAATAACTCTGTTTTTATCATTACTTTAGTCAAGTACTATTTCTTTTCCTTATTCAAAATACCAAACAAAATATTTAATTACCAATAATTAATAAACTAGTTGGTTCATTTTTTTTTATTGATTCTTGTATTGTCAAGTAATTGTGTAAAATTTCAGTTTGATCCAAGATTATATATTGGATAAATAACGTGTACAAACGTTTTACCAGACAAACAGACAAACAGGCAGACAGACAAAGAGACTAAGTTGATATAAGGTTTGTAATGAAATAAAAAGCACACCGCCGCGGACGCTGTATTTAATAATTATTAGAAATTTACCAACTTAGAAGAAATTTGATAATACGATTATGAAGAAGTGGATAAAAATAATCACTTTTAAAAAACCCATAGGTACGATAAGTATCCAGTGACAAATATATTTAGGCGAATCAGACTACATCGATGTTATGAAAACATTCTTGTGATATTATGTAAATATATAAAAGTAAGATAGAAGAGACTACTTTTATTTTTTTAAAGTAAAGCTTATGGTGAGTGAAATAGCATTTTGAATAAAGTATTCCATTATTTGTTATAGATCTAGAGTCTAGACTAACAATATTAAATTTGTGCCGTTGGAAATATTTGTATTATTATTATTTTTTTATCTTAACACTCTTGCATTCAGGAATCGCCTGGCGTACCTAAGACAGCTTACGACAGTTCCGCTCTTGTTGCATCATTCACATTGTATAGCCACCAACCAATCGCTAACTTCTTCTCACCGTCACCATAGAAACAACACACACACACGAACACACTCTGTAACACACGGTTCTATCACATTCAACAGCAGGGGCGAACTGGCTATAAGGGCATTCGGGCAAATGCTCAGTAGGCCGGTGTCCAATAGGGCCATGGAAAGGGCTGCATGAATGCCAGTAAATTGTTTTAATATTTATAATATTCTCTTTCAAAGCAACACTTTGAGCGTCGTCATTTGAAAAAAAAAAGGGGGACAGGTAGGTCTATGATTGGACGTCCATTATGTGGCATACAATTTGTGTGTCTGATTGTATAGAAATGCCAAAGCCGATTTTGACACCCAGTCCGCCCCTACTCAACGCTGATGCGGCATGAGACACCTATGTTGCCCCTCAGGTTGGTCAAGAATTACTTACTTCTCGTCTCTTGCCCTTATGTCCTTCTGTGTGTCCAGGTCAACAGTCTCCATCTCTGGGTACATGAGTTTGGAGATTGCCAGCGCTGCAGGAGCGGAGATAATGGCGGCTGTCAACAGATGACTTGCTGGGGCCTGGCCAATATACTTAAGTCTTATTAAGGTTATATAGACAAAAACACTTAGGGCTTAATTAAGGTGATGCAGACCAAAACACTTAAGTGTTACTAAGGTGATGTAGACCAATAGATATAGGTTTTATTAAGGTGATATAGACCGATATAGGTTTTATTAAGGTGATTTAGACCGATATAGGTTTTATTAAGGTGATATAGACCGATATAGGTTTTATTAAGGTGATTTAGACCGATATAGGTTTTATTAAAGTGATATAGACCGATATAGGTTTTTATTAAGGTGATATAGACCGATATAGGTTTTATTAAGGTGATATAGACCGATATAGGTCTTATCAAGGTGATATAGACCGATATAGGTTTTATTAAGGTGATATAGACCGATAGAAAATAGAAGACTTAGATCTTCTGTAGGTGATAGAGACCAACATACTTCAGTTTATATTTTTAGCAACAGTAATCAATAAATATTCTTGGTAACCATGCATTTTAAACATGCAAAGATTGATATATTAATTTGTCTCTATATTTATTCTACATATAACAAGCTATCATAATAATGGTAGTGAAGTTAAATGAAGTTTGATAGAAGAGGTGTATTAGTAACGTAAGATACATGAAAATGATATATGCGACTACACTTAGGGAAACAGGTGCATCAAACTGTAATATTGATATAAACAGTTAATTAAAATATCTTAGACGGTCAATGTCTATATTGAATCTCAGAGGCGGCGAGTGGGGCAACCGACCTAGCCCCTTCGCCTTTTTGGGGCCCTTCCATAAAAATAGTATTTTATCACTCTCAGCCCATTGTATAAATATACTCTGGCTCCATGCATTTCCAAGACCGCCTGTGGTCTGAAGCGACAGAGCGAGTTATTTCAAACTTAATAGAAAGTTCTTATGTTGATTTGTAAGAACTTTTTTTTTATTACAATGTCGCTAGTCTATTATACGTGAGAAGATCTAATGTGATTATTTTGCAATGGATATTGTAAGAGACACCAATGTTTTACAATATAAAATCTAGAAGTTATTTCCCTTATTCGATATTAAACAAAATAATTAATTACCAGTTTAAGTTGACTAATTGGTTATCTTTTTAATTAATTCATGTCTAGCTAGATACAATAAATTATTGTTTATAGTTTCGACTTGATCCGACAATAGGTGTGGACGAAATAAACTGTTCAATTACCTGAAGGGAACAAACCCTACATATTTAGGCTAATTTAGACCTATCTTTGAATACTGTAGAGACTTTCTCCCTTGTTGGTATGAAACAAATAGTTAATTAAAAGTAATTTATTGACTAATTATTTAAATTTTGATTTAACTTATGTTTATGTCAGACAGACAGACAGACAGAGTGAGTAATATAAGCTTTGTGAAAAGCTTTTGCATTCAGCCAGAACGATCATTAGATTGGGAGAGAGACAAACACAAGAGACGGAGAGTCTTGAGACAAGAGTCAGTAAGAGAGTCAGTAAGAGAGTCAGTAAGAGAGTCAGAAAGAGAGTCAGAAAGAGAGTCAGTAAGAGAGTCAGTTAGAGAGTAAGAGAGTCAGTAAGAGAGTCAGTAAGAGAGTCAGTAAGAGAGTCAGTAAGAGAGTTAGTTAGAGAGTCAGTAAGAGAGTCAGTAAGAGTCAGTAAGAGAGTCAGTAAGAGAGTCAGTAAGAGAGTCAGTAAGAGAATCAGTAAGAGAGTCAGTAAGAGAATCAGTAAGAGAGTCAGAAAGAAAGTCAGTAAGAGAGTCAGTAAGAGAATCAGTAAGAGAGTCAGTAAGAGAATCAGTAAAAGAGTCAGTAAGAGAGTCAGTATGAGAATCAGTAAGAGAGTCAGTAAGAGAGTCAGTAAGAGAGTCAGTAAGAGAGCCAGTAAGAAAGTCAATGACATATTCCGTAAGTCAAACAGGAATATATGCTAATACTTACCCCAGATTTGATAAACATGGCCATAAAAGCCCCGGATATACTGGAAAACCCACAAGTCATGACAGCGTGGAGTTCCGACTTTGTTATGGTGGGTAGGTAGGGGCGGATAAACAGCGGGGCTTCGGACTGAAATTAGAAACGGGAACCTTTTTTTAAATTTTTTTTTTATAAACATTGTCTATTTTTTTATTTTTAAAGAGCAATATAATAAACTGAATAACAAAATTACAAGTGAAATGAATTAAAAAGCTGCTAAAAACTGAGTTTACTGGCATCTATGGAGCACATAATTCTGTAAACGATGTTTAAACTTACCAGACCAATGAAGATGTTGGCGGCCGATACAACCGACTCTACTGGACCAGTGTTCAGACACATTGATATTGCTCGGCCTAGTTTTAAGACAACGAGCTCTAACACACCGTAGTAGTCAAGTACAAATATACAAGAGTTGAAGAACACTATCACACCAGCGGACTGAAACAGAGAATAAGACAGTTAACTATCAACAAATCTTCACGCTTTACTAGTGGTATTATGTAGTGAACTGAGGAAATAGTAAAATTACGCCCAAATGCATACAATTTTTAGTTACATTTGTAGACTAAAAAAAAAAGTATAAATATAACATAGGATATTAAATTGTTCTCTTTCGTTTATACGTTTTAAAAGCACGTTTTCTTATTCCGTATGCTAGGAATAATTTGTACAAGTGATCCATCTACCATAGCACTATTACAGCCTAGAGCGGTAAAACTAAAAACTTAGTTTCAGTCTCTAGCACACCACGGCTAGATTTACCAATGCATACACATAGGACGTAGTTATATTCTCTTTTGAATGAACGTCTGTAATAAATAAGATAAGATAAGTGGATACAAAATTTCTGAGACGTGGAAGCAAGATTCACAGTAGTAAAAGTTTTGGAACTATCCAAAAAGTTCTGCGCTGCTTTAAATTCTGAATAAAAAAGGTTATCATGTGTTTTCAGGTGTGTTCAAATGTGTTTACATGTGTTCAAATGTGTTTACATGTGTTTTTATACGTGTAGAAGTGTGCCTGTTTGTAGAACGCAAGGTTAAAAAGTATTAAAAGAGGTAACGATTTCAGAACTGGGTTATTATCGACGTGAACTTTTCTTGTCTCTATAATACATGCATAGAGAACAATAGTATCCCGAAAGTCATCCTCTACGGACAACTCGCGACTGGCTCAAGAAAAACTGGTTGCCCCCACCTCCGTTACATAGATGTAATAAGACCTCAAATCAGTGAACATCAATACTGACCATTGGGAAGACATAGCTCTAGACCGCACCAAATGGAGAGAGACAGTGACCGAAAAACCTATGGACAGTGAAAGAACATGGGTCTCAGCTCAGGAAGAAAATCGTACGATTCAGAAAAATGGCCAGCTCCTCTACCACCGAAGCAAGAGCCACCTTAACCTGCGCTATTTGTGGACGGGAGTGTCTCTCCAAAATAGGGCTCCACAGCCACATGAGGAAGTGTGCTCTGAGATGAACCAGAGTCGTTCTACGACTGAAGGAGGCCAACTAACTAAGTGCACGCAGTTAACATAAACATGGGGACGGGGTAAACTATGCCCCTTCTTTCCTCCACCACCCGGGAGGGTTAGAGAAAACAGATGCCGCCAATGAGAAGGAAAAGTGACCCCTCCCCCACCACCAAAAAAAAAAGTTATTAAAAAAACATGACATCGAAAATATCATACTTTCGTTTTTTACACTTTGCAACTTTGTAGCCTGGGCTCTGCTAAAATCTGGCAAACAAGATACATATTTAAAGCTATTAATATCTCTGCAAAATACTTACATAGCTGAAACCTAGTTCCCTACTTTCAGATCATGTGGTCTATACGGCAGATGATATAAAGGTCCAACGGTTAAAGAGGGTATCATGTGGCCAGCACAACGACCAACAGCCTTTACTTTCTTCAAACTAATGTCAGGTACATATAAGAGCTGGATGCACTCAGAGAAGCTCTTTACATCCCGAAATTTAAAATTCCAGTCTTCACCTGGATTCGAACCTGGGAACCTCCGATTCTGCAGCCAAGTGTTTTACCGCTCAGCCACCGCGCTCCCTAGCTGAAGTCTAAGCAACACTAACTACATACCTCAAAGAAGAAGCCTGCTCTGGTGTTTCTGAAACTATCTCCGAACACGAAAGCTGCTCCGCTGTCAGAAAAGCGTACAAATAAGTTGACCTGGTCCCCGACCCACTTGAACATTTCGTAACCAACTTCTGTTCGAAGAGTTAGAATGGCAAAAGAAAACTGGAGGACAAAACCCCAGAATACTGGATGCCAATCAATCTGTAAAATAGTTTAAAAACAACTTTCAGTTGTATTTGGTTGAAACAGACTTAAAAACAAGCAAAATAAAAAAATCCTATTTTTTTTTTATTTAAAAAAAAATTCAAATGGGATTAACTCCGCACTTACAGCTATATCTCTCTGTAATGTATAAGTTTTTTCCCTTGTTCTATATCTAAGCAATCGAATTAATTACCCATAAGTAATTGAGTAATTGGTTAATTTTTTAATTTAAAATTTATTCATGTTTTAGTGGACTCAATAAATAATTGTTTCAAGTTTGTTCTGAGAATGTATTTGGGAGACAGACAGATTGAGCTGATAAAAGGTTTTTAAAAACATTAGACTAGAAATGAATATTAGCTAATATTAGTTTTTTTTATTAATTAACAAAACCGATAAGATGACATTATCTCTACGTAATGCATTCAAAGTCTCAAATAGGCTACAGGTAAAAGGAAATTCATATGTCTACGACGACATTAAGTAGTTATGATAATATCCATTCCATCTCTCTCAACTCGACCATTAAATCTTTACGTTGTATAGCAAAACGTTCACCATCCATCCTAATGGCAGGACCGCCCATGGAGGGGCCCCCGGGCCTGCTCTGCCATATCTTTCCATTCTGATGTGTCCTGGACTTTACGTCTCCAAGCCAGTACTCTTAGCTGTTGTAGATCTGCTTCTACAACATCAAGCCACTGTACTCGTGGTCTGACACATTCTTGGACATTTTTTTTGTAAATTGACGTTACTGTTAAATCTAATCACACCAATGAAAATGATAAATTTTCTAAGCCTATTACCCTGCTAGGGCTGGCCGAGAGTAGAAAACATGTGGCCACAAGGACGAAGAGACCAATCAAGGCTTGGACATTCTGTGGGCTCTGTGAGATGACCGAGACCCCGAGATACACAGACAAAGAAATGGTCACTGCTAAATAGAGGAAACTGAAAAAACACAAACAACAAATAAACAAATCTTAATTTGTGTAGTGTTGTCTAATATGGTATTTCCCTGTGTGGTATTGTTAAGTGTGTTATTTCTAAGTGTGTTATTGTTTAGTGTGGTATTTTTCTGTGTGGTATCTCTCAGTGTGGTATTGTTATGTGTGGTATTTGACATGTAGAATTTTGTTCATTGTGTGGAACTTCTTTCTCTGTGGTATTGCCATGTGTGGTCTTGAATTGTGTGGTATTTTTTTTATGTGTTATCGTTCAGAGCGGTATTTTTCCAATCTGGTTTGCCCCCTGTGGTATTTGTTTAGTGTGGTATTCTGTGCGTATTGAATTATAAGGTATTGTCCTGTCTCGTGTTGTCCACTGTGGTCATATTTGTTCATTGTAAACAAAACTTTAAAATGAGTAATTAAATTGTATGAACGTATCACAAGTACTATGAATATAGCTTTCTTAAATTCCTAGCTTTTAAAATACTAACTTAATATGAAAAACTAACACTTTTCAATATCTCCCTTGAAAGGACCATGGAAGATGCCCTAGAGGGCTATGAAGATACTGTAAGCATTGGAGGAAGAAGAATTACTAACCTTCATGTATGACATTGATGGCCTAGCAGGGACAGAAGAAGAACTAGCTGACCTGGTGATGCGCATAGACAAGACTTCCGCAGCTTATGGTATGCAAGTAGATGCCGAAAAAACTCACATTATGACCAATAGCCAACAGGGCTTTAAAAGAGGCATCAGTATTGGAGGTGAAAAGCGGACTAGTGTCAGTAGTTTCAAATACCTCGGAGCTATCGTCTAAGATGAGGAAACGAAACCTGAACTATTGGCCCGAATCGCACAGTCCACAGCAGCTTTTTCAAAACTTAAAATAATATGGAAAGACATAGGCATACCCTTCGGCACCAAAATCAGACTGATGCGCTGATGGCCATATTTTTAAATGATTGTGATTCTTGCAAGGTCTTCTGCGCTTGCAAAGACCTTCCTTCAGGGAACAGTACCAGGAAAAAGAAGAAGAGGCAGACAGAGAAAACGATGGGAAGACAACTTAAAAAAAGGGACGGGCCTGCCATTGAAGGAGGTTGTGACTAAGGCAAAAGACAGAGAGGAATGGAGAAAGACGGTCGACAAATCTTTATACAAAAAAGCACGGAATCTAACACTATATCAATAGTTATAGAACACCTGGCCGTAAGAGAACACTGGCATGTTATATATAATACGTTAAACATCAAAACTGTTTAAGGGATCTTCTTCTTCTTCTTGAAACTGTCAGGAAGAGTTGAGAATTAGGCTCTTGGAACTCTAGGCAAGCAAAAGTTAACAAAAGCTCCCTCTCACCGGCCTGGCGGGTGGGTCAGACTCGCGGTAAGAGGCCGGGTACACTAAGACCCGCGCCATTTTCCTTTTCTATACCAGGCTAACCGTGCGGGACACGCCATTTATGTAACGGCCTCTTGAGAAACAGCGCCTGGATTGTGACAAGGTTGTGGGAGCTTTTTTTTACAACTCTGCACAGTGCAATGAGGATGCTCTCGCACCCCCCCCCCTTAGGCACCCCCACGGGAGTCTTGTTTTGCTACCCTCTAGCCTAATCGTTTCCTCCTACGA